>NC_135287.1:971250-1295000 GCF_051311805.1 Agelaius phoeniceus
CTTAGGACAGGGGTAAAGAAATAGTCTCTGTTTCCAATGGGAGTATTGTGAGGGTTCAGTGAGTGTGGTCTTAACTCTACTTGCATCAGTGGCACTGGTTCTTTGTGGAGTAAATTGACACCTTCTCAGCACTGAAATCCTGCCCTGTATTTGCCTGATCTTTGAAAGGATTAATGCACGGACAGTGCGTGGATTTTCTTGTGTCACTGCTTGTTCCTGCTTGTGGGGAAATCCAGACGATTGGGAGAATGGTTTTTGAGAGATGATTTGTGAAGGTTGTTTGCTGACTGACATATGGTGTGGCATACGGTGCTATTTACCACCTCAGAGTCTGAACTTAGAGGGAAATGATTTTCTTTTTTAAACGTTTAACTCTATTAACTAGTTGTAGACATCTTCCAATATTGCCCTGGCCAAGTTAATTTACACCTTCCTTTTATTCAGCTTGTCCCATCTGATGGTGACTGTTTTCTTCCTTGTTTTTATTCTATAAATAGATTTTAGAGTTTCAAGGGCTGAGGGTCTCAGTAGCATCAAGCACTTGTAAATCTCGTAGCCTTTTACCTGTAGCCTCCAAGGTCTCAGACCTTGCTATGATGTGGAAATGGAAGCCAGGCCAACTACTGGACTGAAAAAAATGCTTATACAGCCTGGTGTAAGATCTTCTTTCCAAGTCATCCTGCTTCTCCCCCGGAGTAGCAAACTTTTGAAATGGTGTTAGTGAAGATGAAGAAATGATATCAAGAGGTTCCATTTTTTGTTAAAAATCTGGTTTGTAGAGGAAGAAGAAAAAAGTAATAGGGGACAAAATTATTATCTTAAAACTTGGGCAAATGGAGCTTTGAGATGATGGAGTTTCTGGAAGAGTACATCAGTCCTTTTTGCCCTGGTGGGAGATGTTGAAATAAAAAGGCTTCAAAGGGAGATAAATGCTCTCAGTTTTTCAGTGCCAACTTTTGATACCATGGAAGTTGCTGGTGGGTTTGCTTTCTTCCAGCTGGGCCTGTGTAGGTATTGAGTGAAGATACTAAAGATGTTTATTTGCTTTTATATTATTGCTTTTTCGACAAATACTTAAAGTTTTTTTTACATGCAGATCTTAAGAACATGAACAGAAGTGAAACAAATGCTCAAGTGTAGATTAACATAAAAGAGAGATGAAAAGAGGACATGAAATATACAGGGAGATGTAGAATGGTTTGTGTTTTTCTGAGCTTGTTTCCATCTCTCTGGCTTATATTAGTGTCATTTCTCTAGCAGAGGCTGCAATTTTACAGAAAGAGAAATTAGGAATGTATACAAACACTTTGAGAATGTTTCCTCTGCTCCAGTTCTACTTCCACCTCCTCCAGTCTCACTGTGAACATTCTGATTGAACTGTGGGTCTACATCCTCATAAAACAGTGTCAGGATCTGTGCCACTTCCCTCTGAACAGTCACCTTGTGAACATTCCTGCAGAGAGAAAGCAATAAATGTTTCTCCTCCCCCATTCCTCACCTATACAACTCTGCCTGTTTCTTTTCCTTTTTTTCCCTGAGTCATAAGGAAATGGTGGTCAAAGCTCTAAGCAATAAACCTGTATAGACTATTACAGCTGCTGCTTAAATATTAAGGTGGTAGAAAATTTTGAAGTGAAGGTCCAGCCTCCATCAGCTTTCTGTGTTTCCACTCTATCCCAGCTATACAGATAGAGAATCTCATTCCAGGATGCAAAATGATGGTATTTGTAATATTTTCAATGTAAATGGTAAGCAGGATGTAAAGGAAAAGGATTTTTACTTAGATTATTAAGTTCTTTGTGATGTGAGGCTCTTTCACACAACAGAAAAAAGTATTCTCTACTTATTGGAAGCTTTGCAAAGATTAAGAGATTCTAAACAGGAAAATCTGTCTGGATTTGTCATTTAGAAGTTTGTTTCTTCAAACCAGTGTTTATAAGATGCAGAAGAGATTAAGGATGTCAGAACTGTACAGTAAGGAGGAGGCAACATAGGTATCTAGTCTGATGCTTAAAATACAGAAGACAACTTTTGGTGGCTTTCTTAAGTAGATAAAACATCCTTGTGAAAGCATTTAAAGGAGAGCTGGTTTTGCTTACAGAGGCCATACATTTAAATAAGCTTAAAATGTAAACACAACTGCATGCCTTCATGGAGACATAAACCAGCATGCCTTACATGTTCCCCTTCTCTCCCAATGGGACTTTGTGCTAGCCTAAGTTCGCCAATTGACACCTTTTTGTTGGTAATCAGGAAGATTGTCAGTGTTTTGAGGTAAGTTTGACTGTGTGTTACCCTGCATACTGAAAGTTATGTGCTTAAAAACCTGGTGCCATAGTAAAATCAGCTGATTGTGGTATCAAAGAGTTCCCTGCCTGAATGAATATTATAGTGTCATCAGTCTGGTAGTCTACTCCTTGTCCTGTCTGTAGATGTTCTCTACAGGATCTTGGGATTCAGCAGAGGTGGAAAATGACACACCAAATGGAAGAGATCCTGTGCTCACAGCTCAGCCATTCCAAAAAGAGGGAAAATCCGCCTGCCAGTGGCCATAAGGGCCACTATCTCAGTGCTACTGGTGTTGAAGGGACGTCTTTGTGATGTAAATGTCACGAGGACCCTGCTGGCCCCACAGCAAGGAGATCATTAAAACATCCAGGTGTGCCAGTGCCTAAACCCCCGGGCTTTCTGTCCATGAGGAGGGGGTTTCATCAAGGCTCCAGCTGCCTCCAAGCCAATGGACAAGCCAATTTAAGGTGTCAGCAGGAAAGAAATGTGTTTGAGGTTCACCAGACCCAGTTCCAGTTGGTACCTTCTTGCAAAGCCAGTTTCCTTGAGTTTCAGTTCTGACTCCATAGTGTTCATCAACCATGGGGCACCAACTGCTGGCCAGGGGCACAGCTGTGACCCAGCTGGATGCTGCAGCCCTGGACCTCTGTCCCTGCCTTTCCTTCATTGCTGTTACATTTTGCAGGATGTATCCGATTCTGTGTGTTTTACTAAAGTGTGGCGGAGGTGTCTCATTCACTTCCCTCGAGATATTTTTTTGTAAAACTGCAGCATGTGCTGCTTTGCTTCAGCAGAACCTGAAGGCTGAATTTGAACATTTTCCTAAGGTTCTGAAAAGAAACCTTTTTGAAGGTTAAAAAAAAGGGTTGTCAAATGAACTTAATGTTATTTTTAATTTCAAATAATTTATTTATTTAGCCATGTTATTAGAATATTTTTAGGTTGCTTTTTTTCTCTTTCTAGTGTAGAAAGGGAAGATTAAATGACCATATTTTGGAAGTGGGGATGAATCTCTCTGAAGTGGCAATAATAAACCTTTCCTCAGCCGTGATGTCCATCCTTTGGAGGAAATGTTGACAGAGCAGTAATGTTTGTGTGTCCTTTGATGTGTGGGGCTTTGACATCTCCTCAAACTCACTGTTGCCTTAAATAGCCCCAAATATTACTTTGAAGCAAGAGGAGCAGGAAAAGCGAATGACTGACGAGACAAATTTCCTTAATAACTTCCTATTTAGCCAAAAGATAAACTGGTTTTCATCTGATATTCTTAATTTATAGCAAGACTGACCAATTGAGACCCATATAAAGTGTTTCTACAACATGCTCCAAAATCAGCTTCTGAACAAATAAATCACTTGCCTGTGGCTGGGTTGTTTTTTAATCAAGTTCAAATAGAGATTCCTGAAGTGCTTTTATTGAAGCAATTTTATTTTATGATAATTAAAAATGTAGGGCTGCTACTTTATATTGCTAGCTTTAGAGGGGCATGTGTGCAGCGTAGAATTGAGGCAACTGTTTGGGTTTTGCTTTTTTAAAAATTTCTTGTGCAAATCTCTGAATCTCTTCTGGTTAACTTTGAGTGGATTTGTGCTGCTGTCCTTTGAAGAACTGAGCAGTGTGTTTTCATAGGTGATGAAATGGGAGAGTGCATATTTTGGGTGCAGCAATCCTGCACACGCCCTGCACGGTTCAAGCCTGGTCTGTACCATGACAGTCCTGTGGTGTACAATCACTATTTAAAATGCAAAATATGTTAAAGAATTGCTGTTGCTGAGCAGACACCTATCAAGGTGAGTGGCCTTTATATATGATTTACCTGTTGAGCGTATCTGTCTTCTGAATGTTATCAACAATATTTCTGAATTACAGAATTGTAGGGACAGTGGAGGGGGTTGAATCTTTGAATAAGTAATCTTTAACTGTGCTGTTTTTGACAGTTTAAATATTATTGACCAAAAACATATTTATGTTTGTTCAGCACGAATGTTCTCCTCTGTAAGAGTCACCATCTGTCTCATTTCTTCTGCATCTGTGGTGGTTTTTGTTTTTTCTTTAACTCTGGGTAGACTTATTTTTAGAGTTTATATTAGGTGATTAGAAGTTGTGGTTTGTTGCAGGTATTTTTCTTTTAACAAAGAAAAGAAAACTTAAATTTATTACTTAATATAATTTTTAACTCTTTCCCCCAGTGGTTTGATACTCCCCCACTGTTTGGTTATGGTATTAAGCCATGTTAAGTTATTTCAGCTTCAGTGAGTGATTGCTGTTCCCCCATGCTGGCACTTCTTAACCCAATTCTGCCGGACCTCTCTGGGTTAGCAATACCCCAGACCATCGTGAGAAGTCCAGGAAATAAGTTCCAGCTACTTCTGTCATGTTGGGCCAGCAGCAGCAGCATTGAGTTCGGTATTAATTTCAATTTCTTTGTGTCTTTCCTGCGGTTATGCTCCTGCTGACTTCAAATGGGTTTGAAATTGTTCAGCATTTAGGAAGAAACAGCAGCATCTGGTAAAACCAACACTCAACAGTGTAGTGCTTCCAAGGTCTCCAAGTACTGGAATAGAGGTCAGCATGGGAAAACTTTTCGAGGGAATTCCAGTCACTGAAGTCTTGGAAAAAAACACTCCCAAGTGTAAATGGAGATGTGTTAGGACCGGAAAATCTTTGGCATGGCAAGCAAGATGCTGCAAATAGTGTTGTTTATCAGTTTATTTATCTATTTAATCTCCCCCCAGGGGATTTCATAGTTATCTGCCTTTTGGAGATCATTTTTAAAAGGATTTTTTCATGGCTGTTGATGATCACTGTTGTTTCTTTTTAGAATTGTTAAAGCACCACTTTTCAAATAATCACAGAATATTCTGAATTGGAAGGCACCCACTGGAATTATGAAGTGCAGCTCTAAGGGAATGGTCCATACAGGGACTGAAACCACAACCTTGGCATTACTAATTCTGCACACTGCTTTTAAATGTCTTTTTCTCCTTTGAGAAGAAAGCATTCATTATATGCCTTGTGATGTGAGGTTTGCAGAACTTAGTGGAATGAACATGACACAGCTTGAAATAATAGAGTGGAAAAAAATCCCTCGCTCAAGGTAGCTTTAAAAGCAAATTAATTTTCTGTGCCTCTGACTGATTTTATTGTGGTGCTTTGGTGGTTTTTCTCCTTCTTGTTGCTCCCTTAAAAGCTTCAAGGAACTACCAGAAAACTTGTGGCCTTAGAAAAGCACAGTGCCATCAGGTATAACTGAAATTTCCTAAGTTAAGATCTTGTCAGCTTTAAACAGAGAGGAGGATCAGGCAGGTGTCAGTAGTGACAGTTTCAGTCATTGTTTTCATGGCTTCTATGTAAGTACCAGGAGGATGTGTTGTAGAATATTATTTAGGATGATGAACCCCAGTCAAAGGATATTTTTAATTCACTGTCTGAAGGAGTAATTTCGTGGCTGTCAGGATGTTTCAGCCAACATGAACCACACCTGAAACCAACTTATTTTTCTATTGTTGAGCTGTTGGTGATTCACTTACATTTTGAGACAGGTTAGTTGCAGCCTTCATTAATGAGTGTTTTGAATCATTTAATCGAGCTCTTTCTCATAATTCATACATTCAGAAACTTTTAAAATGCATGGAGGGGATAGGGAAGAATGTTTTTGACAGCATTTCAGAAAAAATAAAATCACCGTCATTGAAATTTTGCATTCAAGACCACAGGACTTTAGGGCTGTATCTACCTCACATGGTTTTATTTAAAGACTTTTTATAGTTTCTTTTCTTTGCTAATAAACCAGTTTGTGTCCAAGTTAAATAATTTGACCATCTAGTTTTAAAAAGTGCATTTTTAAAAATCCTTTGCCTGGTTTATCTGCAGTAGAAGAGAATCTGGCCAGCCCGACCTGTGCTCCAGGCTCAGCCCTTTCCAGCTCTGGGGATGAGCTATGCTGACTTCATGGGAAAGGGAAAGCTTTCAAAGTGAGTGGGTTTTGCTCAGCACCCTTTACAAGCCTTCACACTTCTGGAGGTGCAGAAAGCCAAACATTTCAGCAACAATTTGCTTCGTTCCCACTACTCATTGAAGTTGCAGATGCACTTGATTTACGAGGGTGCTCCACCACTGCTGAACCATCAGCACAGCCCCATGGGTTCAAGGCAGGGCATAGATTTAACTTGAAGCATATGCTGCGCTGAAATGGGA
Organism: Agelaius phoeniceus; assembly: GCF_051311805.1. Classification (NCBI taxonomy): domain Eukaryota; kingdom Metazoa; phylum Chordata; class Aves; order Passeriformes; family Icteridae; genus Agelaius; species Agelaius phoeniceus. The sequence goes on from NC_135287.1 coordinate 977,737, forward strand.
TGTAAACCAGGATATTATTGCATTTTGTCAATTATACCATTGCTCTGTACTTCTAGGAGTAAAAGGGCGTTTTCCCCATGCTTGGGGAAAATGTTATTCTTCTTTGTCACATTTTAAGATTTATAGATTTCCTTTTTTTTCTGAATAGGAAACTTCAGAGTTCTTTCCCACTTTTGTAGTTGAGCTATATAGAAAAGATTTCACCACGATAACATATGGGAAAAAAAGTGGCTTGGATTCAGTCTGAGGAGGAAGACATCTCAGAACGTTCATAGATCAAGTGATAAGGGAGAGTTTCAGTCAGAAACCCACCAGGTTTGAGTGACTCCACTGTGCTGACTTTCCCTCTACTCATCAAGAGATGTTGAACATCTGTTTGAGTTGAGGCCACAACACTAGTTCCATTTTTCCACCTTCTTTCTCCTTTTATTATTTATTATCTCCTAATATTATAAATATAATATTATTTATTATTTATTTTATATTTAAAATTTTGAGGCTTATATTGTCTGGCCTTGCCTCTTTAAATATAGATTATTTTATCTGACAAATGCTGGATTTTGGCTGCACCTTCTCTTCAGTGACTTGTGTATTTAAGAGGAGGTCACCACTTGAGCGTGAGAAAAAGTGGGTTATTGAATTGCAAAAGAGCATACTTGTCTCTTTGAATTCCTTTGAGAACAGCCTACTTTATGTGTATTGCTGTTTGGAATTGGCCCTGTACATTTGGCAAGCACAAATGGAAATGGGTAATAGAGCCAGAATATTGTACTCACTCTTCTTTAGTGCTGCATCCTAGAGTGTCTTTAGATTTTACTGAGGTTATTAGATTATTAAATTAGTGAAATGTGTGTTTGTGTGTATTGGAAGGAGCTTTTAGTAGTCCACTTTGTTGCAGCGTTTTTGGAGACTCAGAATTTTTCACCCTATAATCACATTGAATAAATCATGGCATTAAAAGTCTTCTTTTGAAATAGAATAATTTATGCCTTGCAGCAAATACTTCAGCAAGATGAACTTTTTAAGTTAATAACTTTGGAGACCTGTCTCTGTTTAGCATGTTGTAGTTATGATTTGTTTTCCATGGATGTTAGAGCAAAACAGTGGTGGCAGTTTATGATGCAAAGGGATGTCCTCAATTACAGAAAAAAATAGAACAAGGATATATATTGAGGGGAGAATTCTCATTATTGTCATGAAATTTAGCATTGCTTTCTGCTTCCACTGAAAGTTTTAGGAGAACTTATGTTCAAAGACCACAGAGAAGCACTGGGCACACAGAACTCATAGAAAAGAATTTTGAATTATTACTTGGAAAAAAAATTTGTACATTTCCTTTCTTTCCCGGCTTTCTTCCAGCTGCTGTTGGTGACATCAAAATAAACTCTGACTTTTGGGCAAAGGTGGGATTGTGGGTTGGATCAGATGCTTATTCCCGCTGTGAATACTTGTTTATTCTGGGGCTTGCAGTCATTTTTGTTTATTGCATGAAGTTCCTCCTCCCTGATCTGCAGCTACAAATGAGGGTTCCCACATGTGCTTTTCCTCCCTCTGTGTGTGTGGAATCTGTCCCTGCGATCGCTGGAGTCAGAAATGCTCAGCACAGGCTCCAAGCTGCTCATAAAACCAAGCGAGTCTTGGAAAATGGGGCCTGGAGGCCTCGGAATCAAATGTTTCTCTGCATTACTTCAAACATAAACCTCCAGCAGCTCATCCGTTATGATTTTGCACAGCACACTTTGGGTTTTAAAAGCTCCAGCAGATATGAAAGCATTGATTATTGGCAAACTAATCATCCCAAATTCATCTGGGATTTCAAAGGCTTTCTCTAATTGAGCTGTTTAGGAAATTGGTTAGTCAGAAGATATGCAATGATAACACCCATTTTCTTTGGGGAATATTTTTAATTCATATGTTATATATTTGATACTTAGAATCAAATAATGGGGAGACTATTAACTGCAGAATGTTCCAAAGGAGCTATAAGCAAAGTATAGGGTTAGGGTTAGGAATTTTCCTGCCTAAAAATTGAATTTCTGGGTTGGCAAATGAGTGTTCTTGTAATTTCCAGACTGGTATTTAAAATGTATTCAACTTTGCAGCATCATCCTTGTTTTGAGGCATTGTCTGCCAAGGGCCATCCAGGTGTTATTTCATTTTGGGATTATTTTTTATCTAAAACACAGGTATTTAACTGAAGTCAAGCACTCAGTTGCCTACACCTGGCTCAGTGAGATTTTGCCAAAGAAAGGTTCCAAGAGAATTGCTCCCCAGCATAAGACAGTTGATGTTCTAGTTCTTAGCTCTTTGTTCTTTAGTTTAAGTACTATACTTTCATATATATATATATATATATATATATATATAAAAGGTATAAAGAAACTCAAGGAAGAATTACTTAGTTATAAAACTGCTTTAAATTATTTGAATGCTGCTTAATAGGCTGCTGCAGCTTCCAGTTTTAAGATGATTTAAAAACAACAACAGCAATCTGTGATGGTTAAGATGCAGGAGTCACATATAACTAATATTTTGTCCTAAGTCTTTTGGTCATAATTATTTTTAAATTGTTTATTTCCTAGTATTTTAACTTCTGACTGTTCAGCTAGATATTATTTTGTTCTTTTGCAGAGTATGTACACAAAATACATAAAACGTTTCAGTTATGGCTTTAGTGTAGAGCAGGAAGTGGAGTATTCCTATCTTTCTTGCAGAGGTTCTCTGTAATGAGGTTTCAATCCATTGCCCTCTCTGGAATCAGATTTCTATAAGTGACCACCTTGTATGTGATGGCTGGAAAAATAAATAGAATAAATAGGACAATGAGAAATTTGGGGTGGAGGTTGGGGTACAGAGTTTGGTAGCCAATATTGCTGACTTGCCTCTTAGATTGAAATTGTAAAGTCTTTGACAGAGAGTAGGGATGGGGGATGAGATGGAATTTAGCTGAGCATGGTGCTGTCTCATTTTCCTTGATTTGCATTGGATATCTGCAGAGCAGGAGCCTGAAGATGCTTTGCAGTGATGCCATTGTTGGTTGGTGCCTCCCAACACTGCCCTGGAGGCACCGTGTCCTCCTGAGGTGGCACCAGGCACATCTGAGTTGTTATTTAATGCAAACTGTCTGAAGGGCCGTTCCTGCTCTCATCCTAAAAAGAACACCAAAGTTGTGAGTTCCACGGGCCAGTTGGCTTAAATTGATGCATCTTTATGGATTTTTAGTGGAGCTGAAAACCAGGTGTGCCTCTAGTCCGAGTTGTCTTTGGAAAAACTGCATCACAATAGCGTAGGACTGTGTGTATATGTTTATAGTAATCCATTAAGAACCACAAACCACATGCTGTGAATACATTTACCTAAAGCATTGTTTAGTGTTCTGCTCTGATTTCTCTTAATGTTTCACTCTTACTTTTATGGTGTTGGTTAATTTACAATTTGTTTAATATATCAAGTTCTAAACCCACTTAAAGGCAGCCATAAGGTCTTTCAGCTGAGGTGGCCATTATGCCCTTGAAAATACTGGGATTTCTCATTTTGGCATTAAATTCCAAGCTTTGGCATAGGCTGCAGATATTTTAGAGATGTGTGTGAGATACTGGATCTTCTAGACTTGAGAGGCAACGAATTGGAGGTTACCTGGAATGTTTGACCAGAACTCTGTTCCAGATTCTGTATATAGCTCAGGATTTTGCTATGGATTTGGCCAGGCAGAGAGTTTTGCTCTGGAATGGTGGATCCTGCCATCCAGTCTGTTTTTGAGACACCAGAGACACCTGAACCAGGATATAGTTCACTTCAACTGTTTGTCTCTCACGATCTGTAAACAGCTCATTTTACCCAAGCATTTCTTAGGGAACTGAACAGCTGAATTCAACTTGTGCAGGTAACAAGCACATCAGGAACAGGTACCTTTCAAAAGGTTTTATGTCTTCTCTAGTTAGCTAGCCTTTTCCCTTAGGTTTTTAGTTAGATATAAATACTTGGAATTAGGTTTTTTTCATGGTTTAGCCTCTCAATGGTTCTAATGGTGCTGTTGAAAATAGTGAAAAGCTTTCTGGAGAGGGATATTCAAGCAGTGTATGTGTTAAGCCTCTTTCTTCCAAGCTCTAATTCCAAATCAGCATCCTATACAGATCTGCTACTGCATTTCCTTAATCCTAAACAGTTCAGGATTTTTTCCCCCCTTCAGAGGAATTTTAATTATTTTTGGTAGCACATGTGTGGAAAAAAAAAAAGTAAAAAAAACCCTTTTGCTGTAGAGTGAATGACAAGTCATTGCTATTGTCAGCTCTCAGTGGGTTACTTGCATATAAATAAATTACGGGGGGAGGGGGCGAATAATCTTTTGTTAACGTTGCATTCTGTTTCTCGTGGCTGCTATGGCAACAGATGAGCCAGTGCTGGATGGAAAAGCTTACTGGCGCAGCAGAATGGAGTGATGAATTTAGCAGGAGTAAGAAGGGAAGAGCACAAATCCTTCGGCAATGCTGTGAAATGAGTCACCAATTAACCTGCAGATGGGGAAGGGCTTCCACGTGTATTTACAAATTATTGAAATCAGATTTTGGCGATTATATTTGGAGCAGGAAGAGTGACAGACTGGAACTCTGGGGAGCAGTAAATTAGACTGTGTCGTTTGCAGATGATTCGGACTTCCCCCCCCCTTAGGTCCTTTGTGTAGCTCATAAAGGTGGAATTTGCTATCCTGGTGTTTCTTCAGTGGAGTCCTCAATGACTGGACCACCACACATTCCTGCCTCTGGACATTGCCAAGAAAAGGCAGTGAACGACTTCTGTCCCCTGCCCTTCTAAGATTTTGGCTAGAAGAGTTGCCCTTTCCAGTTTTCTCCTGCTAGGCTGAAAATAAAGGGGGTTAACCCTCCTTTAGATGATAAATAGTTTTAATTCTGCTTTTTTCTTTTAATCTTCCATAGTAGAAAGCACCTCTCACACACTTCAAAGCTTGGCTGGAGTAGCAGTCTCGGTCATAAATCAGAATTTCGTTGGGAAGAGAAGGTTTTATTGGAATGACTGCAAAATGTCATCTTGTGCCATGCCTGGCTTTAGGTGATACTTTGAACTTGATAAATGTGATGAGGCTAGTTCTGCTTCTGGCTGGTTCATGACCCCTGTTTTTTAAAATCACAAACTTTGGTTGGGTGGTGGGATATTTCCCCCCACATCTGTTCTGGCATGACTTCTATTATCCTGAGACAGGGATTACACTGAGCTCTTGGGGAGAGTACTTGTCATCTCAAGTTCCTGGTGAAATGTCAAGTGGGCATTCTAATTGCTGCTCCAGTGGGAGTGTTTGTGCTAAGGAGAAAGTTCCAGAGCATGGAATCTTCTCTGCAGAAACTTCACCCAGAGCTTTAGCAGTGTGGATGGTATGTAATGGAAATGTCCAGAAGTTAGTAATCGAATTATTTACTGTTAGTAAATAGTGCCAGACAGTGCAAATTGCACAGCTGTGAAGTTTTTAGCAATGTAGAGTTTTCAAAAGCCTGGAGGGAAGGAATATTGGGCAGGAGAGGAGAAGTAGAGGATGGGCTTAGCCCAGAGCAAGGGAAAGCTTGCAGGGAAAATCAGTGAAGGATGTTTAGAAGGCTGTCAGAAAGGGGTGGAGTAGTGACAAGATGCTTATTTTTTATTTTAGTGGAGAGACAAGAACACTTCTGAAAGAGTTTTAGCAAGAAAAGTTAGAGATGGATGAAGGATCTTACATGAAGAGTGTTTTAGCCAAACTAAAGGATAAACAAAAAAAATACTGTGGGGGAAATCACTGATGCTATAGGTGATGCTTCCCTCTTGAAAACTGAAGTGCTGGGAGAGAAGGTAAAAAGCTACAGGAAGCACAAAAACGCCTTCTTCACTGCAGACACAGATTGTAGGGAATAAAGTATCTTTGTGTACCCTAAATGGTCCTGTTGGAGAAGCTGTTTGCACTTTAAAAGCTTCAATCTGTGTTGTCTCTTTTCAGATTTTGACTTCATTATTTAAGGGGGTTGAACAATGTGGTTTGACTCCTGTCAGAGCTGGCTAAGGGCTTTTCTGGGTTGCTTTGTGTTTTGGTATTTCTGATGATCCCAAATGTAGGCAGAAAAATACCTGAGGTTATTACTTTGTGAGAGTTGAAATAGATGGTGATTGGAACAGGTGGGAGAAGAATTAAATGCCGTGAAAAACCAATTTTTATGTATTCTCCAAAACTGAGTAGGGTTGTAAATACTGGGAAATGAAATTTGTTCCTCTACTATGTGCTGTGAGCTTGTTAAAATGAGTCCTCTGTCCCTCCTGGGCAGGGAATGTGTCCTTGCCATCCTTTGGGAAAGAAGTTTGCTTTGGCAAAGTGAGAGGCTTTGTGGGGCCTTACCTGCCCTGCTTGATTGTCAGTCCCTCTGGGGAGAGATGGAGCGAGTCTATCAAGGACTATTGATTTCCATTTCAGGACAGGCCTTGCAGTAGGATGTGGGAGGGGAATACTCCTGGGTCCTTTGCAGCCTAATTCTGCTCGTGGAATAACCTTATTTAGTGAGATTCTGTGTTTTGAGATGTGCCCTGAAGGATAAGGCTGAAAGGCTTCACTGTAAGTCCTGCCTCAGCTGAGGAAGGAGACCCATCATCTTGCCTGCATCAACTTTGTTAGTCTTGGAAATAATTTTTTGCCATTGTTTGAAAGAAAGTCCCATTAAATAATGTATTTCAAACTGTGCTGCTCTGCAAATGATTAATAGTAACACCTCAGATTATTCCGGGCTCACCATTTCCTTTCTCAACTCCACTTGTAAGAAGTGTATTTCATCCCTAGACACTTTTAAAAAATTATTTTCTGCTCCATAAACCAGCACAGTGCTGAATCTCTGATTTGAGCAAGCAGCACCTTGTTAGAGGTGATGGTAAACTGAAGGTAAATTTTCTTGCCTCTGACAAAGTTGTCCCTTCTCTTGACATCATTATACCATTCCTGCTAAGGCTGGCTTTCTTCCCAGATAACTGAAAGACAAAATTATTTCTGAAGAGTTGGGATTATGGCTTTGGAAATAATTTAAACCAAACCAAATTGCAGAGAGGGATTTAAAAATGAAATATTTTTGCAGCACCCACTTCTGTTACAACCTTTGACTTCTCAACCCCTGTGTGTGTGGATGTGGCATGAGCTGAATTTGTGCTGCTCTCTTGGTGGAGAACAGTGTTGACTGCCAGAAGAGGGGTAAAGCCATGTATTGAGAGAGTTCAAGTGGTACAGGAAGTTCACACAGTTACTTACAGCATGTTTGATTTGATGAAGTCAGGATTTTGTAATTATTGATCTGCTAACAGTGCTGTGAGATAATAAGGGAGCTGTCTCCAGTCTGGACATGGAAAAGCAAAAGCATAGAGGAGAGAAACTGTGATCATTTGAAGTCACTGGGAAATAAAGCTGCTCAGGGAAGTCTGTGTCAAACCAAAAATGAGTCTAGAGCTTGAAATACTGAGCAGGCATGCCTTACTTGCAGAATGCTCTCTGTGATGTTTCTGTCATTTTCTAGTAAAATTTCTGCTGGTGTCATTATAGTGTTGGTAATAAATTAAACCAGAAAATGGTCATTTCCTCCTTTACAGCCATTTGCACAGAATTTTCTAATTTCTGAGAAGGCTAAAAAAAGGCTGGGTTTTTTTTTTGTTGTTGTTGTGGTGAGTTTTTTTGTTTGTTTGTTTGTTTTTTTTTAAATGTGGGTTTAGTTTTATTCTTTTTAATCTGGCTATTTGGAAGTTCTCATTCTGACCCTTCATACAACACTTCAGGATTTGCGTGTTTGCCTGAGTGTTTTCCTGATTGGAGGTTGTATTTTTTCCTGATTGGAGTGAAGGGGTTGCACTGAAGAAGTTGTTCTGAATTTTGTTCATTTTCATAGCCAACTAAGAACTCTTCTGACTGAGAGAAACCTTCAGCCTTAGCTCTTGTGCCTGGATGTGCTGCAGTACTCGTGTTTGGCTGTTGCAGGATTACCCTCTTTAGCCTGTGTTTCCCTACTCTAAATCTTCCCCAGCTGCTTGGAATGTGGGTGGACAGCTCAGTACATTTGTTTTCTGTGGAAAGGAAACAGCTATTTTTGGCTCCTTGCCATCCTTGACCTTTAATACTATGAGGGGCAAACTACAGAGACCCCTTTTTGAGCAGTGTACTGTCAGCATTGCTCACAAATGCACAAAACATTCCTTTTTACCTGGCAATTCCTTAATATGCAGGTATAGCAGCACACCTGGAAGGCCTTAAAAAGCTGGGCAGGATGAGACACAGCAGAACCCATTTGTCTGAACATGTTTCAAATTCCCTACTAAAGAGAAAGTGTTTGTATGTTGCTCTCCAGAAACACTTATTCTCCCTGCTCTTTCCAGTGCTCCATTGGGCTTTGTAAACTCTCAGGAATATTTTGCTACCCATCAGAATGCTTTTTTATCTTTATTCCATGTGTTTTTCATGTCTACAGGTTGTGACACTCAAGTGGATGTGGTTTCTGTATGTTTCTTAAACCTTGTGTTCACTAATCAAACATATTTGTATGGTTAAAGTGGGCTTAGAGGTTTGATGCCCTCAAGGTTAGACATCCATTTTGGCAATTGGATAGAGGATTCTACGGTTATTAAATATCTCCAAGTGCCATCAAATATGAAGATACAGGAGACAAAACTTCTCTTACTTCCTGAATGCTTAGAGCATATCATTAAAATAAAAAAAAGATACAAAGATCAAATATGCAAAATTCCACCCCAGCCCTGCAAATCCCAAAAGGTTTGACCAGCCAACTAATGTGTTCTTAGTTCTTGCTAGTCATAAGATAAGACGTTGTAAGATTTAAGATGATAACTACTTTTCCCTTTCCCCCCGTGTAATTTAAGCTGTGAGAAGCCATTGCTGAAATTCTAAAAGAGCATATATTGAATTATATAAAGCATTAATCTTTAAATCTAGCAGATCTACTGAAATTGTTTGGATTATTAGGCTTTTCTGGTAGCACATGTACTCATGTGGATCTGGTGCTCTCAGTTACCAGGCCTTAAGGGATGTCTCTGATGTTGTCAACTCCTTATTTTTGATAGGAGAGAGATTCTAGCCAAAGTAGTTTTCAGGCTCTGAAGCTTTAAAACAAACAAACTAAAAAGTTTAAAAGAAGAAAAGAATGAGACCAGTGCTAATTGTTGGTTTCTTACAAGCACACCTTTCCTGCAGGGCAGTGGCTTGGGGATGTTCAGGTGAAATTCTGCACTCCAGAATGCTACAGGAAGCTTTTTTATGGTTTTGGGCAAGTTTTTGGAGTGTCTGAATGACCCAGCCTCCTTTTGAAAGGGCAGTTTCACTATTTAGTGTGAATTTTATGCATTTTTTAGTGAGAACACATTCAGCAGTACCTTATTATGCTTCTGATGAGGGCCAGATGTGTTTCTGCTGCAAAACCATGCAAAAAGGGACTTGCAACAGAAGTACCTTTCCAAGGGAGAAGAGCAGATCGTTTGAGGTGAAGATATTAACTTCTATTAATAATTAGAGGGAGGGAATCCATGGGGATTATTGTGAAACCATGGGCAGCACTGATTTGTACAGAGACAACTGCAGGGCTCTTTATAATGAGGAGGAATGACACTGCAACTCTCTGAAGACAATTACATGGCAAATAAACAACTTATGTCAGCTAAGTGGTGTTTATTGCCATAATGGAAATTAATTTCAAGGGCTGGAGGCAAAGTGAAGGTAGCCCAGCCGAGTGGGGCGTTCCACAGCGAGCTCTTTCTGTCCTGCCATTGCCAGGCTCCCGAGTTCCCATGGAGTGCAGGCAGTGCAGTGCTTGCCTGTCAGGTGACATCTACCAGGTCATTTGGATCCATTGGCTCACTGGTGTGTTAAAGACATGCTGGAGGACACTCAAATGTTTTTAATTACCATGGTCTGTGCTGGCATAGAGAGACTTGGGCTGGGAGAGTGGCCCCTACACTCCAATTAAAAGACCTTAATTTTGAGCCTGCTTTATTCACTTAGCTAAGTTCTCTCTGTTACCCAGACAAACTGCACTTGTCTGACTGTTTCTGTTCAGCAGGAATGATAGTAGAGTTTCCTGGCTGGGATAAGTGCATTTAAAAGGCTGTGGTGCTCCAATGTAGTGTGGAGCTAGGAACTATAACAGGAATTGTCAGCTTTATTTTTATTGTTCCCATTAACTGTTTCCACAGGCTTGTACGTGGGCTCTGTGCCTGTCACCACACTCTACTCCCAGCAGATATGGTTTTCTTACTGCTGCTGTGTTTTTGAGATGCTGTTTCTGCCACTGTTCTGGAAAACTTGCCCAGGTTGCTTGGATGAGACTGAAGACTTATGATCAAAGGGAGCATATCTGCATTAGTGCCTGATCAGCATAACTTTAACACAGAATGTAAATCCTTCAAAATGTATCTCCTTTTGAGAGTGCTGCTGACTTCCTCATGTCCTCACCACTTGGAAGAAGTGAAAGTTGTATTTTGAAGGAGATTCATCTGGGGTAACCTCGTGTTTGATTTAAATTGCTGCACTTTGCAGAAACCTCTCATTCAACTGATGAGCTCTTTGACAACAGGTGATATTCTCTCTGAAAAGACAAAATTTTGTGTTTCCTCATGAATGGTTTCATATATCATGCCTGAGGCTTGAAACATCACCCTGATTTTTCTTCAGAAGGCCATACCATAACTATATATTTCAGCTGTGCGTTAATCTTGTTTTGTTCTTGTAAAATCCAGGAAAAAACAGTCAGAAGACCAGAATAGGCTTGTTTTATTAAATCTTTCATATGAGTGGGTAGGAGTTAGTCCCATTTCTTCCTGTAATGTCAAGGATTTCAAACTGGGAACAATTTAAGCTGAATTGAAGATTAGTAGCTGGGTCAGGATGCATGTGAATAACAATGTATCCTTTCAGAGAGAAGCAAACAGATGTCCAAGCAAAAGTAATAATAAAAAAGATTAAAAATGACCTTTCCTCTGCATTAGCTGCCTTGAGAAGAGGGAAAGCCTACACAGGGAAAGTTTTGAACCAGAGAGAGGTATTCAGAAAGTTCAGCTGTGTCCTGTTGCAGAACCAGCTCTTGTGATGGATTGGCTGTTTCCTAACTATTTTCAGCAAATCTGGAATCTTGTATGAGCATTTTAAAGCATTTTCTTGAGTCACCACTTGGCTCACAGTCCCCCCTTGTTTGTTTTTGAATGAATACCTTGATAGGAAGACTGAGCAGGGAGGCATCAGGATTGTCATGGAAACAGGAGCTGCAGCACGGGCTTCCAGCCGGGAGGTGTGGTGATTCATGGCTTCAATGTGGGTGTCTGGAAATGAAATAAGTTCCAATTCTCAGGTGAATCAATGAAATAGTATTTGTGTTTGTGTTTTTATTTTCCCCTAGGAGGTGTTCTGAACATCTTCCCCACATATCCTGTTTTATTTCTACCATTTTAAAAGGTAGGAAGGGTGTTCCCTAAGTATATACTCAGCATCTGAGCGGTAAACACAGCTCTGTGTGGGGAATACTCACCTGCCTCTTGTTTTCATTTTAGCTTAGCCTTAAATTCAAAAAATACGAAACCTGTAAGCTGGAATTTGGTAATGCAATTTGATTTAATTCTGGATGAGTTTGGGAACAGGTTTGTGCACTGTACATGTGAATGTGGTCTCAGTGTAGAACATGAGAATGAGGTAATTGCAGATCAGGGTTTCTAAGCATAACCTCAATTTCTATAAATGGTGTCTGTGCCCACACCGAATCCCACGTTTTGTTTATATTCATATAAATATAAAGTAAGTAATTGTAGGGCACATACACAAGTGTAGATGTGAACAGCAGGATTCTGCTTTGGGCACACGTAGTTTGGGGCACTGCTGGTGCTGAGAATGATTGAGTGGCTCATCTCTGAGAAGTGCCAGCAGGTTGAATCCTCCTCTTTAACTGCAGGATCCCTTCAGTGCTCTATATGATATATTTCCAGAGCCTCATCAAATGCCTCAGTTGTATTTAATAGCACAGAAATGGAGTGGAATTTTAGCCTCACATTGCATACCCAAGATGCATCTTCAGGGTTCTATTTAAAATGAAAGAAATTTATGAATGAAGATACTTCATATTGTGTTCATGAGGAAGAGAATCTCTTGCTTATCTGCTCTTATTGGTTTGTTTTTAAGTTGCTGCCACGGTGGCCAAAGAACTGTGTTGCTCTGTTTTTTGACCTTTGGGGATTTGTGGGAGTGGATGGGTACAATATAAATTTACTTAAGCTTTGGGAAAAACCTTGTGTATCAAAATTTTTCACCGCTGTCTTTGAGTTGAGGATGCCCTATCAATAGATAAGGAGTCACTCCTGTCAGTAATTAAGACTGCAGAGAGGTGATTTAATAGGTTTTATGAATTTGAGTGCCATATATTGTTACTGATTGCTTTTCTGTTTAAATCTTCAAGTCACAGACAGGGTGACCTTTTCCTCCATTTCTTCCTACTTATGCTTTTGCTATCAACTCTGTGGTTTAGGTGATCAGTTTTTCTTTTAATCATTTTTGTTGCAGTGGGCTGTGCTGTTCCCTGGGTATCTTTTTCCTACGATCAAAGAGTTCATTTTGTTGCTGGAGCTGTGGTTTTACCTTCTGTCAGGACTGATACAAATCCACATCTCTGAGCTCTTAGAGTAGTTCTTGGAGTAGTTCTTTCACCAGCTATTTGTCAGTGCACAGGCTTTGATGTCTGGTGTTTTGGGTTAGCTGCTGCTGAGATCATTTATCCTGGGGAGGTTTAGCAGGTTTGTGGGTGCTGCTGTGAGTTCCACACCCGTGGTATATCACTGCTTTTGAGGTTTTAATTGCCTTCTCCAGCTGTGCATAAATGGAAATATTCCTGTTGCCATCCCAGGGGCAGAAGGTCCAGCCTGGGTGTCTCTGCTGTGGAGGAACAAGGAGCAGGTTTGCATTGCAGCAAAAATGCGATCCAGGAGGGTTTGCTGGGACCAAATTCTCTTAGCTTTCCCATCTTGGAATCTGCTTCCAACCCTCCCCCACTGCCTTTTAGTTTTCATAAAGCAAAAGAAAAAAGTTGTTCTTTCACACAATTGCTTTGTTGTTTTCTGAGCCTCATCTGTTTACATCATGTGCAACTGAGAGAGATTAGGTGTGGGGGAGAGGGGAAAAGAAACCTCTGGGGCCCTTGAGGGCTTTGAGAACCATCTCTCTGTGTTTCTGAGGTGCCTAAAATGCCTCTTCTCTAATATGAGCTGCTCTGTGGGGGTTTTCTTAATCTTCTATTAAATTAGTGGGGCTATTTTTGTTTGGCTTATTTTGATTGGTTTTTTTTTTTTCCATATTTTGCTCTACTGTAGATGTTCTTCATCAGGAGGCAGAGCTGTGGGAAAAAAGGGAGCTGTCTCTCTGCCTCCCTGTTTTTCCTGCACTGTGTGTTTTCCTGCAGTGTGTATTGGCACTTCATTTGGCTGTTGTCTTTTATGAATAGTGTGGCTTTTACATCATTCTAGTTGGGAACCAGGGTGGAGGAGGGGAATGAAGTAATCCTTCCTCAAAGGCATCTCTTGCTGCTGAATTAGTCAGTGCTGTACTTCTGCCTCACCTGGTGAAACTGCTGTCTCATACCTGCCAGGGTGAATGTCACCTGGCACCCCTGGGAGGGGTTTAATTTTAGATATTTTAGAGTCGGCATATTCTATGCCTTTATTGTTTTACTCAGACTCACCAGGATGCCCAAAGAAGCCCGTGTAGAAATAGGTTCCATAGAATATCTGACAGCAGCTGAAGGAGATGTGTCTGGAGGACAGCAGTGTTTTATTCTGATTGCTGAGAAAACAGAATAGCAGCACAAGCAGCACTTACATTCCTATTGCTGTAGTCAGATGGGAGCAAAACTAATCAGTATTTTTAGTATGAAAGTAAATTTGGGATACAAAGTAAAAAGGCACACAAATTATGGCAATTTTTGGTTCTTTGTAGAAAACTTTGGTGATATTTAATTAACATGTCTTGTTAAAAGCAGGCAGACAACAGACCACATAATTCTTTTGGAGAAGAGAGCACTTAGCTTTCACAGTTAGGACAAAGGGCAGGATTTGGACGTAAAGAAGGAGTTGTGTGTCCCTTGGTAACATTCGACAGCATAGCAGCTGTGCTGGAAGAAACTCCATGTGGACAAGTTCTTCTGCAGAGCTTTGTTTTTTTTTGTGCTAAGGCCACTAATCCACCTAATTCAGCTGTTCATCCCCTACGTGTGAAGCTTTTTATACTTAACTTTTATAAAACCAAATCAACAACAAAAAGCTCCTGAAATGTAGGCTAGGAATGGATGTGACCTAATGGAATATTTAAAATTAGGACTGTTCAGTTGGTTTTGTGTGGGGTTTTTTATTGTTGCAGCCAAGTCTAAATCTTTTATATTGTAGGGAGTCCTGAAATTTTTCCCCAAAATGTTCCAGTTGCTGGACCAGATTAATGGGGTTAGAAAACCACCTCCTCTGGTAGGATACATCTGCCCTAACATCCAGTTTAAATATTGGATGGCTGTCATCTCTGGGTTTCCTCAGTAGCTGATGCTGACAAACAAGCACCTCCCCAGGGTGATGAAGCTGGCCTGTCTTTAATTTTTGCCTGAGGATAAGATTAATTCCCCCTGAGCAGCGTGTCAGGGTTTTTGCACTGACTCTTAAATGTAATCTAGAATGGAATAGTTTGCACCTGGATTTCTTACACAAATGGTAATAGGCATTTAGCATCCCTATATCTCTGAACAAGGTTTGCAGGTAAAATATCACTTTTTAAACACTATGCACAAAAAAAAGAGTTTTGGAAAGGCTACAGGATTTCAGTGCTAATCAACGCTTAATTTTCTCATATGTGTCAGAAGAGATTTTACCTCATTTTGAGCTCTGAAAGTCCCTTTTTCTCCTGTTGAGAAGAACTGGGGGGGGTGCAGAGACCAGGATGTGATTTAAATAGGTGGTGGAATTGTTCTCCTGTGCACTGAGATTGTGCATATTATCCAGCTTTGCAACAGGTGAAGCACGACAATAAACTACAAATTAGCAAACAGACCCTCTTTCCCCTTTTCCTTCTATTTCTCCTCTTTTCCTCCCCTTTTTTCTCCTTTCCCCTCCTTTCGTTCCCCCCTCTTCTTCCCCCTTTTCCTCCCCTTTCCCCCCTGCCATTTTCCTCCCTTTTTTCCCCATTTCTCCCTCTTTTCTTCCTTTTCCCTTCTTATTCTCCCCCTTCTTCCCCTTCTCTTTCCCCTTCCCCCCTCTTTTTCCTCCCTTTCCACCCCGAAATCCTCTAGTCCTCGTTCCTGAGCATCCTCTGCCCGCGTGTCCCAGCACAGAGCAGGAGCTGTTCGGATGCTTTGCCCAGGCAGCCTGGCAGGAATTCCGGCTGTTCCCTGCTGGGGCCACCTCGCTCCTTGAAACCATGAAATGCTTTGGAAGGGGCCGTGCTGGGTGCTTTTTGCTTCTCTGAATAGCGCACGCTCCCAAGGGAGCCAGCGCAGGGAAATACAGAGGAGGAGTCTCTGGATGAGCCGGGCCTGTTGGGGCAGGAACTTGTTTTGCCTTGAAACTTAATGCGAAGCTTAGGCAGGGCTGAAGATGAAAGGCAGCGGGCGAATGATGAGTGTTCAGTCATTTCTAATGTGTATTGCTGTATCTGAGGGGCCAAAGTTCAGTCAAAGATGGCTTTATAACTCCCTTGCCTGTACTGGACAAGTGAAACAAAGATTAATCACAGGGTTGAACTTTACTTTGTATTTATTTCCCATGCTGGGCTGGGATGTGTTTCTAGTGTCAGTGTTTGGTTGCTTAGGGTTTTCCCCCTTCAAAACTCAAGATTAAGTTGGACTTTTGGGAGAAAAGGGCAGATCTTGTTAGCATTTTAAGTTGAAATAGCAGAATTTTCCAGGAGAACTGAAGTGATTCTTTACTGCTGTTGTGGTTGACTCCATTGATTTTACAATGTCTATTGTAGGATTGGGAAGCTGCACATTTTCCTTTGCCCTTCCCTCTAAACAGCTTCTTTTCTTCAAAGGAGTAAGTACACCAGAGAGCTTCAGGCACACGAGTTACCAGGCAGCTTCAGGTACTAAAAATGGGCAGGGAGCCATGTGTTGTTTCTTAGGATTCAGCTGATAGACTTCGAAAGAAACTGTAAATTGGGACAGGTCAAACCAGCTCTGAACAGGCAATGCTATTGTTTGTGTTTCTGTGTTTAATGAGTGATTATTTATTTCCTGGGAGTACGTTTGTGAAAGGGGAATGTTTTCCATTTTCCAGCCACATTTCAGTGATGTGGTCAGCCTGGCTTGTGTTTTGGTTGGGCAAAATACGAAGCTTGTTGAGAGCCACATGATCAGCTTGGAAAAGCATGCTGTTTTTCTGGGATATTCAAAAAGGAAGTCCCTCTGCCTTCCTTAAGTACACCTTTAGTATGTTAAGGAATTAATGGCACTGCTCTTCTGCCTGTCTGTTGTTCCAGTTCTGCAATGCCATCACTGTTACATGGTATGCAAATCTCTACAGCCCAGAAAAGTAGCTGAAAACTCATTTGACTTGGATGAAGAGGCATTTATGTGGGTATCAGTCTAAAGGCTGGCAAGATAAAAATCTTACCTTGGTTGAGATAAAGGGGTAGCTGGAATTCAGAACAGGCAGCACTAGTTTGGTCAACTGTCAAAAAGGCAAAACTCTGATTCAAGCTCTGAAGGCCAATGATGCTTTTTAAATAGCTGCTATCTTTGAAAGAAGCTTTTTTCCTTGGTGACTGCTCCTAGAAGGCCAAAATCCCCATACTGTCCTCAATGGGGGTCCTGTCCTATGACAAGCCTGGTGTTTGAGAGTGGTGAGTTGAGTGCACAAATTAGAAACAGTCAGAAATAGGAGTTTAGGAGTTCTTTGTTGTTTAGGGTAAGAAATAGCTGCCCCGACAGCAGGAAAAAATGGAAACCAAAGAGGAGTAATAGAAAATGGTGATGACAGCAATTGCTGCTGGTGTAAACAATTAATGCTATTCATTTTGGATAAAGCCCAATCACAGCATTTCCAAGAAAATGATGATTCTGCCCCACCTTCTGCCCCTCTACAAGCAACCACACCAAGCATGTTGTTATGCACAGTCCTTCATTCCTATCTCTGGATTCTTTTTTGCTTTCTTTGGGGTTTCTTATCTTATTCCAGTGCTGTATTTCTTTCCTGATGTTTTTGTGTTACTGCTCTCTGCTCCCTCTGATTTGTTTGGGGTGATACTTTTGCTGTGAGTGGATGTTTGGGGAACATTTCAGTCAGCCCATGGTCACTCCTGTCTAAGAGGGCTGATGTGGAAGCAGAAGGTGAACTGCTGGGACAGCTCTGGAGCTTTGGGGAGGATTCTCTCTCAGGGTTTGAAGTTGCTGCAAGGGACAAGGAAGGAACTGGGAATTAGGGCACATCTGGGGTCATGCAGCTGTTCCTGCCCTTGAGTCATTCCTTTCAGTTTCTCTTCACTTGCAGTGTGCTGGAAATTCACTTACTCTGTGAAGTAGCAGAGCTTGCTGCCTTTTTGTTCACATCCTCTGGCACTTTCAGGCACATCCCAGTGGTGTTTTCCCACGTAAGTGTTTCTGTGTTGCTGGTAGGGAGCTCAGCTCAGAGAGACAGAGGTGTGGATGCTTTGGAGCTCAACCCTCTTACACTTCTGCAATGCTCTTCTGCTCATACTTTATATTCCACTGGTGAGTTTGGGCTGTGCTTGTTCCTCCTTGGCTTTGTGATGATTTTGGCTGGACATTCCCTACTCTTGATTGAATGAATTCAAAACTTTGTAAACAGCCATGCAAGGTGGAAGTTGCATCTGCCTTTGCTGCATTTATTCATTTACAGTGGTGCTGGGAACTCACTCTGCTCTGCAAGGAACTGTCCTAATTAGAGCAAAGTTTTCTTGGAAGCCAAAAGCAAAATGGTGCCATTTAACTTGCAGAGAGGCAAAATAGTTTTGTCTGGGCTGTAGGAATGACAATTGCCCAGGAAAAGTTAATACTTCCAAGTACTCCTAACTCTGTTTTTACATCATCAGCGACTATTTATGCTCTGTCAGCTTGAAGTTACATTATCTGAAGTGTGTCAAGTCAGAGTGGTGTCATTGCTTTTACAGCCTCTCTCTTCTTGAATGTCACCTCATCTACTACTTCTTAATTCCATTTCCGTCACTCTTTCCATCTCTCATCTCTTTCCTGGCTTGCCAGACAGCACTGCAAAATTATCAGACTTGCTTTCCAATTGAAGTCACTGCAGCTTAGCTCACAGCCAGGCTTTGCAGCATTAGTCAGGAAAACTTTGGCAATAGCCTGACACTGAATTCCAAGGCAGATGTGGCTGCCTGCATTGGAGGGATGTGCTGGAGAGGAATCCAAGGGTGTTTTTGTGCAGATAAGGGCACTGGGAGTTTTTCTTGTTTTCCCTCCTTACAAAAAATTTCACAGGTTTATTCTTCTTTGCTCCACAAACTGCTGTCTTGTCTCAGGAGTTACCAGAGAAATAAAAGTTTCCAACAAAGGAAGGATGCAAAGCACAGAAATGCAATTAAAGTAGCAAAAAGGAGGTGCAAGGCAGGCAGATTTACTCATTTGGAACTGTACAGTATGTCAAGGTCTGATTCAAAACCTTCTGGGGTTCTTCTGGTTTTCTTTGCCATGTTGTTTGTAAAAGGGATTTTGTGATAACTCACCTACAGCAGAGAAAATTCTGTAGCATAGATAAGAGTGCCTGGGAGGGAGAAAAAAAAGAGAGGTCCGGATGTAAATGAGTAAATTAATTCTTATGGGTTTTTCCCTCGGGGAATGTCCACATGGGGTTCTGAAACAGAGCTTTCTTCTCTTTATTTTCACTGCTGGGATTTTGTGTGACACTGGGGGTGGCAGTGGAAGGAGAGGCTGGAAATGATGGTCTTTTCTTGAGTAATAAAATAGGAGAGAACAGAATTGGAGATGGGAAATAAGGCCAGGTCTCACCAGATTTGGAGATTCTCATTTGAACCTAAACACAATTGTGCTTTATGTCACAGCAAAAAACCCCAAACCCAGCCAAATTTTGAAATATAAGCCTCTCCTGCTGCTAAGAAAGCAAATATTAACTGCATTTTTATTAAAGGGAAGTTGAGTTTTTTAGTGTATAAAATCACAGTCTGTCTTTGCGCTAAGTTTGAGATACCATAAAAGCCTCTAAAATACTTATCTTGGAATTGTGTTGGAAAGATTATTATGTAGAGCCAATATACAATGTGATTTTGTCTGATGTTTGAACTTAAAAATGGGTTTCTGACTTTCTTTAACTTTGGTAATTGCCCTGCCTTTTTTTTTTTTTTTTTCTTTAGCAAGCCAGTGCATGTATTAAATTGAAATCTGTACAAATTACAGTTAATTATAGTCAGCTCAGAGTGAGGCCTAAAATAGGCTACATGCTGTTTGGAATAAAATGTGCTGAAAATGGCTAAACCTGTTTGGTTGGGCCTGAAGTCCATTCTGAGGTGTTTGACCCTCCCCTGGCTGCTGCTCTCCCATCTTCCTCCTGTCTGCCATGGCAGGTCTGCTGGCTGGGCAACAAAATGACAAGATTCCTTGGAAGGAAAGGAGGGTGTGAGACTGTTGAGCCTTCTGTCTTTAATAAGAGAGGCTAAAATGGTTTCTCACTCCTATTCATTTCAGACCAACCAAAGTTCTTCCTCAGTATTGTCACATTATACAAATACCATGGGGAAAGACTTGCTATTTACTAAAATAAAAAAGGAGCTAGCACTAAACTTACTGAATTCCTGTCTTTTTCCCCCTTGGAATTGCATTTTGGGTCCTGACTTTGAGGGGACATTTGCTGTCCCCCCTGTTTGGAAGGGATTGTGGTAGAGCTGCCCCGTGAGTCAGCAGGGGCTGCTTAACCCTGGCCCAGTGCAGCACTGCCAGCTCTGTCATGGTTTTGTTTATGGGTGATTCACAAACTGTGGCTGCTTGTTGTCCTTCAGCTGAATTAGTGCTTTATGCCAGTTTTTATTATTCTGAATGCTGCTGAATTAATTACATTAAAACAACTTCACTAGTGACCTTGAGCAAAAGTTATTTCCAGCAGCGCATCTTCCTGCATTTATATAGTGACTTAATGAATGCCTGCACACTTCCACTGCTCAGCTATTGTTCCACATTCCTGCATGCATGTCCTTGATGGGAACTAATTATTAGTTTAATTGTATGCAGAAATATTTATGCATTACATTTTTTTGAGCATTATTGCACTAGGTACTTGTAAAATCATCTGCTGATGAAAACATGAGATCTAAAAGGGCACATACAGTGGGACTGACCTGCAGGTACACCTGGGAAGCTTTTTGGAAAGCAAATTACTTTGAAAATAACTGGACCTGAGCTTAGTCATTCTGCTTCCTGATCAAGTATGGCTGCAGTGTAACTAGAAGAGGATTTATTCTTTACCTTGCACAAACCTGGGTGCTCTGTAAACCCAGCTGTTTTTTTCCTTCTGTTCTCTCCTCCATCACTCACCCAAATTTCTGTATAATTGGTAACAGAATATTCAGCCAACTTCTGTGCTCACGTAAGGCTGAGACTAAAAACCTGCCCTCAATGATGAGTGGTGCAGACCTGGCACATCCTGGGGGATCTGCTGTGGGTGAGGAGGTGAAGCTGCAGTTGTGCTGACTTGGTTTTGTGACTAAAGAAGGGAGCACTTTTGACCTTGGGCAGCTTTCAGGAGCTGTGTTGTTGGGCAAGATGCTGTTTGTGTGGAGTTATTTTGAAGGATAAAACTGGTTCAAACTGTGCTCTTTCCTAAGAGGTACTTTCTAATAGAGGTTGAGATGCACATGGAGGAACCTGAGGAACACACCCCACCCCCCAGCCTTTCACTTGCAGCTGACAGGAGGCTGATGCCGTGTGGAAGGCCTTGAGCTCCTGACTGGAGGGGGTAAAATTTCTCCCAGTCACCAGCACCAGAAGTGCATTGTGAATGTTCTTCAGACTTGTCCATCCAGGGCAGTGGGGGCTGGTTTTGATGCATCTCAAGTCACAGAGGAAGTTGGGCTTTGAGTTAACATTTTGTCTACCCCTGAATGATTTGGGGAACTCTGCATCACAAAAAGTAAAACATTGGAGCATTGAAGTCATTCATTATACTTTAAGTTTTGTTGAAAACTCACCAACAAAGTGCATTTGTTTTCTTTTGCTGATACCATGTTCTTCTTGGAACTGCCAGAGCTCCAGGAGTGGTTGGACAATGCTCTCAGGGACAGGGTGGGATTGGTGGGATGTCTGGGCAGGG
Source organism: Agelaius phoeniceus (assembly GCF_051311805.1). NCBI lineage: Eukaryota > Metazoa > Chordata > Aves > Passeriformes > Icteridae > Agelaius > Agelaius phoeniceus. The sequence continues at coordinate 999,055 of NC_135287.1, forward strand.
CCAGGAGTTAAACTCAGTGGTCCTTGTGGGTCCCTTCCAACTTGTGTGATTCTGTGAAAATGGGGAATGGTTTCCATACTCACCAGGGCTGTAGAGCCCTAGTATTCCCAGCCAGAGCTGCCCTATGCCCCAGCTGACTGAGCTGCCATTGTTTCCCCTGTCTTTCCAGTAGCACAGCTGTGCTTCCTATGAATCATCACTTACCAGGCTAAGCCTGGAGAAAAAAAATAGAGGACTTGCCATAGGAACCAGCTCAGGTAGCTGATGATGTCATCCTGTTAAAGCTTCAAAAAAATTGATTATAAAAGATTTCCTATCCTTGAATATTTCAGTCTGTGGCCTTTCTTTTCACCTTGTGCCTTTTGCAGTTGTGGTTTAGCAGGATCTCTGAGGAAACAAAGGCAATCAGAACATTTTAGGTTTAGATTAGTCTGTTGAGGTTCTCTCAGCTCAACAGGACTCTCAAGTGTGGGGTTGAGCTTTGCAAGGGGTGCTTGTGCATATCCCACTCTAAACCCATGAGCAACTCTCTGTGAATTTGCTCAGGGGCTGCATTATGGGTATATTAGCCACAGATCTACAGTTTTGCAAGAGGAGAACAAAAATTTATAGCCCCTGTTTACTTAATGGTAGGTCAAGAGACCAGTTCTGCAAATCACTTCTCATTGTAGTTGCTTCAATATGGAAAATATTTCAGGGGAATGCATCCAGCTTTTTTCTCTTCATTTTTCTGTTTCTGTCTGCTGTTCTTTGAACTTGCAACACTGGAGGCTACAGAGGCATTTTGTGGGGAATATAATCTCAGAAAGGAACACTTGATGGAAGCAACTTCTACAAATGAAATGCTCTCTGTAAAAGGAAATAATTCATGGCTTTTAGCTCTTTCAAACCCATCCTAACGCTCCTGCTGGGTTCCTTTCACTGTGAAGTAATGCAGAGGATTAGTCAGCATCATCTAATTAGGCAGCGGCAAAGCAAAAATGGTGTTCAACAGCCTCTGCCCTGGTTCTGTTTCCATTCATAGGACTTGCCCATGGAAGCCAAGGACATCTGAGTGATGGCACTGGAAATGTTGGAGCAGCTGTGAGGTGAGGCATGCTCAAATAGGATTTCACCTCAGGAGGAAATCCAAGGTCATCCTCTGCAGTTTCTATACCAGAACAGTCATCCTGTGGTCTGAGTGAGTCTGCAGGTAACTGCAGCACCTCCTGGTTCCTTAATAGCTCTGGTGATGTTAGAGCTTTAATTCTGCTCCATTCTGCTGGAAAAGAATGGAGTGAGAGTTGCTGGATAGCATTTCCTTCCTATTCCTATAGGTCTGTGCTGCTTTGGTGTCCATATTGGATTGTCTTGTGGTGTATCTGTGGCTGAATTCCTTTAAAATGTGCTTAGCAACAGTACCTGGCAGGGCTGAAATGGGAGAGCTCCCCTTGAATTCTTCCAGGGTGGGATGGTGGAGTCTCAGCATCCAAGAAAATTGTGTTTTACACTACAACAGACAGGGAGCAGGAAAAATGGTTTGTTGAGAGAGGGCTCTCTTGGCCTTTCACTTGACAGCAGCACTTCAGCACGTGGTTAGCTGCACTGAAGGGCTCCCAGTGACCCTGGCCCTCACTGAGGGATGCTGACACTTCAGCACACTTGGAGCACAAGCTGGATTTCACTTCTTTCTCGGTGGTTGACATAGGATTACTTAAAGCTGGGGAATTGGGGAAGAGCAAGTCAGCCTCTTCCCAGTGCAGGATATTAAGCTTTGCCCACTGGAGCATTAGATGAGCATAAAGGAAGAAACTGATCTTTTTTGTACTGGGCTTTTAAAACAAACAAGCAAAACATTTTTCTTATTAGAACATGGGAGTTTTACCAGCAACGCAGTTGACACTAAACAGTTTTAAGCAGAAGAAGTTGCTGTAGATGAAGATCATCTGCAGTTAATTGACAGAGCTGAGACATGAGAGAGGACAGCATGGGAAAGTGTTCTGCTTATTTCTGTCCAAACTGCTTTTTTGGTGTGATGTTGTTGATCAAATCAGCCTTATTGCTGATAGTTGATATTGATAATGAACCTATAAATTGTTCTATTGGGACTTTTTGTGACTCCCGTTTTCAGTTAAGCTGAACCCACAAGCTCAGCTCCTAGTCCTGTGTGGAGGAAGGATGTATATCCAAGCCTCCCCAGTTCACTGGAATGTCCATTTTGGTGCCTGTGAGTCAGTCTGGCTCTTCTGACCATGTTACACAGAGGAGAAAAGTGGCAGAATTCCCTTCTGGTACAGCTGCTAAGAAGCTCTTGGGAGGAAAGAGCTGTTGGGAAGTGGGAACTGTGAGACTTTGGTGATGCCGTGCTGCAGCCCTGGGGTGGTGTTGCCTTGATGAGGGGGATGAGGTGTAGTGGAGAGGGAGCATGGTGATGGCTGTGCAGTTCCTTCTCCATGGAACTGGGAGAAGGAAGCAACCAGGGCTGAAAAAAAGCGCCCCAAAATGCAGAATTTCAAGAAGTGAGAGAAATCCATTTACTTTGACACATTATAGAAAGGCTGAGTCTGGAGAAATTATTTTTCCCTGCCTCCCACACCCCCTCAGGAACACCATCTGCAAGTGTTTCTCTTTTCCAGTCTAAGGAGTACCAGAGGAGATTAGAGCTGTTTTTTTCCCAGACTTTAGATGGGAGATCTCCAGGGACATGTCTACCCAACTTTCCAGCTAAGCTTCACTGCTTTCTTCCTTATTTTTCTTATTTTAAATGAATGTCCTCAATATCGTAATAAAAGCAACATAACAATTCACTTAGGGACTGCAGTAAAAAAATGACTGTGTGACATGTCTGCCCATTGAAGACACCTTTGAAATGATGTCCTGAATGCAGATGAGATTTGGATCTTGCCTTTCCTGCTGCTTTTGCAGGGCTGGGCACATGGCAGTGTCAGGTGGGATCAGGGTGACAGTTTCTGGTCCAGCAGTTCCCCTTTGTGCTCACCCCAGATCCCCATGGCAGTTCTGAGCATTCTAAACCTCGTGTATCACCTTGTCTTTACAGCCCTGTCACCAACTGGGGATGAACTCTAGGAAGAGTTCTTATTTTCACAGTGTTTTCCTATTGTTTTTTGAAGGGGAGATGGAAGAGGAACCTTGTGTGAGGCAGTTGTAAGGTGAGCCATGTCTGTATAAATAGAAGTGCTGAGGTGGATAAGCTGCAGCAGAAATGCTTCAGAGGCAGGAGAGCTGCCTTGGTGAAATGATCACAGAATTGTGAAGTCTGTCCTTTCTGGCTGCTTCCATGGGGACCCGCACATCAGTTTTTCCTCCCCCCAATTCCCCTTCAAGTGCAGATTCATTTAACATTGGAATTAATGCATTTTAGACCCCTGAAGTTTAAGCAGAGAGCACAAGGGGTGGGGATGGCTGCAGCAGAGCTGAGGGTGCTGCACAGGGGCTGTGCTGGGAGGGAAAGGCTGTCCCGGCCTTTGGAGCTGATGCAGGGATTGTCACCTCATTTCTACCTGTGCCTTTACTCAGGATGGGTCTGGAAGTCCACGGTGTTATTTCTCCAGTTTCCAGTGATTTACAGAGTAAAGTAGGAGAGTCCTTGACTTCCTTGGCAGTGCTGTCTGCAGAAGAAACACCTGGCAGTGTTTAGGCCCCTTCACTCGGGGTTGTTTGAGCACACACAGCTTCTCCTCTCCTCTGCAGTTCAGGGTACTGGGAACAGCTCAGAAAATCCATCTTCAGAAGCCTGTTTGGTCTCTTTTCTCTTTGGTCTGAAAGCCTCATATTGTCATTGTGAAACTGACTTTGCCCAAGAAATCAGATGCAGACTGTTTTACATGCAGAGTGTCTGATCTCTGTAGCTGATCCCACTGTGCTGTTGAGCAGGTGAAATCCTGTGGTGATGGAATCTATTTGTGATGTAATTCCAAAGTTTTTATGTTCTCATTTAGTTTGTCACTCAGTCTTTATTTCAGTCATCTTGGAAGTACACTGGCATAAAGCAAGTGTAAGGTAAGCTGGTCCTTAAGGAAAAGGAAGATTCAGGATAGTACAAATCCAGGCAGAGTTGAGTCTTCACTTATTTCCATGGGGAGGACCTGGTGATGCCTGTGCAGTTCCTTTTCTCCAAAGCTTCACTTGCTCCAGGCCAGCTGCCCCCATGTGACCTGTCAAGGTTTGTTATCAGCCATTCATCCTTAATCACTGGGAAAATTGATCAGGGTGTTGTGAATAACTGAGGGTTCTGAAAATCTCCCTCCTCCATGGAACTGCAGTTAATGGATTTTAAAAATAAGCTGGGACAGTCTGGCAGGTACCTGCTTGTTCAAGAAGTCACACAGAGAGAATTTAACTGAATCCACCCGAAGTGAATTGGGCAGGAGTCCAGAAATTCATTCACAGCCAAGGTGTCCCACCAGCACTTCCCAGGAGTGCCATGGCCGGGTGTCTGCTTTGGTGCTGCAGTGAATGCATTTCAGCTCCAGGACGGCTTTCTTCTCCATCTCCTTTCCCTCCAGACTTCACACCATGCTGAGTGCTTTGCTAACAGCTGTTGAAGAGCCTGTTTGCTTCAATAATCTGATCAAGGAGGAGCAGAGAGATTCTTTCCCTTTACTCTTTCAACAAAAAAAAGAGGAGCCTGTCTTACTATTTATTGCTGGGCTCCCTTTGTTTTTTTAACTAGGCCAGCACTAAAAATGGAAGTGAAGATCCCAGAAATTTCTTTTGATTAGCAGTAAGTTTGAAGAACGACATACAAGGGAGAAGGTGGAGGAGCACAGGCTACGGAAGATGCTGGAAAACACTGAAATAATCCATTTGGGTCCTCAGATGCCACATAAAGCAGGAGCTTGTGGCTCCAAATATGAAAACAAAATTAGTCTCTCAGTAATGTGGGCTTTTTTTATTACTTTATTGGATTTTTCTTTTTGTTTTGGCTTATGTTGAAGTGGCATTTCAAGCCTCTGTTGGAATACATAGACTGTATATATTGCTTAATTTCATCAGCCTTTTTGTAAAGCAGCACTGGGAGAAGAGCAATGTTTCTTCTTTTTTGCAAGCTCTAGTTTATTTTTTCCCTTCTCCCTCTACCTTGTTCCTCTGTTTTCTTTTTCCCGTAGGAGTGTCATGATATTCAACAATGATGAAAACATATTGAATCTTACAGAAACGTAATTTGGATCATTTTTTTAAGGATTCTTATTTACATGCACTGTGAGACACCCAGGAGAACTTTTTATGGAGATGGTTACTGGCTTAAATATTCAATAGGCTTATATATTTGATGATTATTAATAATTATTATTCTTTTTATTGTAAGTATTATTTCTAAACCCCTTGCATCTAGATCAAGTCACAAGAAAGAGCAGAACCTCCAGCACTAAATGTGGGTTTTCCTTTCATTGTTGACCACAGTAAGTTTGGCGTGAAAACAGAGAGGCTGAATTTATATGATAGCAATAATTCTGGAGGAGCAGAGAAGGAATTCCATCAATTTGATCGTGATCAGGAATGTGATTCAAAATAATTCTCCAGAATGTGATTACTTGTAGTACTCTCATATATAGCTCTCCTAAAAGGGCTAAATTAAATACTGCATCACTTGACAGGAAATCCGTAAAGGTTTTAATTTGAGGTCTGTGGCTAAATCAGTCCTTATTGTGTCCCATGTCCAGGAATCTAGTCACAGCAAGGATAACATTTGCATTAGTCTGCTTTAAAAGCTTTCCTTTAGATAAGAGGGAAATCCTGTTCCAGTAGATGTGCTGTGTGTCAGGACTGAAGGCAGACAAGGCTGATGCACCACACTGGCTCATGTACACAGCACTTTGTGCATCTTCCCAAAACACTGCCTGGCACAACTCCAGGGTGATCCAGGATTCTGTGCTGGCCCTGAGACTGCAGCTCCTTCCCTAGAGCTGGGCTGGGCTCTTGTGCTTTGTCCTGGCAGGCAGAGAGTCCTCAGCTGCACCAGAGCTGAGCTCTGCTACTGACTTTGAACTGAGAAAACCTCTTTTCAATCTCCAGAGGGGCTCAAACATAACTTTTGCTGCCCCACAAATGTTCTTGGAGTAAATTTTGTTAAGAGATGTTATATTGCTGAATGCATCAAATCCATCAGTTCATCTGCTGTGTAGGAATTTAAATCAGGAATATTTATAGCCACTTTCCTTTTTCACCTGTCTTTCTCCTGCTTGTGATAATAAAATTATGCCAAGTGATTTTTATTTTATTTTGTTGGTAATAAATGTTTCTGTGCTTTTTCTGCTTTGGAAGCAATGTTGGGAAATCATTTGGGCATCAGGCACTGGGATTGAGATTGCTGAGGAACATAACTGGTTTCAAACTTCTGCCTAAAGATGTACTTGAAAGCATTATTTTAGCTAGTGGTGAACCTTCCTATTCTAGGCATGAAATATAAGTTATGCTCCTGTGTAGAACTTCAGATTGTGGCACATGGTTTGTTTAGAATTAAGTTTGTAACAGAGAGCTGTGGATTTCCATCCTGAGAACTGATCAGGAATGGTTTGGGTTGAGAGGGCCCTTCAAGCCCATCTCATTGCACCCCTGCTGTGGGCAGGGACACCTTCCACTAGCCCAGGCTGCTCCAAGCCCTGTCCAGCCTGGCCTTGGACACTTGCAGGGATAGCATAACCACAGCTTCTATGGGTGGAATAGACACATAAAAGGCAGCAATTCTGTAGCTGTAACCCAAGGTTGATGTGTTGGTCACTGTGTACTCTGGGAGAGGGGACTTGCCCCAGAAGTGTCAAGGAGGGAAAAGGCATCTGGATGTGCTGGTTCACAAGGGTGTGGAGTTGCACTTAGGGAACCTGCCTAGTTGCATTTTTCCATAAATTACGGTGCTTCAGCATGCCCAAACTTTTCTTTCTGCAGTGTCTGCTCTCCATTTAGAGGCAAAGTTTTTCTAATGCTTTTTTTCTACTATTGTTTGGGTTACTTGTTTCTTTTAATCTCTTTCTTCTTTTAAAATGTTTTCTCCTTTTTTCTTTTCTCCCCCTCAGTATATCTTCCCCCCTTCTCATTCACACTCAAAGCCTCTCTTACTGAAAGTCTTTGTTTCTCTGCCTTTTTTTGCCTCTTGTAGGTTACTTTGTTATGGGGTGGGAGTAAGGGACAGCAAGAAAAAAACACGGCAGTCTTTAGATTTTTATTAAAACCACACTTGGTAAGATTTAACGTTTTTAGAAATGCTTCTCTGAGCAACTATCACTTTCAGTGCTCACTTCTCTAGTCAGAAAGACATTTTGAGTTCCTTTCATTTTCATAATCTTCATTTAAATGCAGCCCCTTAAACTCCAAGAGTGATAATTGGACACACAATTTACTAGTTCTGGAATGCTGGCTGTTTGGCACTAACAGAATTGGAATGAAATCAGCTGTGAGTCCTCCTATTTGATCTGGGAAAGATGTGTCTGAGCTTTTCTGTAGTGATTTAAAGTGACAGCAATGGTCTTGTTTTTAATTTGCAAATATTGGGTCTTCTTGCAGGTAAGCCCTATATATAACCTATGTATAAGGTTATATATTGAAAGCAAATTCATAAGCAAAAGCTGTTCATTTGGACAGCCTGCAGTGAGCATTAGAAGCCTGAGAAATAAGTGTGTTCTATATGTGGTGCAATGAGTAGAGTTTAAATTTTATTTCTTTTATAAGATCTTGATTTTCTTAAACTTATTGCAAATGTTTAGGATTTTTTTCTAATTTCATTTGTAAAATTATTCTTTGTTTCCCAGATAGTAGGACAGAGAAAAAAGACTATTACTACCACTGCAGATTAGAGGCCTTTAGCAGAGGCACCAGCTCTGCCACCAGTTCTGGTTCACAATTGCAGCCCTTAGGCATGAAGTTGTCAGAAACATCCAAGTAATCACCTCATGTGCTTGAAATCTATCTGGTGCTTCCCAAGATTCATCCCTGAGGAGTTGTTGGCAGTGTTTGTTTTCACGCTGGAAATATGAACATATTTAACAGTTGCATAATAGCACTGATCCTTTTAAACAAGTTTCAGAATCCCCCATGGAGTGGTCACAGAATCACAGGATCAGGTTGGATTTAGGCTGGAAAAGCTCTCCCAGGCTGTCGAGTCCAGCCTGTGCGCGATCCCCACCTTGTCACCAGCCCAGAGCACTGAGTGCCTGTCCCTGTTTGACGGTGCCACGTCCAGGCCTTCCTTGGACACCTCCAGGGACGGGGACTGCACCCCCTCCCTGGGCAGCCCCTTCCAGTGTTTAACAACCCTTTCTGTGAAGAAATTCTCTCACCCCATGCTTTTGGGTGCTGTTGCCAGTGGGGTTGTTCTAGTGGTGCTTTTGACCCAGGGTAAATGTCCATCTCCGTGGTCAGATTTGAAGATGTATTTATGTTTGAATACATATCTATTTTAGAGGAGGTGCAGAATTTTTCATCTGATGCTTTTCTTTGCATTCAAAGAGCAGTCTCTAAATCTGTTGTGGCAAATGTGCACTTTTTTATAAAAATACTCACCTGTAAATATTGATTACGATGACTTCTTTGCACCAAATTACAGTGTGCCTGTGCCAGGGCATGAGTCACCTGCCACCCCACAGTTGTCACCCAGGAGTCTGACACTTGTGTTTCTTTTTATAGGTTTGACTTAAACATAGTGACTTACTCATTTCCCTCCATTCCTCTACAGAAATTGAGTTTCAAGACATCTTAAAAGCCATGTGTGGATTGTTGAGATGCTAAAAAGGGACAGCCGGGACAGAAATCAGAGGTGTTGGGTTTGAGGGGTTTTCGGTGGGACTGGAAAAATAGGCACAAGTGATTCCACATGATCCACATGTGTTTCCCTGGGAACAATGGCCCTACCTTGCCATGTCACCATATGCAGGTACTGTGGGGAGTTGTGTCTTGCTCACAGTAGTAAGACCTGGTGGTTGGTGTAGTAGCTCTGCCGTGGTGCAGGTCTGATCTTCAGCTGCCCATGATTTATTGAAAGCTTCTCTGCTGATGCATAATGTGCTGCTCTGTTACACTATTTACAATTATCTTATATTGGGTCAAATGAAACACTCATTTCCTTTCACAGTCTGTGAAAAAATTTGTTACTTGTTTGGTTTCTGTGAATGCTCAGGGTTGAGCTCAAAGGGCTTATTTTGACTCAACAAAATGTGCAGGAGATTGTCTGCCTTCCTTGCTGGCCCCACGTGATGATTTTTCTTCCTCTTGCTTTATTGAGGAAGAGGAGTCTGTGTCAGTGAGCCAGCATGGCCTGTGAGGGATTGGGAGACAGAGCTGGGATTTTGGAGACCTGTCTGATGTCCCACAGTAATTAACTGTGTGCTCAGACTGGTCATTTAATGCCCCATTCCTTCGTTTCTTCTCTGGCTTTTCTGTGCAGACTCCTCTGTCGGGTGAATGTTTCTGCTGGAACTGTGGAGTTCAGTCCATGCTGGGACTCCCAGACACAACTGGAACTAACTCATTGAATCGAAAAATGGGTTTATTTGCTTTCTTTAATGATTGTAATCACTCAGGTGCTGGTATCTTATCCTGTACTCTCTTCTGATTTACTGACATCATTTGTCTTGAAGTTTTAATGCTATTGAGCCTTCATGCCCATGCAGAATAGATGCTGGAGATCCATTTAAAATAACTGGCAATGGATGTCTTAAAAATCCTGTCCCTGTCTCCCTGAAAGACTGGAGGGTAAGCCTCGAGCCAGGGTTCAGGTAGTCCTTTTCAGGAAAAGCTTGTATTTAGCAGCTTATATTGGATTCCTTCTCTTTAATCTGTGAAGAATTTGATTTATGCCAGCAGCAGTTCTTTATGAAATAAGTAAAGTGAATTTGTGAACCAGAAGAGAGGGTGGCCTGACCAGGGAGGTGGCTTTAGGGGAATGTTACTTTCCCATATTTAGGAAGTTAAAAAGGATACAAACAAGCGTTCTCTTTAGCTCCATGGGCTGGGTTTGTCTTCAGTCTCTTTTTTCCCCCAAGAGCAGCATCCTCTCAAGCACTGTTCACAAGCCTGTAACTCCAAGCAGTCACTGAGATGTGTGTTTAAAAGTCTATGCATGACCAACTGAGCAAGGCAGGCAACAGTGGAGCATCCTTATGGATCCGTTATCTTGTACCTGTAGGAGGGTCTTGAATCATGACTTGGGAGGTTCAGGTTGTTGACCTGTGATCTGGTGATTTGATCTGTTACCATTAAATCTGAGATAACCCCTTGAGGGCTGTGTTGATTTGGCATGGCCTGGTTTTTTGGTAATGGCGGGGAAGGAAAGCATAGGGGGGGAAAAGGGGTAGCTTCTGCTAGAAGCTCCCACCATGTCTGACAGAGCCAGCCCCTGATGGCTCTGAGGATGGACATGCTGCTGGCTCAATTAGAGAGGTTTGTAACGCCTCTGGGATGACATACTTCAGAAGAAGATCAAAATGGCATGTTTGCTGTTTTTTCCTGAGGGGTGGGGAGGTGCCGTGGCTGCCAGCGCGGCCTGCAGTGAGCTGTGCCTGCCTGGCCGCCCCAGCCAGCCGTGCTGCGGGCACACAGGCAGGGACGGTGCCAGGGGCTGCTTCTTCCCAGTGCCCTGTGTGAGGAGAGGTGTTGGGCACTGCCTGCCAGGGGCTGCTCCTTCCCAGTGTGAGGAGAGGCATTGGGCACTGCCCGTGCCATGGTGATGGGGCCATGCCACCAACGGCGAAAACGTGGCAGACGACTCCCTTGTGCAGAACCTGGATGAAATCATCCTCTTGGTGCTGTGGGATCTGCAAGAATCTTTAAATTAGTGGAACTTGTTGGCAATGGTACCTATGGGCAGCAGTTTTTCTTCTAGTCAGAGAAGAGGAGGCAGTGAGGACATGTGAGGGAAAACAACATGGTGGCACCAAGGTCAGTGGAACGGGAGGAAGTGCTCCAAGTGCCAGAGCTGAGATTCCTCTGCAGGCCATAGTGAGGACTATGGTAAAACAAACTGTCCCCTTGTAATGCATGAAGTCCATGGGGAATGCAGAAATCCACTTGCAGCCCGTGGGAAAAGTGCTCGCAGCGGAGCGGGTGGAGGCTGGAGAAAGCTGTGATCCAGTGGGAGACCCAAATAAAGAGAGAAGGCTCCTGCTTCCAGAAATAGAGAAGGCCCTTACATCCAAAGTAGAGCAGCCTAGCCATGAAAGGCTGCACCCCATGGACAAGTGACCCACACCACAACACTTTTGGGAAGATTCTTTGCCCGTGGGAGGGACCCCATGGCATAGCAAAGACTCCCTGCCTCGAGTGAACAGAAGATCTCGAGTGATTAACTGACCAAAATCCCCATGCCTTTTCTCCCTGTGCTGTTAGTGGGAAAGAGGGTGGAGCTGGGGGTAAAATGGTGTTTTAAAGGCTTATTTTACTTCTCATTTTCCTCCTCTGACTTGTTAATAATAAATTTACTTTATACCTTTAAATTTGAACCTGTTTTGCCTTTAGAATGTTTTCTCCTAGTCCTTATTTCAACTTCTGAGCCCTTCATTCATTTTTTCCCCTTCTCTGCTCAGCTGTAGCAGAAGAAAGTAGGCAACCAACTTTCATGGGTCCTTGGCATTTGACCAATGTCAAACCACGATGGGGGAAAGGAATGGTAATAATTGTAAACATACCACCTTTTTGCTGAGTGAAATATGTCCAATATTTGTTAAAAAGAGTATTGCATGTGTGTAAAATACTGGGTTTCACCCAGAACTAAATGATCAACTACTACATTGTGTGAATGTGGAGTGTAAAGGGCCGTGCTTAAAGCAAAACCCAGCCTTGCTGCAGAGCTGTGGGCATGAAGGCAAATAGCACATGAAATCCTCAGTTCATTCCAGTTACTGAGAAAATGCCTTAAATCTATTTTCCAGTTTGTGTTTAATTTTAGTTACCTGTGGATGTGGGCACGTATAGAAGTGTTACATTGTGGAGACAGGAAAGATGGGATTTTAAACTGCTGGTTTTGCACCTTGTGTGCTCATTACATTCTGGAAACTTAATGTGGAACCAGCTTTTTAACCTGGTGGGGATAATTCCCAGCTTCTTAGCCTGGTGTGGACAATTCCCAGCTTTCCTGCTGTGTGTTCAGCAGGGCTGGTTTGGTGGCCAGGGCTGCCCCAGCCTTGCAGTGTGGACCAACCTGGCTGAGCTCTCCTGACTCTGGGGTAAATTACACTGGCAATAAATAAACCTTGGTTTTTATTTCCCAGACATATTTTTGGAACATCTTACTGCTCACTTTTCTAGTACATGTGTTCAACAGCTTCTGTATTCCCTTTCCCACCAAACCAATAATGAAATTCCAGAATGGTTTGGGTTGGGAGGGGTCTTAAACCCCATCCTGTCCCACCTCCTGCCATGGGCAGGGACACCTTCCACTCAACCAGGTTGCTCCAAGTCCCATCCAGCCTGGCCTTGGAGACTTCCAGGGATGGGAGTGTTAGGAATTCTGGATGTTGGGCCTGGGGACCAGGGCTGGAATATCCTTTACTGTGTGTCCTTTTCCCCTGACCTTTGATGTTTTCTCGCTATAACACACACCCAGGCTTCTCACATGATGTTCTCTATACAAAACTAATGAAAAATTTGCTAGAAGATTCCCCAGGCTTTTTCTCTACTATTTTCCTGTGGTGCTTTGTAGGTTTATTATATCTTAAAATGTTTAGATTATACCCATAAGGAAAGAAATTAACAAAAATCTGTGCATCAATGGATTATAATGAAAGAAAATTAGATTTGTCTTTCATGTTCTTTTTTTTTCTGTTTCAGAAAAAGTGAAATCTCCTTCATGTTCAAAACAGCCATTTTATTGTCATTTAACTGTGTGCTGTGTTAAAAAGCTTTCAGTGGTGTTGAAAAAAAATCACAGAAGCTGTACTTGGAGAAAATACAGAACTTACCTTTTAACAGAAAGCATTTCCAGTTTTTACCAGAATGTCTATGTCCAGTTTTTAACAATATCAGTGATTTTTCATGGAAAGATTAGGAAAAAAATGCATTCTGTCCTTTGTCTCTTTTTCTGAGTGATAGCCAGACTTGATCCTTACCTTGGAACATCAGAGGATGAGCTAAAGCTTGGAGGTGCATTGGTTTTCCTTGGGGGTTAGGAGCAGGAGCAGCATTTCTTGCTTTGCAACATTTGTGTTATGTAACATAAGATCTACATTTCCATGCATTATCCCCTTCTCCAATGTTTAAACACAAAAATAAACCCCCAGTAACAGCAGAATGATCCTTTCCTGAGGATCTCAGTGATCTTGTCCTTCTCAATGCAGAGTGAATGTCAGCATGAGAGAGAGATGCTGAGCGACAGTTTCCATGAATATTACTCAGGCCTCATAAAACAGAATATTCATGTGTTTATAGCACTGGAATAGAGGAGAGTTTGCAGATACAGAGCTGTGACTGACCAAATAAATGCCCTGCAGGCCAAGTTTAGACTATTCTGAGAAATTTCACCTGTGTTTTGGATCTTCCTGCATGTTGCGTTTCTGCCCTGTTGGCTGTTTCTCTGTGTTGAGGCAGCACCTTCTGTGAAGGACAAACTCCACACCTCATTTATTTGGGGTGTTGTGGCTATTTGTATTTGGAAGGAATTGGTGCTCAGTGCTGGGCGCAGATCACAGGCTCTTCCAGAGCGTTCTGAGCACTCCTATCCATGCTGCTGGGTTTTCCTTGGGCTTTTCTGAGCTCCTTTTCTGTGTAGCTCCAGGCTTCCCAAGGCTATGAGAGTCACATGCACGTATCAGCAGAGTGTTCCAAGTAATTTCTGAATTTCCAGTGTAGCTCCCTCATGGCTTTCATTTATTTATCTCCCAAAAGCCCCGATACCTTTACATAGCTGGAAAAAGCCTTGTATAAAGGTGAGTTCCCAATTTGAGGTTACCTGTGTGATGCTGCTTGATACACAAGCTTTATCCAGGGTTATACCAAGAATTTCCTAATCTCCTCTCCCAGTCTGCCCTGCAGTGCAGAACTGTCTGGATTTTGTGAGACTGAGCTGATCCTTCAGCTGCTTCTCCCATGTCTCCCATTTTAACAGAACTGTGTATTGTCTCCTTCAGCAGTCCCAGCTGATTTAACTGGATTTCTTTCCCTTCTTCAGCTTTCAAACTTGCTGCAGAGCAAGGGAGAGACTGTCAGCTGTGTTGTGCTTGGAGAAGGAATGCTTTTCCTAGCTGTATTTCCAGAACCAGGAAAATAGTTCTCTATTAGCATAACAGTGTGTCCCGTGTCTGGATAAATGACCTGGAAGAGCAAATCCTGTACTTTGTCAAGTGGTCTTGCTGTCAAGGTGTCAATGCTTGTGTCAAGACCTCTGGATAATTGATTTAACTTTGGTGGATTTTGTTAGCATTTCATTTGCCCATCAGAGCTGTGGGCATAAAATGTTGATTTAGGGGCAGTAGGAGGACAGTGTTTAAAACCAAGTGGTGTTCCTCAGCTTTTTCCAACCTCTCTCCATAGGTTTAAAAATTGCAAGACTTGCTTGAAAAGACTTGTTTTTTTAATTGTAGCAGGGTAAAGTAGTTTCTTAGAAAGCAGCACTTGGGAAAGGAGATACAGGGCATTTTGTGATAATGAAGGAGTGAAAGAATGGAAAGAAGAATATTGGTAAGTGGAAGGGTTGAAGTAACAGCAGCAGTAACAATGAAGGATGTGAATGGGAAAGTGGGGTGATAAGGTGGAGAGCAGGAAACAAAGGATGAGAACTTGAAAAAGACAAAGCAGCTGAGTAGGAACCTGATGAAGTAAAGCAATGGAGAGATGTGAAGAGCAGAGCAAAGTGAAAGTTGGATGTGAGGTTTTGGGGCATTTGATATGGCTTAAAACACACCTAAGTAGAGGAGGAACGATTCTGAAAATGTCTTCTAATAATATGAGAGCAAGGCAGAGGTCATGAGGGGTCATTTAAAGATACCTTCCTTGCAGTAGTGTTTGTGCAGAATCCAGCTTCAGTCAAATGAAGCTTCCTGCAGGATTCACAGACTCACCTTCTGGGATGTGTGCCCTGACTTCCTCATCAGTCCCAAATCTGATCTCTGAAGAAATAGTGCACATTCTTTTATGGGTTAATGTGAGGAGCTTGGGATGACACTGAGTGCAAGCTCTGAGAGGTTACACAGGCAGCTTTGGGAATGTTTGAGTAATCACTGCTCTTCTGACTTTCAACTCCCTGCTTTTCACAGGGAGAACATCAGCAATATCCTTTACTAGATGAGGTGCTTGGATACTGAGTGTGGAGAAGGAAGGTTTAACTGCCTTCTAATCTAACATGATTAGAAAGAATAGAACTGAGAGATTGTACAGATGGAGGTACTTAAACCACAGTATCTACAAACTTTAATGTCTGAACAGGCAAAACTGTAGCCCTGTTTCAGAGAGGGTCAGTCAGAGTGAAAGGAGAATGACAGCTGTGATAAGAGCAGGCAGTGACACAGAAGACAGAAATTCTCCACTCTTTCTCTCCTTGCAGCTGTCTTGGGGATATTTTAAATAAAAGCTTTCATCCAGGAGGAAACTGAGGTGAGATAGATGCAGAATTATTACTAGAGCTATTACAGTATATTCCTGTGAGTCAAATCATGATTGCCTAATATAAAAGCAGATCAGCTCATTGCCAGCTTTACACCTGGGGAAAAAGCAAACTGGAGTTCTTTGTAGGACTGCATATTTAGACACAGTGTATTTAGTGCCTGACAGCTACACCAGAGATGCTTAATGCAATTCCCAGCTCTTCCACGTGGGAAGCTCCCTGCTGTGCAGGTGTGGAGTCAGATCACTCCTGTTGAAGAGGAGAGACTGCAATCCCATGGGACACCTTCCTGCAGCTAAAGGTGCACTGCTCTGGTGGTCTGGGCTGTCCACAGCGCTCACAACTGACACACATTTTTCAGTTCATATGACAACAGAGAGGATCATCTTGTACTTAAAGAGCAGCTGGGCTGAAAAGGGTCTTGGGGAAATGTGGAATGATGCTCAGAAAGGAGAGGGATGGACAGATGGGGGAAGCATTTGAAATTTTCTAACTCCTGTGCAGTCTCCTCTGGTTATAGATACATGGATGCTCAAATCACTTGCAGGAAGTTCTTTCTGTGTCCTTGCTAGTGCAGAGCTCTTGCTCTGGAGAAGAGGCTGCTCTGTGAGTTGCTTCTTTTGGGTGCCAGATGCTGTTACCTGGGGGAGCTGTGACCTAGGGGCCCTGAAATGTGTCTGTGCTGATGGCATTTGATCTGTTCCTCCACTGCTCAGACTTGGTTGCTTTCCACCACATTCAGTCTCAAACTGTGGCTCTCTCTTGTGGGCCCCTTCTGTCATCCAGCTTTAATGAACAGAGTTTCTCTCTTGGCCATGAATTTTAAGGGTGGCAGAGCTCTTCACAGCTGTGTCAGGACTCAAACACCTCTTTCCCCTGAGCTGCCTCTGCTCCTCCCTGATGCTGAACCTGCTCTTGTTGTCTCCAAGGCTGGAGAAACCCAGACCTTGTGTTTGATAATTACTGTATGTGCTTCCCTCTCTCACATCTCTGCTCTCCATCCCTCGGGAGTTTTTCTTGTCCTTGTAGCTTATCATGCACTTTCTCAAGGTTCAGTGAGACAGGTTTTCAAGTCTTAAGCCAGGGGGAAACAAGTCCAGGGAATGAGCTGCTCCTGAGCAGCTGTGACACTGATGATCTGTTTCTCCATAGTGAACTGGTGAAAATGTAAATTTTTAACAAAGGTTGCTGTTTACTTTACACTACAGAGTTCTCTTTTGCCATGTCTAAGATACTTTTGAGGGGAATACTTCTGAGTGCCTGCTCATTCCCTGAGGGCAGGTGCTGAGGGATTATGGACAGTGCTGAACAGAGCAGGTGGATCACACAGACACACCTTGGGCACAGCACCACAGGACAAGCACAAACTTATCCTGATCAGCAGCTTGCTCAGACTGTTGGGGGAGGAAGAAAGGCAGTATGGGAATGCTGCAATTACTCATCCAGTTAGATGTCTGCTCCACAAGGCTGGTTTCCCTTTACCCTGGAATAAAGTTTTGCTAACAGTAAGTTGCAGGGAGTATCTGTTTCTTCTTCTGGCAGAGATTCCACCAGTGAAGATTGTGGTTCATGACTTAAAAACACATGCTGTGTGTGCCATAAAGGACTTGGAGCCAGGTAGGGACTCCTTAGCTTCCTCTTTGTGTGCTGTGTCTGGTCTGAAGTCTGAGTATCCTATTGGAGCTTGACACTTGTGCATTTTATAATGCAAACTCCTTAGAAAGGATCTGAGTTTTCAGTATGGGCTTGACTGTGGAGTGTCAGACTTTGCAGCATTAGGGTTGTGCAGGAGTGCCACAGACTGTGCCAGTGTCATTGCACAGGTACAGCACCTGATGGCTCAGCTTGGCTCAGGTTTAGGAGGGGGAGGTGAGACACTCAGGTTCATGTGTTTGCTCGGCATCTCTAGCAATGGCTGTGCTACTGAGTGATCCTTTCACAGATTGTGTTGTAGCAAAAACTGCATTTGGCACCTTTAAACAGAAGGCTTGGTTGGGAGCTGAAGATGTCCCACGTTATGTACCCATTGTGAGTAGAGCTTGGTCTCCACATCCCAATCACCCTTTTGCTATGAGGTTTGCAGGGCTAGATTTTCACTGAGATCCTGAATTGTTTCTTCTTTTCTTCCCTTGATAAACACATACACTCTGCAGTTTATGAAA
This sequence comes from Agelaius phoeniceus, assembly GCF_051311805.1. NCBI lineage: Eukaryota > Metazoa > Chordata > Aves > Passeriformes > Icteridae > Agelaius > Agelaius phoeniceus. The sequence continues at coordinate 1,016,740 of NC_135287.1, forward strand.
TCAGTAACACACCTGCAGCAGATTGATTGGGCATCACAAACCCAAGGTCTATACCAAGGAATTCAGCAGAACAGTGGTTTGGAGGTGCAAGAGCTGTCCCGGAGGTGCAATAATGCAGAGCTGGGTCAATGGCCCTTGAGATCATTAACTGGGAGGTGTGCAGCAGTGACAGCACACTTGTGTTTCAAGTGAAGCCTTGGGCATAGCTCTTGCCTGGGAGAGTGTGCAGGAATGTCCTTCTGGACAGGGACTGGAGGTGCCTGCTCAGCACTTCTGCCTTCATGTGGGAGCAGGGCTGCAAACAGCCTTTCAGAGGCTCATCCAGCCCTAGCTGTGCCTGAGGAGCCTCTGATACGGGCACAGCTTGAAAGGCTTTTACATATGTTTTGTCAGTCACAAAGTGCTGCCTAGTTTTCCCTTTCTTGTGCTGTGATTCACCAAGTCCTTCCGGTATAAAACCACCATTTTTCATATAAAATTACATTAAACAGGCCTTGAACAACTGCACTCTGTGCCTGGGGGAGGCAAATGTCCTGTCATAATCCTCGGGAGAGAGCAGTTTGTGACCTATATCATTAATTAGCAGTGAAATAGTTCTCAGCTTGGGCTACCAGCAAGATTTTCTTTTAAATATTTTAGTTTCTTGGTTCCAGCTGTCCAGTTGGTCTTTGTTTCATGAACTTGCTTCAGTGTGTATTGAGCAGCACCTCAGCTAAAACTGTGGTTGTAAAATACCCTACAAGAATGGTGGTGCTTCATATAATTTACTCAAAAATTTGTATATCTTAACATTGAACTATTTTCACATTAAATTAATTTACTTTTGGAAACAAAAGAGATCCTACAGTGTCTTCTTCTGCATACATTATTAATGGCAATCCATTTTTAATTTAATGAAAAATTATGCAAAGAGCAAGGGAGGAAGGCTTGCAGCATCCTTGGCCTTTTTCTGCCTAGATAACCTCAAGCAATCGAAGAGGTTATATTTAAAATCCTCTCTTGGTTGGCACTCTTATCTTCTTAAATGGAATAGTGTTTAAACTCAGAGAAACTATCAAAGGTGGAAAGAAAGTACTGGCAGAGGTGAGAAGTGGTAAAGAATTGTCTAATCCTGTTCTTTAAGTGGTTGACAGAAATTTCTGTTAGAGAATTGTCTGAAATAGGTGTTGCTGTTGCAGCTTCCCAAAATTTATTTATGTGGTAGAAAGCTGAATCATTATGTAATCAAATTATCCGTGTTAGTTCTATCAACCTGAAGTTAAACAAATTGGTCATGGGTTCAGCCGTGTCATAGAACAGCTTTCCAGGTTGGAGATTTGTTTTGAATTTGACTCGGAGTCACCCCCTGTTACTCCAAGGATTAAGAGATAAAATGTTTCCAAGCCAATTCCTATTTTAACAGCAAATTAGAGCTTGCAGTTAGTGATACCTCTCTGCTCTGCTCTCTTAATTGAAAAAGCAGCACCAAACCCCCATTTGAGTCACTTGTTATTGTGATAATTCAAGCCCTAGCTAGAGGGAAAGCAAAGCTGACTGGAGAGAGATCTTGTCTGCATTGGAAAAATGATCCATTACTGTCAAAATTTACCTCCAGCAGAAAGAACCCAGCCCATGTGCAGGAAACTTGTGAGGTTACATCAAACCATTGCAGTTTTGAGCCTGGTTGTCTGAAACATCTAAAAGACCTTTTTAAATGTGACACTTGGACATGCACAGTAGTGTTCCTAATAACTGGTGAATTCTAGTTAGCTGTGAAACAAAATCCTTATTACTGTTTAGCTGTACAGTCCCGAGCCCTGGCCTTGGAAAAAGGCTGTGCTGCACTGAAAAATGTTCAGATAAAGAGCAGGAGAGGCTCTGCCTTGGTGGGCTTGTAGCTGAAGTGCAGGAGAACAGGTAGCCCTGGATGAGGAGAGAGGAGATGGCAGGAGGAGCTGGAGGTGGGATCTCAGCATGGAAACACAAAGCAGCAGCAGGGCACAATCCTCTGCCGTGCCCCCAACACCTGGCTGTGTAGGGAGTGCAAGTGCTCAGTCTCTCTGCACTGAAATCCACCTTCTCTCTGCTTGTCATAGGTTCCAGGTAGTTGGAAGAATCTCCTGGAGCTGTAGTGAATACATTTCCCTAATTTTTCCCCACAGCTATTTCTACTCCTCTGAGCAGGGTAGTAGACCTTAAGCTGTAGCAGATGCTGTGTGGACAGTGTCTGTTGCGCTTTTATGCTTTATCACTTTCTGAAGTGACAGCTTTGGTTTTACTCTGGTTCTGTTTCATTCAGCTTAGATTGAACACTGTTCACCAGGAACTGTGGAACTGGGTTTTAGTCTCACTCCTTTAAGCAGAGGTTTATCTTCTGTGTGTGCTCACCTTAGGGTGCAGTATTTTATTGTAGCACACCTGGGTGGAGAATTTCCACAGAGTTTCCTACCTTGTGTTCTCATTCTGTTGGTGCTTTGGGGTCTTGGACCACTGGGGGCCTCTGCCCTGTCTCTGTCCCCATCACTTCATGCAAATCCTTCACTTCTCAGTGTGCTTCTATTTTCTCCTGTCTTGGAATTGGAATTAACTTCCCCACTCAGGTCAGAGAGGTCAAGTCCACCAGTTGAGGTATAAAATCCCTGGGATGAATCCACCCAGTATCCCTTGGTCTCTGTCACTGGGAGCTGCAGGTGAGGGGTCCAGGGGCAGGAAGGGTGTTTAAACAGCTTCTGCAGCCCAGCAGCCACTAATGCAAAATGAGAACAGCTTTTTTCCCCTCAATGGACATGTTGTTTCCTATTAAGTTCTTCTGTCTTTAGGTTGTCCCATTCCTGCATGTCTGTTTTAGTGAAACAAAGAAAAATTATCGTTGGGAAAGAGGGATTTGGAAAGGATCATTAAGCTTTCTAGGCACAGAACGGGTATAACCTGTTTGACTTTGCTCAGCTTTGCCAAGCTTGAATCTTCCCTGTCTCCTGTAAGTGCTGAGCTCATGCTTGGCCTGGCTGTGTCCTTAGGCATCAGGGCTGATGAACAGGGTTATTGTCACTCAGTTATACAGCATGTAGGAAGCAGCGCTGATCCAACCATTACAGACTAAAAAATAACAGTTATACAGTTATACAGTTATACAGACTGTTCTGTATAATTTGGGGTTGTGCAGCCTCTTCTGTTGAATTTTTAACAAAAAGGTGTTGTTTTGGAAGTCTTTTTGTCTTTTGGAACTTGGTGTTTTGCTGAGTCCAAAGAGCATACAGTATTTCACCCCCTCCAAATCTTCATGTACACTGATAAACCTCAGCATCCTACCGAGTTAAAAGGAGCTATGTGCAAAACCTTTAGATTCCACATGGAGTTTCCATGGACTGCAGCCAGACAATAGCCAGCATTGCTACAAATTCTAGCTTGTACCTTTGAGCTTCAGGCAGGAGTAGCAGTGGTAACAATACAGAAATTCTTGGGCTGTTTCATAGAAGTGAGAAGAGCTCTGCATTCTATAGTGATACAGAAAGATTAAAATGACTTGATGAAGGTCACACAACAAGCTGATGGCCAAGCCCGGACTGAGGGTCATACATCATCCAGGCTTTCCTCTTATTTGATAGACCTCAGTGCTTTAGATGGAGAGCTCATCATCCTCACTGCTGCATTGGTGGTCTGGTGAAGAATTTCAGTAATTTAATGGGATCTGAAAGTTGGGTTGTAATAATTATCCCTCATTTTTGGTTTGGTGTATGAACCAGAAATTGTAATAGCAGTTTTTACACAGCTTCTTTTCAAACTGGCTGCATAAACAGAAAAATAAATTAAGGCTTACAAGTCTCCTCTGGGAATGCAGTAAATATTACCCTGTTTTCCAAAAGGAGGAAGCAGAACAGCAAACACATTAATGTGATATATCCAAGGTTAACCAGTTGGCAGAACTGGGAATAACTCCTGCTTGTAAGGTCCTTACTGGTCACTTGTTTAAGTGTTGTTTAGGGGTTGGACATGCAGAGCAGGTGAAAACATCCCTGCGTGTATGCGAGGGACGGGGATGGAGGTGACCAGGACAAGAGATGCCTTTTCCTCCTGCAGCCGGGAAAGGGTTACAGCTGAAATGCCTGTAGCAGCCTCAGGAAAACATGAATCGGTGCTGCTGAGGGAGGGCAGGATGGGAGCCCAGATCCACGAGCTGCCTTGTGCTTTTCCATTATAAACACCCCTTTTGGGGGGGTTAAACCCGGGGCTCCGGAGCATCGCGGCGGGGCTGGCGCGGGAGCAGCCGCTGCCCCTTCCTTCCCCCGGCAGCTCCGTCCCGCTGCTGCCACGGCTCCGTGCGTGCTGTGCTGTGCTGTTCTGTTCTGTGTGCTCTGTGTGCTCTGTGCTGCCTGCTCCGTGCTCGCTGTGTGCCGTACACGCAACATGGAGGGAGGGACCGGCGCCGCCGCCGCCTTCCCCAGCAGCCGCTCGGCCGCGCTCGCCGCGGGCACCGCTGGAGCCGGAGCCGGGAGCGGCCTCGATGGATCGCACAGGTCAGTGCCAGCCATACCCTCAGGACGCTCCTCCGGGACGAGCCTCCCTTCCCCTCCTTTATTTTAACCCTCATCAATGGCGTGCTGAGACCGTATCTCCGAGGGATGTAATTGTTTCACACTTGGTCGGAGCCGGCGATGCCTAATAAAAATGTAGAGCGGGATTAAGGAAGGCAAGCGTGGCGTTCCCACCTGGCAAATGCAAGTTCATTTTAATATTTGCTGTATTTTTTAACCCATGCAGATGACTGTGTGTCTTAAGTGGTTGAGCGTTTGAATGGAGAAAGGTTAATTGCCTGCTTCAGCCACATTACACTGTGTAGCTCCCACCAGCATGCAGAAAGCAGACAAAGTCTAATTTTGCATCCCATCCTTTTTGTGACAGCAGTCCTTGAGGCATTTTCCGGTAAAGTGTGTAGAATGCGGTTATCAGCATGACAGAAAATGCGTTTTTTCTACTAAAAAATGTACTATATCCTGTGCATAGCAGAGAGGAGCACACAGTGTGTACTTTGTGTGAAAGCAGCAACAGTCACAAGGGCTCTTTGCTGAGTGTATTTTTTTCCCTTTCTAATGGATAACTAAGAACTGTTGGTGGGATATGGTTTAGGAGCAGTAGTTCTGAAAGGCCAGGTTATCTTATGTGTGTTGTTAAAATTCTTGTGGAATGAGGCAGTGCTGATTATCTCCAGGGCAAATCATCTCCTTCACCCTGGGCTCGGGTTTTTGCTGTGCCTGATAGGAAGTATGCCTGGTGCTGCTGCAGTTCCATTGGGATTTTCTACTTCAGGGCTGAAAGTGAATAAGTATTTACTGCTGAGGTAAAAAGGAGGGAGCTGTGGACCCAGTATCAGTTAAAATTTGCTGTTACCACCTACCTGGGTTACTGATCAAGGCAGTTTTACCACACCAGAAGTTATTTATGAACCAAGGTGCCAGAAGCTGGAGATGCAGATTCTTATTTCACCGTTTAACACATTATCAACAAAGTCTTGGTAATTTATGCTGACTCCTCCTACTTTACTTATACTGCCAGAAACTGAAGGAGAGTAGCTCACATCAGTACTGCAAAATTTCTTTGAATTTGTCGGTGTTTTCTTTCTTCCTTGAAATATTTATCCTTAGGAAAGCTGCTGCTGGATATCTGCTCATTGTTTGACTTGGGCACTGTGAGAAAAGTAGTTGGAAAATTTTGGTTCCACTTACTTGGAAACAAAACTGTATTTAAAAATTAACTGTGTCTAGTGTGCTAATGCTGAAGGCTTTACACTCCCTGGCTTCCTTTGTCATGGAAAAAGCACAAAATGCAATATATTGGCAACATGTTGTTACCCAAGGATAAAACCACAGGCTTACCAGAGGGAATTTTGTAAATAGGAACTACAGGATTTGTGTTTGGTGTGAATTCCCTTGGGAATGAGACCTTTGATATTTGTGAGAAGCTGGCAATGTCAGTGTGTACAATATGAGGTTTCTGGCTGAAGACAGTTTAGCAGTGGTTTGATAAAATCTATGCAGTTTTCCTCCGAATGAATCTTGTCATCCAAGAAGACTGTAGATTAAATAGGTTTTAGTTCTGGCAGTGACATGCCCTTTTTTTTGTCACTTGTGCAGAGAGTCCAGAGTATGACAGAACTAAGGATGAGCTTATTTTGATTGGCTTTCTGAATGCAGATCTCTTGCTCATGTCCTGCCTTTCAGCACAGAGATAAAATTGGTATTGTTTTTTGGAAGCAAAGCTTGCATTTAACAGGATTATAGGAGTATTTTTAACTTCCTGCTCTCACTCCAGTGCTCCTGATGGATGCTTGGAGTGCGGGGAGTTTGCTGGTTATTGATGTCAAAGTGAATGTGCTGTGCTGATGCAGATTTTCTTGAGGAAAAACGTCCTTTTCTGAGTGGCACATGGGAGGCCTGCAGAGTGCTTGTCCTGCCCATAACAGTGGCTTTGGGGCTGGAGGGAAGAGGGGCAGAAAGCAGCAGTGCTGAGCTGGTGCCAGGGCAGTGGTTGGGAGGGCAGGGGCAGAGCCCTGTGTGTTCCAGGGATGGGGAATATCTTTGGAGCCAGGCTGGGGGATTGATGTTCGGAACTGGCGCTCGGCACGGGCAGCCCGGGGTGACTTGGGTGTCACAGCGTGTCCCCTGCTCACGGCTGAGCTGCCTGTCCTCCTGACCTCTGCGTGCCCTCCAGCTCCGGCACACAGCTTTCCCAGGCTCCGGCCCCCTGGGATGCTTTCCATGGAAAAAAAACCCACATTTTTTCTTATGCAAGGAGGGGACAGCTTTATCAGTCCGTTAGTGAGCACGTCCTTGGCTCCCCCAGGTCTTTTTGCAACAACCAGTGTAACAATGTCCTGTGTGACATATCCTCAGTATTTATATCAAAAATACAAAAATAATCATTTAATCCTGCTTTGTCAAGCATTTTGGTTTAATCTTCCTTTGTGTTGAACTGTGTTTCTCCTTATTATTTGATACTTTATGAAAACTTCATGCTCTGGTGTCAGAGACCGCAGTATAATCTTTTGATATTCTGCTTCTGATAGTTGTCATTAAAGGGAATTAAATCCTTAGTTTTCACCTATGTTGAAAAAAAGGAATGTTATTTGCAGCTACTATTCAGTTATCAGCCTGAAGAAAAGAGGAAAAAAACCCCACAGAATCCCTGGTGAAAAGAAGAAATAAGGTGAGTTTGAAACAGTGGATGTGATGGACAGAAAACAGGAGAGCTGGGATGGGATCTGAGTTTCCCAGTCCTGAGGATAAAGACCAAAGCAGGCAGCTCTTTAGCTGTTGAGTCAGAGCAGGGTAGACTCCAGTATCTTTTCATGTAAAGAGAAAAAACGGGCACATGTACGCCTTTTGTGTGGTTTTTTTTAATATTGGGAATAGTGACAGGATGCAGTGGCAGGGGCTGAGAAGGAGTGGGCATTTCTAGAATTCCATCCAGCTCCTTAGGATGGAGTGGTGCAGCTACTCAGCTGCTCGCTGTTGTGTATTTGTTGGAGGAGGTTGTGTGTGCTGTTTCTGGAGCATGCAAACATGCCTGAATTGGGGATCCAGAAAGAAGCTGAGGGGTAACCCTCAGCACCTGGGTGCATTTCACACTGCCAGCTGTTCCTTTGGCTGATGAGAAGATCCAGTGTGATTTAGAGTGGGGATGACAGAAGAAGGAGGAATTTGAACTTGGTACCTTGCTTTAAGGCGCTATTTGTATTCCAGCATCTCTTACATCCATGTTCACTCCTTCTGAAAGTGTGACTGTGGAATTAGTTTTCCCAGCACCTCTGGAGACACCTTGGAGGTGATGTAACACCTGCTCTTCCATCAGTTGCCTCTCCTTACGCAATCCACATCTAATCTAGTTTGCTTCTTCCCCTGGGTAAAGCAGCAGTAAAAGTGCAGTACTTACTAAAAGGTCTGTTCTAGTTTTCCTTCAGTCTGGTCCGAGGAGCTTTGTGGTGGCAGAAGCCACCCTTGGTTGCAGCGGCTGTACTGGCAGAGCAAGGCATGCCCAGGAGCAGGCTGGATGTGTTGGATCATCTGTGTCAGATTTTACTGCATTTATAAAGGGTTGGGCCTTGCCTCTCCCGTCAGCAGGTCCCACGCCTGACTAAACTCCTGAAGCATCCAGAGGTGACACAGCATTGCTGCTCCTTGAGTTACTGACTTACTCCAGGTTCACTCCGAGCCTCCTCAAAGGTCTAAATTCTCCAGTTAATCCAGCTTGGGGAAGGACTTCAAACCTGATACTTCCCATAATCTTAAAGACCAGAAAGCCCTTGTTCATTGGCATTGACAAGAGTTTAACTCAGCTCTTTGTTTCTTGCTTCAGACAGTTCAAGCAGGGGGCAGTTTTAGCTGGGGCATCCTCTGGCTTTTCTGGAATAAGAACAGAGCTGGACACAGAGCTGATACACGACCAGTGGTGGTGGTTGCTTTCTCCTGGCAGATGGATTTAGTGCAGTGTGCAGCCCTGATGGGATTTAACCACCCTTAGAAGGGGCAGTTTTGTGGCTGTGACTCTCCACCGGATCACCGAGTGTGTGTCCCCGTTCCGAGTGTGACACTGATGAACACCAGCAGGCTGGGGTTTTTCCCTTTCATTGTGCATTATACATAGATTTTCCTACTCACAGGGCTATTGAATAGTCAAAGATTTCTCAAAATGTTTATAAATTAGTGTTCCAAACCTTGTTCAGGCCTGGAATGTGGCAGATGAGATTTCAGCCCTTAAGGAGTATTTTAATTGTGCAAACTGGCTTGATTCTCTGGCCGCTTGTTTTCATTTGTGTATTTCAGAAGGCATTGTCCTTTTAGAAGTGAAACATAACAAGATACCACACAAACTTTTTTCAGAAATAATAAACACAGTATTTCCAAGCCTTTTCAGTCTGCTGTTCTCTGTGCATTTGCTCTTACTGATACTTTAGTGGAATAGCTTTGCTTGCTGTATGAGATAAATGTCATTTGTAAATGAGCATTGTATCTCTTTGTAGTGTCACTGTGCTGGCTTCTGTTTTGGGAGTGGAAATGTGCTGTGCTAGTGCATGCCATGCTTTTTAAAAAACTATTGACATAAAATATCCAACTATTTTAAGTGTATATGCCTACAGTGGCTCTGTGAAAATCTGTTTGTGTTCTAATAAAGATGTGCTACAAGAAAGCTTTTGACAACCCAAAGTCCATGCAATTGAGAGCCAAAAAATAGATAAAAAGAGCACTTAACTACTTGGTACATTTTTTTTTTCATGGTTTCTGAGCAAATCTCATAATTTGGAGTGATGGGAAGAGGGACCAGGACCAGATTTTCGTGTTTTCCTTTAGTAGAGCTTTGAATGGCATCAGGCACCCAGCAAACCCCTTGCTACAGGTGAAACAAGAGTGGGTTTTGACCTTGGGCGTGTGTTATAACAAATTCGATACCAGGTGTTGGATACTCGGGCACTCTCCTGTGAGGATAAAGGCAGTGACTCCTCTTGACGTCCTTTTGCATAAGCAAAATCTACTGCAAAACCAGCTCTTGCTGGTGTCAGGCCAGGGAGCAGCCAGAGTGTAGGAGCAGATCTGAGCCTTTTCTACAGTTAAATTGGTCTCATTTGGAACACTGAGGGGGAGCAGGCTGGCTGGAGGACTTGGCTAGCCAGAAACAAGGTTATGGCTTATGAAAAAGAGAGCAAGAAGAGGAAACTATGCTGATGTCTTCATCTTGCAGGGTCTCATCTAGTGCTCAGTGTTGACAGCTTCATTTAAAGGGACTTTTGCAGCTCTGTGTGGTACCAGGGGAGCTGCTTCTGGGCACACATGAAAGCACTTAGATTTTCATGGGCTGGGAATCTCCGTTCACTATTAATGGTGGGGGAACAAGGCCAACACACACCAGATATCAATTTCAGAGGATGGTCGTTCTTTAATCCTGGTATTTGTGGTTGCAGAGAGCCATTAAATTTGTGCCCTGAAGGTTAACCAAAGCTGTGTTGAGTTTTTTGTGTACAAACGAATTTGTTTAATACTGCCACCGTTGCTCATCACTTTCTGCAGGAGCAATATGATGAGATTAACAAACCTCTTCCATCCATATCTGATCCTCAAATCCCCCTGGGAAGCTGTGAAAGTGTCAGAGCTCTGCTGCTCATGTGTGGGGTCTGCTCTGGCAAAGCCCAGAGTTGTTCTTTATGGGACATGTTGGGATGTGGTTGCTGGGATGATGGAGGAGCTGAGCTTCCATCTGCAGCCTTGGAGCCAGCATGAGTTTGGGAAACAGCAGAGCTGCTGAGGCTGCCAGCCAGGGGTTCACCATTGGAAAGAAAAGACAAACACCCCCTCCTTTTTCCCGCTGGACTCTGGAGAGGGAAGCAAGTTTCATGGGGAGATAATTACACTACTGGAAAAACTGCTGTGACAGCTCCCAGCACCACAAGTGAAGTTCTTGTGGGGAAAAAGCCATGTTAGACATACCAATTCCTTCCTTTTTCTCTCACAGTTCATGTGGTGTGCAGGCACAGTGTTGTCCTGGGGCACTTGAAACTTCCTTAGCTCCTTGCCTTGGTTTTCCTTACCAGCTTCACCCTAAAAAAGCTTGCTGTTTCTAATGAAGTTTGTTGTTTTAAAATGACACACTTCGTGGTCTGGTTTAGGAATGCAAATGGACACCTGAATTATATTTTACCCTGCTTATAAAAGCATCCATGATTGATTGCCTCTGAGTGCAAAACGGGAAGCTTTTTCTTTAAAACAGAACCAAAATGAAGAAGAACTCTCACAGTTCCTGTGTGTGTTTATATATATGTGTGTATATATATTTATGTATATATATAAGCAGCACAGAATGAACCAAAACTCCAACTAAGTATTGATTCAGAAGCTATGTTGTGCTCCTGGGCTTTGTTTATGCTGTGTTTTTAGCCTTGTTGAGGTGATAACAGTTTTGTCACATACTTCATGGAAACCTGCCTGAATCTGTGTATTAGATCTCGCTGGATATCTGCCCAGCTTACAGCCCTTTCTGTGCAAAGTCTATGCCTCATTTTTAATTAATTTCCCCCAATTTCCTCGTGGTGGCTCTGCAGTTGACAAAAAAGGCTTTTCCTCAGTTCTGGAGTGGTTGAACCTTGGCAGAGATGTTGCTTCTTCCCTTGTGTGCAGGACTGATGATTTGCAGAAATAATACAGCTTTTCTGCACTCTTCAGTATTAACAAACATTGGAGACACATGATTCACACAAAAAGCTTTCTCCAGCAAATGTTCCTGGGTTTGAGCACATTCTCCCTTTTCAGTGCTTGACCACACATGGAACTTCTCAGGAGCAGCTGCTCACAAATAATTCCAGATGCTGAAAGACCCTGAATACAGTGTTGTGTTTTGTATGGCGCCTGCTTGTGTTGACCTTTCCCACTCCCTTTTCTTGCTTTTTAGACTCAGGATCGCCTCTTAGCTCATTTAAAATATGTATTCAAGACACTTTTAAATCCCAAAATTCACAGACAAACGGCAAAACTCCTTTTTATTTGTTGTTCTGTTCTTCTCTCCATTTGGGGCTGGTAGACAGAGGGTGCTTGGCTGCTGCTGTCACTGTCCCTTTAGAAAGAATGGTGGGATTTGCAGGTCTGCACAGCTGTTGGGTGTGCAGACAACATCAATCCTGGTCTTGGCTTTGCTGCTTATGAATTTCAGGAGTGAGCTTTATTTCCCTGAGAATTTGTTACTTAGTTCAGCGCTCAGGTTGGAACCATTGGCAGTGGAAAATCTGAGCCACTTGGCCACAGGACTCTGTGAAGATAAAGATTTCCCTTCCAGGACTATTGAATTCAGCTCCTTGATTCTGATTTTCCCTATTTCTCGTGTCTTGTTTGGCAGGGGAATGTCAGAGCAAGGATGGTTACAGAGGCTGTGAGTCAGCTGCAGACGAGCCGTGGTGCAGGCAGTGAGCAGTGGGATTTGTGCTTGGCTGGGCTGCCGCAGGAGCGGCCGGGGGCGCCCCAAGAGCAGGGGCAGGGCTGGGAGCTCTGGGCCCTGCTGGGGCTGGCTGAGGAGCAGCAGGAGCAGGGCTGCCAGCTGGAATGCAGCTGCTGCTGGGGCTGCCTCTGCTGCTGAGCCCTGCCAGCACAGCCCTGCCAGCACAGAGCCCTGAGCTCCATCGGCTGCGGGCACTGAGGCTCACTGCGGGTTTGGCTTGCAGGGCAGGAGGGAAGGGCTTTAAACCTGCTGCTGTCAAGATGAGTTTTGTGTGGGTTCAGAAAGCCAGGATGGGTTAATTTGCAGCCAGAGGACCCAAAAGGAGTGTATTTGTGCAAAATGAACTGTTCCATGGGTTATCAATGGCTCTGCTCCCTGTGCTCTCTAGCACCAATGTGCTTCAGAATAACTCCTAGCTCCTGGAGCACAACCCTTTGAGAGAGAGTGGTACCAGTTAGGGATTTTACCACGCACTTTTCCTCTGGATTCTGTGGAGACAGGTTTAATGACACATGAGGAATGCTCTATAATTGCAGATTTCAGTGGCTTTAGAACAATGGTGAAAGTACACCCTGCTGGTTCATGGAGTGGGAACCTCCTCCTGGGCCTCTGCAGTACTTTCTGCTCCTTTGAGCAGTAGGAAGGGTGTTAAAAATAATGTACTTGGGTGCTAACACCACCTAGCTGTGATGGCAAATTGCTGGAAAAGATTACTGAAATGGGGAAAAGTTCAAGCTCACTTGGTAAACTATTTCTCAGGTTTTTATTTTACTCTCTTCATGCCTTATAAACTTACCTCCTCACACCCTGTGAACTCTGCTCTTCACACTTTATAAAACCATCATGGCAGACATTAACAACAGAAAATTCCAGTGTATTTTCAGTTATGTGTTTTCTTTGTGTTCAGTCCTCATATCTGTGCACAGTGGGGTTAATTCTCCTAGCAAATGGCACAACCAAGCATCAGAAGAGAAAAAGTATCTGGAGTGATATGAGGTAATCGTGCATTTTCTATTCTTCCTTCACAAGTGCTGCATTGGCAGATCTGACTGGCTTTTGGAGCAGCTGTTAGATCAAGGGATGAGATAAAGCTGGGTGAAAGAGAGGGCCTGTCTCAGAGCTGCCATGCAGTGCTGTTAGGAGAATGCAGTACCTTTGGGATGGACTAAAAATTACTAAAATTACATGTATACACAAGAGTAGAGTGAAAAAGCTAAAATGCAGTTGCATATATTGCACCTCCTCCCTTTCCTTCCCCCTTCTCCCTTCCCTTTCAAAATGGAAAACAAGTCCATGAGTGGAAGCAGTATGGACTTCTCCTTCATGTACTTGTTTGATTTTTCTAGTGCAGTGAACTGACCTTTTATAAGTTTGCACCTGTTCCATGAAATTTATTTGATTAAAACATGTTCCTGTCATCTCCCAGGGAGGGGTTTGGCTTTTCCTCTGTCCATTGCTGTTGAATTTCCTCTGCCCAGGGCCCGTGGACAGACACCTCAGGGGTCCCTGTGGTCCAGCACTGACTCCCTGAGCCTGAGCACTTCATTTCTGCACCCAAGGATTCATTTTAAAGAAATGCTCACCTTTTGCAGTAACTTTTCATCTGTGGTAGGACTGGCCCCTCCAGCATTTAAAAAACAGCAATCAAGTTTCTGAAAATCACAAGTCTGACTTTAAAAATGATGCCTTTCAAGGTGTGCTTTGGTTATAATTTTACTTGCTCTCCAGTTTGAGTTTTTATGTGCAAGATGGGTCATGTTGTTCACATTTCCTCCACAAGATGATTTAATAGTGATACTGAAAACTGAGAATATTTAATCACCATTTGACTCCACAACTGGAGCTTTGAAAATATGAAATGCTGAGAGACTTGCAGTGAAATGGTGAGAAATTAAACATTGCTTTAATATGCTTATAATTCAAGGTCATGACCAGTCCCAAGGACATCTGTACAGGTCTCGTAAGTCCTGGGGGTTGGTCTGGCAGTAAAAATATTTCCCCATTTCTCCTCAGCTCCTTGAAAACCAGCAGCAGGACATTTTTTCTGCATGCATATTGTTAAATGTGCACACAGTTCTTGTTTTCTTTGGAGGGGATTTCAAGTACAGCTTCACACAGATTTGTGAGGTTCTGTGGCAGCATCTCCTGCTCTGTGTAGGGCTTTATAAGTATTTGCAGAGGACCAGCAGGTAACCTCATCTTCCCTTCTGCCTGGGTCAAAGGCGAGGTTCAGGTACTGGAAGAGGCACTGGGATAACGTTCCCTGCCTTGTGGAGTTATTCTGTGCCTCCCACAGGGAAATGACAGCAACTTGGATCTGTACTTTTTTATTATTTTTGTGTATCCTGTTGAAATAACTGAAATACCACCTTGACTTTGGAGTGTGTAACATGTTTCACAAACTCCAGTGATACTGGGAGAAAAGGTGCTGCTCTGCCTGATGCAGACTTTGTAAATGAGATTTTGGATCTGATTACAGCTAACAAGGAACAGACATTGGATATGGCATTGGAAACAGACACCACTGAGATGTAAAACCCTTGCTGCTGCACACACAGGATGTTTAATTAGTACCTGGCCCCTTTCTGAATCAGGATGTACCTCTGCTTAGGGAACATTTTTGACAAATCCCCAGTGGCTCATAAAAGAACAGAAGGTAAGGGTTTTGGCCCATTTTCTCTTGTGCAGACAGAAGTTTCCTTGGTGCCTGCTAAGGACAAAGCAAAGTCTGGGTGCACAGGAAGAACAGGAGGGCTCATGGGAAATAACCTCAGACTGCCGCTTCCTGGTAGAAAGGAGTTGTGCAATTGTGGATGAAATGGATGCTGTGGTGTTGGATGGGCCTTGGAGGTGTCACCTGCTGAGCTCTCTGTGCTCCAGCCCCTTTGGCTGCCAAGTCATGTGTGGGAAGCTCTGGCCAGAGTGTTGAGATTCCTGCAGTAGCTGGGGCTTTAAAGGTGTTTTATCATTGTCCATCAGGTTCTGAAAGTGCTGATCAGCCGTCACCTGTGCAGCACAGGGAACAAACAGGAAATACTGGTTTGGGAAGAAGTTTTCTGTGTTCAGCACTGTTAGAGAGAGGGAATATTGAAACAGAAACTGCAGATCCTTCTGGATCTGTTTGTTTGCCCACTGTTGTTTGCCCACTCTCGATTTTACCTTTGCATGTGCATTTCTTAAAAATTGGGATACAGCTCTTTTGGAGAAATAAGGAATTCAAAGGAAGCCAACAGCCAATGAGTACATTAGAATATATCTGGGTGTGTACTCTCATGGGATGAAATATTCTTGCTTTTGCTGATGACATAAATAAAGTCTTTATAAGGCTACTGATGCCTTGTCTCTCAAATATCTTTTCCCAAATATTCCCCCTTTCCCACCTATCCTAAAACACTCCCCATAGTCAGTAAATCAGAGAAACAGCACCCACTGATGTTTGACACTTTCTGTGCCAACAGAACAGGAAGGAAAAACAAGGACACCAAGGGATGCCTTTTGCCACTGTCATGAGCCTCAGAACTTCATAAAAATAATTATTTTTGCTACTTGAGTGTGCTTACAGAAGTGAATTGACCGTGACTGGCTCTCTGTGCTGTAATGAGTGTGTGGCACCATATCAGGGGAAAACAGCCATCAGATCTGAGCAAGGGGCTGGTTCCCTGCTTTTTGTCACCATTCCTGCTGTTGCTTTGTGAGCAAAGGGTTGGTGCTGGCTGTCTGTGGGAGCTGAGAAAGTGGGAAGTGTTGGCATGGTGTGAGTGTGGTCTAACAGGAAGCTTCACGTGCAGACACATTTTGTGTGGCAGCAAATCTTCTGTTCTAGCTGTGCACTGGATCTACTTGCAAGGGAAAATAAAATCATGTTATTTTAGAGAACATATTTAATTACTGCTGCATTTACAATAAAACAAGTGTGTTGAAAGCTTTAATTATATAATGGGAATACAAAAAGATATCAATCTCCATTCAGGAACAGAAAGGTTTGTCTTTTCAACTAACTATGCTCTCTCCTGTGGGTTTTCCATGACATAATGGGAGGCATTGGGTCTGGGTTGTGTTGCCTGTTCAGATATCGCTTGAAAAATAAAGCAGAGCAAGCTTGAAGAGGTTGCTTAGATAGCTTAGAGATACTCAAATTGAAAATCCTGGAGTGCCAGGAGAAAGGGGAATGGCTTCCCACTGCCAGAGGGCAGGGTTGAATGGGATATTGGGGGGAAATGCTTCCCTGTGAGGGTGTTAAGGCCCTGACACAGGGTGCCCAGGGAAGCTGTGGCTGCCCCTGGATCCCTGGGAGTGCCCAAGGCCAGGGGCTGGAGCAGCCTGGAATAGTGGAAGGTGTCCCTGTCTGTGGCAGGGGTTGGCACTGGGTGGTCTTTAAGCTCCCTCCCAACCCAACCTGTTTTGTGTCTCCGTGGTTTATGAAATGGTTGTCCAAATAAGGAAAAAGTATTTTAAAAAACCCAGCCCCTATTTCTGGACAAAGTTTGCAGTTTCAAGTGAGCTCGTTTGTCTCTGGGAATGAAAAACCTCAGAGGAGAGAAGGAGCTGTGGCTTGGGCTGTCACATGGAATAGAGTCTCACTCTGTGAGCTGCCTGGGAGCAGAGAGGGAGACACTGATCACCGAGTCACATCCCTGTGGGAAGCCACCAGCCCGTTCTGGGGAGAGCAGGGTGAGGAGCCTGGCAGGGAATGAACCCTGCCATGACCCGAGAGCGACTCGGCTCCCGGCTCACTCAGGTTTCTAACGCCCGCATCATGGCCGGGGAAATCCCAGTCCTCTTTGGCAAGGAGATTTAGGGATCAGGCTCATTTTTGTTGCACTGGACTTTTCCCTGCCCTGATGATAAGAGGAACTGTCTTTTCTGAGCATTCTGACAGCGTGGGGGTAATGTGGGAGCAAGGAGCAGGTGCTTTTCCAGGATGGTTCCTTGCCTGTTCCATGGCTCTGGAAGCCACATCCTCACCAGGAGTCTTTGCAAGTTCTGCTGTCAGGCTGCCCTATTCACTGAGGCTGCATTATATCTTGTAATTTTACTCCTTTGTTCACTATATTTTTACCCATTCTCTCACAGCCTTCTCTTTTTGCTGAGTTGCTCATTATGCACTAGAAAGTCTCTGTTGCAGGTGTCAGTTCTAAAATGATCCTGGTTACTGAGAGAGGGGGTAAGAGGCTGGCAGAGTACTGTTTAGTGCCCTTTCCCTGGGCACTGAGATTAATGTGTGCTGCTTTCAGCAAGGTCTCATTGCTTTGGGAAGGGCTATAGCCCAGTCACTTCATTATCCTGCTGCTCTGCACAAGTGCCAGTGGAATAGAAATGCTTTCACTTTCCAGACGACCCTTTGGGTGCTTGAGACAAATGCTTTCAAAAGCTGCTCCATACTTTCTTTTTTTGTTGTTTTTTTTCCTTGTCAAAGTGACAAAACTGTAAATCCCTTCATTGCTTGCTCTAGCACATCACACCTGCAACCTTTTTGAATGCCTTCAAAATAATGGACAGTGTGCTTTCACTGGTAGGTACTTAACCAAATCATTTGTCTATTTATTTGTTTTCCCAAGAGGGTATTTTATTACTGACAGCATGAGTCAGGACAACTGAAGATTGCAGTGAAATATTGCAGCCTCTACTGTGATGCAACTGGAATGAAGTGTTACCTTAGTCATACTGAAAATAAACAATTCATGTACCTTATGCTTCCTTAGCCCTTTCCAACTACTCCTTCCCCCAAAGCACAGTGTTTTAGGAGCTCCTGGGAGGGGGAATTTTGTTCCTCAGCATTTGTGTGCAAACAGGTTGTCAGCATGGGTTAGAAAAGTGTCCATGGTCGTTTTATGGAGAGAAGGTTTTTATGGAGGACAGACAGGAGCTGGCACTCTTGGGTTTTATTCCAGACTTCACTGACTAAGGCAATGCTGAGTCTTCTTGTGCATTATTTACACCATTTTTAAAGAAGGAGTTACAAAAATAGCTGTTTTACAGGAACATTTTGACTTAATTGTGAAGAGCTGCATGGGTCAAGTAGAAAAATTACTTCAGGGAAAATTTTTATTTTATTCCTGTTTGTCTTTTGAAAGAGAGTTGAAAAGTGGATTGTATTTTCAGCAGGATTGTCCTTGTTCATCCCAACCCCTCAAGTCCCTTGAGCTGTGCCTGAGGGCCTGGGGGGCTGGATGTTGACACAGGTGTCAGGAGGATATTGCAGATGTGATTGTCCTCACCCTGGCTTCCTGTTTTTAACTGTAACTGGTTGTGATACACCAGGCCAGGGTCCCCCTTGATCTCTCACTGCCAGCTCCTCTAACACACGTAATTCTGTGTGCCAGTCATGAAGCCCCAGCTTCCCTTGCCTTGAAGGGGTTAATTTTCTCAGTAGTTTTCACAGCTTGTGTTGGCTATCCGGGATGTGGTGGCAAAGGAGAACGTTTTGAGTGTCATTCCTAGTGCTGTTACCTTTTAGCTGCCCTTTTCTTCCCTTCCCTCTGATTTTATAGTTCCCTGCTCCAGCCAACACAATTATACAGTTATTCTGCTGCACAGAGGAGCTGTTGGCATCCTCTCCTCTTTTATTACCTTGGTGCAGAAGCAGAGTGGTGGCAGAGATGCAGAATTGACACCAGTGGAACCAGGCCAGGTGAGATTCAAAAGGCAGAGATAAGACACAGTGCTTTTCAAGGGATTGGGTTTGCCAGGGAGGAATGATGGAAAGGAATTGCAGTTACCTGATCCACCTCCTTTCTCCTCCTGCCTTGCAGAGCACATGAGCATCTGCTTAAATGTCACTGAATGTCACCTGGCTCAGGCCAGGCAGATGCCAGTGCCTTGGGGTCTCTCTGGGCTCCAGACTGAGGGGACAGCGATGCTGCTGTGGTAATTTGGGAGCGTGGAGGATTAAATGTTCTTGAAAAGCTATTTGCATGAAGGTTTGCAAAGGAGAGTGTGAGTGAGAATATGTTCAAACTGAGCAGTGAAATCTGCACAGCTTGTCTTTCTCATCCATCTGGTTGGAGCACGTTATCTCTGTTTTACAGATTACATTTAATCTTCCCATTCCAGGAGGATCTGTTGAGCCTCAACAGTCATGGTGGAGCCCTCCTGGAAAGTTACACTGGAGAAGTAGGAGGTGGGATTTCATGCTCAGGAGGACAACTGAGGAGGTGCAGGGATGCTCTGTTACCTTCCTGGGCCTGGGAGGGCAGCAGGCTGACTCCTGCTTTACCACACTCCTGCTCCTTGCCCTGGCTTCCCCAGGCTGGCATTCTGTCTGCTCTGTGCTCTCCTGACTCCTGGCTGGGCTGTAGCTTCCTCTCATGTGGCTCACCAAGAAAATCACCTTTGCAGTGAGCCTGGCAGGTGCTGGGAGGCAGCAGGGGTTTAAGCCAGGCTTGCCTGCTCAGGTGTGCTGGGAGGGGATCAGAATGGACGAGCAGCAGAGACAGCTCTGTGCACACAGGCAGAATTCCAGCCTGGGAGCTCAGCTTCTGTCCCTTTATTACTTTACTTACTCTTTTTTGGTACCTGTCCTTATTGAAAAGACTTGCCTATCAGCTGCTGTATTTTTTTTTTTCTTCTTCCTGCTGAGTCATTGCACAGCTCACCAGTCCTTTGTGAGCTTTGCTTTCTGGAATCCTGACTCGGTTGTCATGTCCCTTTCTGCTCTCCTCCTGCATCCAATGTACCAGCACTCCATCCAAGCACTCCTGCAGTGCTGCTCCCATGGTACCCTCTGTGACCAGGGTGAGTGAGGCATGTTCTAGTGGCAGGATTTGTCCTATGCTCAGGGACCTGTTATTCCTGTGATGTTCACATTTTGAAATTGTTCATTTTCCTTGCACAGAGGCAGCTGGTGGATGCAGACACGTTCTCCTGGAGTTGAGGGAAGAGGAAACCTTGTTTGCTTTTGATTTTCCATGCATTGCACTGCTGGCATCTGCCTAGGCAATTCAAATCTTTCATAGTTTTCATCCCCTAGAATGTATTAGAGAAGGCCTCTGTTCTTTGAGTATCTTTTCAGTCTTGACTATGAATATATAGTTCACTGTTTTCCTCTTTCTTTATCCCTCCTTCCTACTGCCTTTAAAATTGGGTTGGTATTTCAGAGACTTTCTTGTCTGCCCTGATATAAAATTAAAGAGGTTTCATAAACCCACAAAATTTTGAAGCAGTGCAATTAAAATGTTTTGTTTTAAAAGGTTGCATTTTTCCCCCCAGTTTTAAAATCTCCTTGTTCTCAGTCACAGGTTGTTTCTGTAATTCCTTTATTTTGTTGTTCATAGTTTGCTTTTAAAATTAAAAGACAAATATGACCTCTAATTTTTTCCCGGAAGTGTTTGTGTTTCAGTTGCTTCCCCCCCAGTTAATTAGAAATAATGAAAACCAACCAAACTAATCCTATTTCGTGATCTCTGCCATTTCCAGGAGACTAGGGTGGTGTTCCATGATGAGGCACTGAACGCTCCTCCATGCCCAGGGACTCAGCTCCAGCATTGGCAAAGCAAAGATAAATGTCCAGATTCTCAGTCAGAGGAGACACAGGCTGAGAGCAGGGCAGGATCCTGAATCTGGTTTAGCAGCCGGATCTAGTGAGTGGCATCCTGCCTGTGCCAGGGGGCTGGAATTAGTGATCCTGAGGGCTCCCCCCAGCCCAGACCTTCTGGGATTCTTTGATGTGCAAAAGCCCCCCTGGGGCTCACGGCAGGAGGTGGCCCAGGTCAGAAGGAGGTCTCTGAGGTGATGATGTCCCTCATCACCTCTGTGCAGCCACAGCCGTGCAGGTGACCCAAAGCGCTGCTGTGGTTGCACCAGATGTCCCCACCCTGGAGCTCTGATCTGCCCTCAGCAGCTCCCGGGGCCTGGCAGCTCTCCTGGCCCAGCACAATGCCAGCCCTGTGTGGAATGGGTTCACTTTTCCTCCAGGGCAGTGTCTGTAGAGGTGGGCAAGTCCCTTTGCTGGGTACCAGGTGGAGATGGGAGCTGCTCCCTGCAGGAACCCCGTCAGGGCTGTCCCTGGAGCCTGCTGGAGGGGCTGGCTCTGAGCTCTTTGGGGACACTGCTCTCTCAGGCCAGAGCTTCCCTGCTCAGTGATCCTGCTCAGTCTTTCTGTGTGTAGCGTGTTGCTTTCTCTTCTCATTTTCTCCTATTTGGAAGGAGTTCATAAAGTAATGAGTGAGGAGGAGGTGTTGCATAAACTCTCCATGCTCAGAGGCACAGGCTGAGGAATGGGGAAGGGCAGAGCTCCACTCCTGAGCCTTCTCTGACAGAGCCTTCTGGTATTCCTCGGGAGAGTGCCCTGGTTGCCTGCTGGGAGCTGGGCTGGCTCTTGTCTCTGCTCCATCAGGATACAACATTTCATGGCAAGGAGTGAGTGAGAGCAGGGTGTGATCCCCCGCACAGGAGGGTATTGTTCTCCCTGAACCTGGATTCTTCTTCCTCCAGTCCCTGATAAGGTATTTGATAATTCCTTATGTGATGGACTGGGAAACGGAAGTTATTTCCTGCTTTAGGGCCACTCTTCCTCTGAAACACTGGACAGCTTATGTGAGCTGTCAGTTACTTTGGTTTTTGGAAAATGGATGACATAAAGCATTAAGAGGTACTCTCTTAGCACACCTCTTGCCTGCTTTGATGTAAGCAGTCCTTGCATTGATGTTTTATGATCTCCTGGCATATCCAAGTACAGCTTTTAGCATAACTGGTGTCACTGTTTATAATCAGAAGTCCATATAATACAGGTTACACCTGGTGTTTCAGTCTTGTGCTCCTCTGAGCAGCTTTAGAGTTAAGGTTTAGGTTTATGATGTACCATCTCTCAGTCTCCCCTCCAAAAAGAAAAATACATCTAAATTAGACTGAAGGCTTGGCTAATTGTTCTTTCTGTATTCATCTGCGAGGCAGCAGGAAACCAAGCAGCAGGGTTTCCATTGAGAGCAGCCGTGTGTGCCAGCTTGGCTGCCTTTGTCCCACACTGCCTGCGGGTGTTGAGGGGAAAAGGGACAGTAGTGGCTGCAGCTGGACCCTTGAGAGCCAGGCAAGGGAGAGTGAGGAGCTCTTTCCTGGTTATTGGGGGTTTTATTATTCACTGAAAGTGCTAATTAACAATTGTAAATTATTCCAAAAGCCAAAGTAAATGTGTTCCTGGTTGTTAAAGACTTCATCAATGCTGGGTGTGTTGTCACTGAAGGGAAATGTGCTCTGAGACACTGCAAGAGGGTTTGTCCACTGTGCCCTGAAGGTCTGCAGCCCTCAGGCCCTGCTTCTCCTTGTCCCTCCTGTGTCTTCTGCAGCCCTCCCACTTCCATCTTCCCATTCCCTGCATCAGAAATGCTGTGGAGGGGGGTGGCAGGGCAGGTCTGTCTCAGTGCTCTGGGAGCCCAGGGAATCATTCACGGCTGTGCTGTGGAGAATTAATTACAGTGTGGCTTTGCACATTCCCTGCCCGTGTGACCCCCACCTGCTTAAATCTGTCCCTGATGATGACTTGCTGCAGTTGGAGGCCTCCATTTAATTCCATTTAGCTGGTCAGGAGCTATCCAATAGGAACAGTAATAATGAAATATATAAGTAGTGATTTCTAGATGGAGAAAGGACTGAGCAGCCTCCTGTTTGCTTTTGATACCACTGAAGTGCAGTGATAATAGGAGGGTAGGAGGAGGGCTGTTGTAAATATGATGCAAGGATCACCCATCATTTAAGACTATTTATTTAAGTCAGAGTAACTGAGCTACTCTTTATTTATTTGCTTATGCTTATCTTTTATTATTTGTTCAGCTATTCAGGGTCTGGTGTCCCAGAGTTCATTTCCATTCATTTCCTTGTAAGAATTCACCAGCGAGTGTGCTTGGGGTGGGTTTTCTCCCCTGGTTTTAACCACAGAGTGCCCCAAAACCATGTACACAGGCAGTTTGGATGTATTGGATGGATAGAAGGTGTGGGATGGATAGAAAATACAGCTCTGGGTGGGTGTCAGGCTCCGTATAAATGTTTTAGTTGGAGAAAGGTTTCCCCGCTCCGCAGCTGCCTGACTGGGCAAGGTCTGAACATTGTTTCATGTTATGAACAGTTGTCATTCAGCAGCACACGGGGCTGATTGTAACTGATGAGGTGATTGCTCTTGATCATTCCATGTGCTGAAAACATTGTTTTCCAGGATGTGCTTCTGTGAGGGAAGAGTACATTTGCTATGACTTTGCATTGGAACTGAACTACAAACAAACCCCAGATGAGCCCAGATGCATGTCCTGGATTAGGTTTAGGTCACTCTGTACAATTTGGGGTCTCCTTTGATGTGTGCAGCATTTGGATCAGCTGGGAGCAGGTGGGGTTTGTTCCTGCTTTGTGTGATGGTGAGATCTGAAGGGTCCAGCCAGGGGCAGAGCAGCACGTGCTGGGCATTGAGAAGGGCTGGCTGGGAGAGAGCTTGCTCTTACCCAGACAAACAAAAAGAGGAGATTGCAGAGGAAGTGCAAGGAACAGCTTCTGACTGAGAGCTTGGTGAGAAGTCCCTGTTGGTGTCACTTGGGGAAGGACCGGCAGCGAGGCTGAGCCCTGCTGTGGGGTTTAGATCATTCCCACCACACCAGTGGGAGTGGGAAAGGCCCCAGGGCTGGACATCCCACTGCCCCACGAGGAATCTTTGCTGACATGCCCAAGTTCAGACTCCTTGGCAGAGCAGGAGGGCAGGAGCAGCATCTTTTCCCATCTGCCTTCTGTGTTCCAACTTCAGAGCTGCTTGTAGCAGTTTATTAATGGTAAATAAGAGGTTCATGCCCTTTTCCCTAGAGGTATTTTTTTTATTACTTTTATATTTGTTCCTGAGTCAAACAAAAGAAATCCAAGCCAGGGCTCAGAGATTTTGATTGTTCAGTGATTTCCTAATTATTTTTCTCATCCTGGGCAAAGTGATGAGAGAAACCTATTCCAGAGGAATTTTTTTATTGACTGTCACTGTGTTCTTCTGAAAGAAAATGCTGAACACCTACTAAAATAACATCTTTTATGTGTTGCCAAATAAAAGAGCAGGTTTGTTCAGTAATACGTATGCAAAAGCATGAGGATTCTGTGATTATTTTTATAAAGCTTTTTAATAACTAAGAACATGTCTCTGAGCTTGCAAAAGCCGAATATTCCAATAACTTATTCTTTTCATGAAGTGCTTAAAGAAATGCCAGTTATGCAAAACCTGAATGCAGATTCTTACAGCCCAGTTGCACAAAGCTCTTAGTTCCATGTTCCAGTCCCTTCCAGAACATGGAGTGCATCTCTCTGTACTCACTTATGTACTTGGAGATGGATGGTACTGAGCTGAGACATAAAACACAACCAGGGGAGACAAGAGGATGCCAAAACCATGGTGGAAGGGTAGGACAAACGAAGATGAGTCTACTGCTTTTTGCTGCTTTCAGATTTAGAGATTTCCTGAAGGTGGTTTGGGGTTGATTTTACTGTGTACCTACAGAACTGTGCTTGGAGGAAAGGAAACAGTCAGAAGGTTTGTTTATAGTACAGTGTTGACTTCTCCTCTTCCATCCTCCTTCCTATCCTTGATGGATGGGAGAAATGTTCAGTTGTTTGGTACTTTGGAACTCACCCAGTGGTGCCATGGTCCTGCTGGGACAATCCTGTGGCTGTGTGAGAGCATAGGCAGTGCCCTCAAGCTCTGGAATCACAAAATAAATCCTGGGCTGATTTGGGTGGGAAGGGGGCTCAAAGCCCATCTCATCCCACCCCTGCCATGGCAGGGACACCTTCCACTGTCCCAGGCTGCTCCAAGCCCTGTCCAACCTGGCCTTGGGCACTGCCAGGGATCCAGGGGCAGCCACAGCTGCTCTGGGCACCCTGGGCCAGTGTAAACCTCAAAGAAAAGAACTACTTCCAAATATCTAAATTTATCTTTTTTCTAAATTTATCCTTTTTCAGTTTAAAGCCACATTCCCCCCTGGATTTGAGGGCTTTGCTTATGCAGTGAGGGTTAGGAGGGGTTGGGGGATGCTCAGTGTTGGGGACACCAAGAAGTGAGTTGGGAATAAAAAGCTGATCCCAAGGTGAGAGAGGCTCCCTGTGGTACCTGGAGATGCCTTTTTTTGCTAAAAGGGGAACTGCCGTGCCCAGACTTGTCCTTTTGCCCATAGGTTTTAAATTCCAGGTAATCTGGTCTCGTTTGTGCAACTTTTCTTTGCGGGCTCTGAAAATGTGGTTTAAATGCTCTTGCAAATGAATAAATACAATGTCTATTTGGAAGTCTGAAACCACATTAAAGCCCTTGAGCAAAGATAATTGTCTGACTGTATTGGAGCTTATATTTAAGCATGTCCAGAGAGCTGGAGCAGGGCAGGAAACCAATATGTTAATCAATCTCTGCAGTGCCACTGGCCTTGTCTGCCTCCCTGTGCAGAGGAACATACACAGTGGAAGGGTTGTCGTGTCCACTCTGGAGTTTTAAAAATTAATCAAGTGATAGTGCTGATTGCAAAAAAATCTTTATTTAAAACTTTCTATATTTAATTTTTGAAAAGTTTATCTAACTTCATATATTCTTTATCTAAGAAGAGAAATTAATGAAAAAAAACCCCAACCCCCCCCACATTCTTTTCCTTCCTTAGAGAAAAAGATTTCAGGCAGCTGAGAATCTCATTTAACAAGTAGAGATGCACATCAAATAGGAAGTGATTATTTTCTTAAAAAAAAAAATCTTTATAGGAATAGAAACCCCAGAACTACAAGTTTGTGTGAGGTGGTTTGTGGTGACCAGTTGCCTTCTGTAGCTGAATGACAGTAATTGGTATTGGGGAACCCATGAGCCCTTCCACTCCACCCTATTGCACTGGTGATCTCGTGCTCCCTGGGAATAGGTATGCCATGAATTTGGAATTTGAACATTGGGAAAAACAGAACATTTGGTGTTTAAATTATTTTAAAACTACCTTTGTGGCTGTAACTAACATGGTTAATTTTTGAAAGCCGTCACAACCAGTAAGATGGGATTTCATTGCAACAGTGCTGATCCTGCCCAGACTCCTATTCCCATGGTTTAGAGTTTCCCAGCCTCCTTTATTTGGGCACATGGATAGATCTGCCAGGGAAGCCTACATTCCATGAGAAGGGCACATGAACTAAAGAGCTGCACAGCACAGTGAGCTTGATTTAATTTTTTGACTCCCGCCACCCACAGTTGCAGTTCTGAGACCCTCACATATCCACATCCCCCAGGCTGAAACCCACTGAGCTCAACTCAGAACCAGGCCGTAAATAAATGCATCATGAGTAGCCCTGGAGCACCCAGAGTGCAGAGAAATCCAGTTTGCTCTGTGCTGATAATTGAATGACATTTCATTCCAGTGATTTTTAGATATCCTTTTATTGTAATATACTGTTACACTCCTGATTTTCCTTCTGCAGTGCCTTCCCAACTAATTGGATTTTGGCTCTCCTATGATGAACTTCCATCAAAAGTAGCAATTACAGCTTTCAACATTGTCCAATGAATCACAGCAACCCTTTAGTTGTGCCAGATTCTCACTCTGTGGCCAAGGATTGAACA
Organism: Agelaius phoeniceus; assembly: GCF_051311805.1. NCBI lineage: Eukaryota > Metazoa > Chordata > Aves > Passeriformes > Icteridae > Agelaius > Agelaius phoeniceus. The sequence continues at coordinate 1,043,222 of NC_135287.1, forward strand.
CAATCCATTTAGCATTATTTATCAGGTGGGCTTGGAGCTGCCCGTGCCAGGCTTTTCCAGCTTCCTGTCGTGTGATCTTGGAGTCAGACTTCAGAAATCTTGTTTTATATAATACAGATGGACATAATGTAATCAGGGAGGCGTTGACAAAGCTGATTTGAAACATGTGAAATTAAATCCTCATCAGGTCAGCACTGTCAGCCTGCAGTTCCCATCTCTTCTTTCATTTTCCCTGGGGCTCATCTGAGAGCAGAGCTATCTCTGCTTTCCATGTTGTGTGATTATTTTTTTCCTTTCCACTGTATTAGTTTTAATTTCATGGACAAAGAGTTTACTTGGAAAATTGGGTTGAGAGGGCTATGTGCATTTTGGTGTTTTCCCTGTCTTCCTAATGTAATTTCCTAATTTTTGTGTGTGTTTGTGGTAGAAGTCTGAGGTCAGAAGTGAAGATATATCAGGGTTTGTCACACAATTCCACCGTCTTGCCCAAGTGTTTGTAAACTTTGGGTCAAATCTCAGTTCTTGTTTAATATTTTTTTTTCCTTTCCTGGTGGCAATGGGCAGCTCATGAGATGTGAAAAGTTGATTTAATTCTGCTGTCATATATTGTAAGGTGGCCCCCACAGCACTTGACATCTTGATTGACTCATTTTAAACCTTCTGAAGCAGAGTTTTCAAGGTATTTCTGTGTTGATTCACTGCTGGATTATGTTTCCAAACTGTTACTGAGAGTAATGGGATTAAAACTCTACTTTCTTACATTCGAAGGACAGGGATGCTCCACCCAGGCTAGGATGGGTTATTTTTGCCTTTTGTGCAAATTATTTGAACAAAACAAATGTGAGATTTTATCAAATAGTGTTTGAAGCTTGTTGGTTTCCAGTCTTGGTTAGTGTCAGCACAGGCCTTAATTAAATTGTAGCCTTTGAGGTAAAATTTATATCTTGGGAAGCATCACTTTCTGTAGAGCTCTAAATCCTCTTGAATTCTTGGTTCGGTAGGGCAGAGCTATGCTTTTCCATTGGGGGAGCAATCTCCTGGCACAACAACAGTGTGATAGAAGTAATAAATAAAGTAATAAATCAGTTCTCAATGGCTCTCACCTCTCAGCTGGAGGTCAGGAAGAAAAGGCACTGGTGGGGGGAGCAGCCAGGAGAAGTTGCAGTGCCTGATGTCCCCAAGGAGGAGAACAACTCCAAGACATATTTGGCATTAATCTAAGGAACCCATTGCCTGTCCAGCTGGGGTGGGGCAGGCAGAAAATTGGCTCTGGCAGGGCTCTCCCACCATCAGCACCTGGGGAAGGAATTTGTCTCTGTCCTGTGTCCTGCCATGAACTGGGGTGGCACATGGCACCAAGGCCGTGACAATTGTGTTTCTCCTCTGCTGTGGCCCTGGGGGTGTGCCAAAGAACCTGAGTAATGGGAACAGACACTCTGGTAGGGGTCCCACAATGCTTTAAAAGTTCTGGTTTTGTTTAACTTGAGGAGCTGTTTCCACAAACATTCTTTTTGTGATTCTTCCTCTCTTATGCAAACAGAAATGTGAAAATATGTTGGATTTGTGGATGTGGGACTCCCTCAAAGCCAAAGGGGAGGTTCTCATCTAGTGAAAGGTGTATTTCAAATTTACAGTATTATAAACAAGCAGTAACTGTAGAGTTTAGGGATGTTAAGCTGAATATTCATCTATTTAATACGAAGTTTACATTTACTTGAGATAAAGTTCACTTACTACAAATCACCCTACAGATCTCCTCTAGGTGTTTCCTGGTCTGTGACACAACTCAGTGTCAGCAGGCAGAACTTGATGCTTGGATAAGGCACCAAGGGTTTTAATTCCTGATATGGCACAGAAATACCATAAATGAGGGGAGCAGCTAACTGGATTTGAGGAGGAAAAGGACATGAGATGTTTTCTTGATACAGTTGTGTCATGTACAAATATATAAGTTCTAACTAAATTAATCAACTTGACCTACCAGAGAACTTCAAAGGGTGAGTGTGAAAATGGGCAGGGCCTTTTGTGAAATGTCCTGTAAACATTTATTCCAGTACATTTGGTTCTCAGTTTGATGAAGAAGGGTTCATTCATCTGCAGGGAATTGCTTAATGGCCTCTGTACACCAGAACTTTTATTAATATAACAGTGTCACGTTTCATTGCAAGGGCAGAGCTGCTGAGAAGTTGAGGAAGTGGCATTTTAAATAAAATTCTATTTCTATTCTAATGGCCAGGATTAAATTTTGTAGTGACTTCTCACTTACTGAAATCTGCCCCAAATATATATACCCAAATGGAGCTGTTATAGGGCAGCTGTTTAGTTGGTTTGGCCTTTAGTGCTTACAAGATCCGTGTGTCAGTGTTTTGTGTAAGTGCTCCTGGGATTTGAGGTATTTTCCTCTTCTGTGGAAAAGAATTCATGGCAAAAAAAAGATAATTTCTCTTGTTACAGCTTGATATGTGTGGTGAATCAGACATATGTATGTTGTGCTATTTATTTATTATATAAATTAAAATAATGTCAAATATACGTAATGCACATGCATATAAAAATGTTTGAATGTGATTATACCTAGAGATAATATTCCAGGCTTGTCTTGGGGTGAGGCCAGAGTTTTCCCTAGGCCAGCTGCTAGGAAAGCTTCTTCCCCAGCTGTTGCTCTGAGGTTTTACATGCCCAGAGGAAACATTGTAAAAAGGAGAGTGTGTTCAGAAGCTGTTCTTCTTCCTACTCTCCTCCCTTTCTGTCCCTACTCCTCTCTCTGTTTCATTGCTGCAAGTTCACAAAGTTATTTTCCTTCATCCAGGCCACTGATGGGCAGAAAAAAGCCACCAAACTTAACCCATAAAGGGCTAATATTACCTACAGCATCTTCAGCCTTCCTTGCTCTCTGTCTCAGGTGGCATGGAATTAAATAGTGGCTATTAAAAATTAATAAGGGTGCACAGATGGTTATCAAGTGCTGATAATTGTGTCAGAGAGAAAATCTTCAGTATAATTTCCAGTATTTCTGTGATGTTGTGACCAAGTTTGAATTTCCCTCAGCAGTAGAAGTCTGGCAAAAGCTCAAAGAATTGACTGTTTTAAAGGCTCAATTTTGCATGTGGAGCTTTTCCAATTTGCCATAAAAGTCCAGAACACCTTCACAGGATGAATAATGGGATTACATTTTGGGATCTCAGTGGGAAGGGTTTGTGGAGAGTTTATCATGGAAGTTTTATAGACAGTGATTAAAGAAATGATGTGAGTAGATAGATTGGAGTGTGGTAAAAAGAGCTGGGTGCTGTGACGTCCATGTTGATCCAGTGTGAGGGTACAGACCCTGAACATGAGTCTGATTCCCAGGATTATTAAAATTAAAATAGGATATACCATCCTCTGCACTCAGTCTCACCACTGCAGCCACCAATTTCAGAGGAGAAATCTGTCAGGATCTGCCAGAAGATCCTCTCTACCCCTGAGAAGCTGGGTAGTGAATCCATTTGTACTTCCAAGTGCTGATAAAGATGTAAATGCAGTCCCATTATTTTCAAGTCTTTAAATGAGGAAGCACTTTGATTGCTTTAACTGCTGGAGAAGGTGGGTCTTGATCTCATCACCCATCCTTCCATTCCATCACCTCAGGGAATTAGGCTGACCTTGCTGTGGGATAATTTGTTTAGAATCTTTTTATTCAGGTGCAATGTGGTTAAACCCCAACATGTAGAAATCTTCAGGAAAACTGTATTGAGCCTTTTTCAAAATCATGACATTGATATAAAAAGTTGAGGTTTTGTGGTTTTTTTGGGGTTTTTTTGTTTGTTTGTTTGTTTTGTTTTGGGTGTTTTTTTTTGTTTTTGTTTTTTTTTAATGTCTTGTTTCTGAGTTGCACAACTTGGTTTCCTCTGCTTCAAGTTAAGTAGGAAGCCTCTCCTGTGGTGGAGCTGGGGCTGTGAGGCCAGGTGTCTTCCTTTTGATATGAGAAGGAAAATTGAAGCAGCAAATGTTTAGTCTTTCAACCCCAAATTCCTTTAAACATGTATTGCAAAGGTGAGGGTCTCCTTTCTGAGCTGACATTGCACCTCTGTATTCCAAATCATGGCTTTTTCCTGTGGATTTTTTCAGCTCTCTGCAGCTTTCCCCAGGCAGATGCATTTCTTCCCTCCTGAGGACAGTAGGTGATATTGGGGGTGGGAATGACAGAGACCCCCCAGTGAGCAGCATTTCCCTGGGGCATTGTGACTTTTGGTTTTGAGGCTCATTTTCTCTGGGATGTTTCTTTTATTGGAGCAGAAATACGATCACAAAGGTGGGGATGAAATTATATGGGTTGTAATTCCTAACCCAGCCGTGCCATTAACTGCAGTGTTAATTACTTCATCCATAACCCTCTTGGAGAGAACAAAGCAGAGTTAAATTATGTGGCCCAGTGTCAAGCAGCATGTTGGGGTTTCAGAACTTCACATCTTGGATCTGAAGCAAAGAAGTTTTATTAACTGGCTTTCACCAGGCGTGTTTCAGTCAAGTGGTGCATAAATCAGCAGGGTTAGAAACCAGCCCTTCTTGCCCATGCCTTTGCACTGCTGATTATCAAAATGCTTATCCTAAATACATAAGTGGTGATCTATTAAGGGAATAAAAGCCTGCCTGAATATCATGTTTAATGAAACTAGAATGGGTGATACCAGACTTTGAACAGGCCTTTGGTACTTCAAGTCTATGCCGTAATCTCTGCAAAGGCACATTTACCCAAACAGAAAGTGAAAAAAAATACCTATCTACAGAGTGCTGTCATGTGGAGGGGCTGAGGAGCTTTTATGAATTCTTTCTCAGTTTTCATTTTGAGCCTCTGATCTCTGTGCAGGCTTGGAATAACCTTCACAGGGTATTTGGAAGATGGCTCCTTTTATGAAGAAAAGTTAGGCCTGGTCACATCAGGCTGATTTGCAGTGCTCACTCTTCAGGTAGAATCAGGAAGGGATGAGAGCTGATGGATCAGGCCTTGGGATGTGGAGTCAGACTAAGATTTGGAAGGTGTTACTCCCATTTCAGGCAAAACCTCCTGAAAGGAGGAGGAATCAAAAGTGTGTATTTTTCCTTACAAATGTGTGTTTCTCTTGCTGTTTGCCTGGGCAATAGGAGCCATTTTTCTGAAGTGAACTGAAAATCACTCCTCTGCATTTTTCTGTGTTGTGAGACTTGCAAATTGTGCAGTGATTAAACAAAATTATCTACTGATTGGTTAGGAAGTGCAGATTTATCTCCACCAAATTTACACTCTTGTCCTGCTTGTATAATGAGGAAGTGGGAGAAACTCAGGAGTCTGTGGGATTTCTGGACATGTAAAATCATTTTATGTTGTCATATACCTGAGCACTGTAGCAGACTGGGTGTGAGATTACCTTGGAATTGTCAGTGAATATCCAACTTCTGTCCTTTGCAGAATGATGAAGTCCTCTGTCCACGCAGAAGAAGATGACTTTGTCCCAGAGCTGCAGAGGAGCATCCACCCCAGGGAGAGGCCGGACTGGGAGGAGACGCTCAGCGCCATGGTAAAGAAACACCTGGGCTACACCTTCTCTTCCCATATTTCCCATTCTGAGCACTCTGCTCCTCTAGTCCATTTATACTCCCTAAGTTTCAGCTTTTTGAATGGATTGGACAATACTTTGAACAAGGCCAAAATGCTTCCCGTCCTCTGGCAGTTTGTCAAGGGGAGGGAAGGAGCTTTCACAATGCTTCTGCCCTATTAATACGTGCCCCAAAGCAGGTCTTGTAACCAATTAAAAGGTCCATAATGTCACAACGATTTTCAGTCTGCATTAACCTCTTTTTCAGCAAGACTTCTGAGCATGAAGGGAACTTCTTGTACAAATGTGCTCTTTGAAGCATGCAGCATTGTGAAGGAATGAGATTTTAGCAAAATGCTGGCTAAGTCTACATAAATAAAACCTCAGCCTGAGAGCAAACGTGCCATCAGGGGGACCAGAGCTGCAGAAAAGCACACACAAAGGTGCTCTTTTAATCTCAGAGAAGGCACTCAGGTGGGCAGTGTGCCACAGACAACTGGATTACCTTAATATACATGGGGGTTTTTGAAGCCACAGTTTCTCTGGGCACCCTGTGCCAGGGCCTCACCACCCTCACAGGGAAGAATTCCTTCCCAATATCTCATCTAACCCTTCCCTCAGCAGTGGGAAGCCGTTCCCCCTTGTCCTGTCACCCTCTGCCTGTGTAAAGTCTCTCATACACCTATTTATGAGCCCCTTCAAGCCCTGCAAGGGGCTCTGAGCTCTCCCTGGAGCCTTCTCTTCTCCAGGTGAACACCCCCAGCTCTCCCAGCCTGTCATTTTTTGCACTTTTCACTTTGTAATTTTTTTCCTTCCTCGTGTGTGGCTGTTTTTGCCTTCTCTCCACCTTGGCCACAGTTGGGAGCACTGTCTGTTCCCATCATTGTTGCTCAGGCAGCAGCACCTGCTCCCAGCTCAGAGCTTTCCACACTCTGGAGTCTGGTGGGAGTCACTGTGTGACACCTCACTGCTGTCTGTGACCTCCAGGTGTGTCTCAGAGCTGTCAGGCTGTAATTCAGTGTCCTCACCTGTGACACAGGTTTCCTGGCATATCTCATTAGTGTTGTTTTTTTTCTCCTGGTTGATTTGCAGTGAAGGGAATGTTCACCTGCTTGAGGCTGTTGTGCTCATGGACATTGTTCAGTGTTTATTTTACCCTGCATGCTCCTCTGCCCAATTAAATCACACTTTGGAACGTGCCCTCTTGCACAGCTCTGTGCCAGCAATGCCAAAACTGACTGGTCCAGTGGAGAAGAGATTTAGAGGATGATAAACAGGGAAATTCCAGCTGGCATTGCTGCACAGTGACTTGATGTGATGAAGGACAGTAAAGCTGCTGAACCTGAATTTAGAGTGGCTGGATTTGTGCTCACAGTGTTGGTTTGACCTCAGGGTCCTTGAATACAGTGTAAAGAGGAGGGAGAAAAATCTATCTTGTTTGTGTTTACTGTGTTGAGTGAATCAAGTTTCCACTTTCCTTACCTGCAGTCAGGGGCAATATTCAGATGTAAATATTTGCAGGACCTTGTTCAGCACTGACAGTGTTCTCTGTTTAACCAGCATATCTTCAATATTGTGCCTTTTCCCTGACCATTTGAAGCCTGAGGTTTCTTCCCTCACTCTGTTCATTCACTTTGCATTTTTAGCAGCCTCTGCTTCAGCCCTGTCCCAGAGACTGCTCTTTCCATGCTATGTGGCTGTCTCACAGTGCCACGGTACATCTCATTTTTGGTTAGTGGTTGTTGAAGATGTAGATTTTAGGTTTTGTTGCTGCTTGAAGCCCCAGCCCCCAGGGAATGGAGGATGCAGGGTTGGAAAAGTTGTTCCCTCCATTGGTTCCCCTGGCTGCTGCTGGAGCCCTGACAGGCGCCAGACTTTGTCACCTCACATGAATTTCTCCTTCTCCCAGGTGAGCAAAGGCTGAGACATGGGACACTGGAGAGCTGGGGGAGTCCTGGCACTTGTCTCCTGAGCTTTGCCTTGGTACATGCTTTTATTAAGAAAAGTCAATTTATGCATTCACAGCTACATGAACAAGTCGTCCCTACTCTTCCTTCCCAGTTTTATCCATAATACTTTTCAAAGGGCTTATTATTAATTTATAGAAGTGCTTTGTTTCCAGAGCTTTTTCTTAATAAGAAATAAACTGAAGGTCTTTCTAAATGTGTGGAGGTTGATGTCCTCCTATACTCTAAATATAAGGTGACAGAACCTCTTTATTTTTAATGTTTCTGTCATTGCCAGTTCATTTTTGGCACCTGAGTAGCTTCAGTCCTTTGTTTGATGCAACTTCTTTTGTCTTCTTTAGTTTATTATTTATACTTTCATCTGCTTCTTAACACTGCTCATTTTGTGTTTGTGGTTCAGCAGAAGGGCAAGTGATTCTGTGTTGGAGACCTGGTTTGTTTGGGGGGAACCCTAGAATTGTGAAATGGTTTGGGTTGGAAGAGACTTTAAAGCTCATCCAGTTCCACCTCCTGCCACGGGCAGGGACACCTTCCACTACCCCAGACTGCTCCAAGTCCCTCCCAGCCAGGCCTTGGGCACTTCCAGGGATCCAGAGACATCTCTTCCTCAGTATTTCTGGTGCAATTCTGTGTTGTAGGTGAGGTCCAGGCTGAAGGAGAGGCAGCCCTGGCTGGACAGAGTTCCCAGGAGCTGGGTAATGAGGCAGCTGCCTGTAGCTCCTCAAGCACTGCTATATTTTGTATTCCCCCCCGACTCATGCTCTGTATTTTTAGACTTTAGGTGTATTAGACACATTTTTTCTGTCTCAGCCCCCAATTCCCACTGTGCTGCACCTGCTGAGTAACCTTCATACATCCTGGGATTTCTGCCTCTGCTCCACTTCAGAAAGTGCAGTTGATGATACTGACTTTCTTCATAGAACACTTCTGAGTTCTGGAGCTGCAAAGCCCTGTGTGAGCCAAGGAAAATTGCAGTTTATGGATTTTCTAGCATTTCTCCAAGACAGTAATGTTATTTTGGAAAGGGGAAAGGAGTATCTTTTCCTTGTCAGGCCCTGCTGAGTGCTCTGTTTCTGAGTTGCAAGAAATGAAGTTGTGAAAGAGCCTTTATATAATATATCTCACACGAGCCTACAAAACAGCTGTCCTCAGCCTGCATTAACTTAGCATAAATTGATGCTTATGCTTAATATTACATTTACCACATGTTGCTGACCTCCTGAGTTCCTCCCTTCTCCTCTTCATGAGTTCAGGGAGTTGCACTGTTTGGAAGCACTGAGCCCATGGCTCTCCCCTCATCAGGCTGCTGTACTTACAGACCCTCTGGTCCTGCCTTGTCTGAATTTTGTTGTGAAGCAGGATTAAAATGCTGAGATAGACACAGAAATCTTCATTTATGCACCCATTGCAAATGTGCTGACACAGCGAGGTGCCACGTGAGCTGCATTCACCTGACACTGGAGATCACAGGAATACACTCAAAAAAGGACCTGGAGCTGCTGGAGCCAGTCCAGAAAAGGCCATGGAGCTGCTCCAGGGCTGGAGCCCCTCTGCTCTGGAGCCAGGCTGGGAGAGCTGGGGGTGCTCACCTGGAGAGGAGAAGGCTCCAGGGAGAGCTCAGAGCCCCTGGCAGGGCCTAAAGGGGCTCCAGGAGAGCTGGAGAGGGACTGGGAACAAGGGATGGAGGGACAGGACCCAGGGAATGGCTCCCAGTGCCAGAGGGCAGGGCTGGATGAGATATTGGGCATTGGGAATTGTTCCCTGGGAGGGTGGGCAGGCCCTGGCACAGGGTGCCCAGAGCAGCTGGGGCTGCCCCTGGATCCCTGGCAGTGCCCAAGGCCAGGCTGGGCAGGGCTGGGAGCAGCCTGGGACAGGGGAAGGTGTCCCTGCCATGGCAGGGGTGGCACTGGATGGGCTTTAAGATCCCTTCCAACTCAAGCTTTCTGCAATTCTCTGTGTGCCTCTGAAGAAGTCACTTTTCCTGCACTTTTTCAATTCCTCGAGCTTTGGAAACCTTCAGAATATGAGAATATGATTCTCTAAGCCCATGGAAGGTTTTTTGTCCCCCTGGTGCACCTCTGGCTGGGACATCACGGGATCTGGGTGTTCTGCTGTCCATAACAGGGCCAAGAGGTGACAGCTGGGGTCAGGTGTGGAATCAGGGTGCTGAGAAAAGGGGAATCTCTAAATTAATGTAGAAGACTGTGAATTTGACAAGTGCACAAGAAGGCAGCAGCTGCAGTTGGTACCCATCATTTTAGGCTTTTGCTGTTGGAATTTCCTTAGGAGAAATGCAAGGTTATAAATGCTTTAGAATGGCACAGAGCCTGTCCTATGAAGTCCCTGGAATAATCTTAGTTCTTAGGTCAGAGGGGTTCTGAGATCTGTAGTATTTTCAGCATTTGATGCCAGATAGGGAAGGTTCCGTGGCCTATGAAGGTAATAAAGGCTTTTTAATGAGACCTCAATATATCACTGTTAAATCTGGGACATGAGTGAGGAGAAAACTATTTTTAAATGCAATTATGAATGTGTGCAGAGATTAGTGCATTATGAGGGTTTAAAGAAAGATTTTTATGTCCTTAGTGTTTGTTTCTCATTTTTTGTACATCACTTGGCCAGTGCTGCCCCAGGTCTTGAGTGGGGCTTCTGCAAGAATAGATGCCAAAAATAGAATACAAGGGGCTTCTTTTTTAATTAGTGTTGGTTCATTGGTTGGTTTTTAATTCACAGAAATCAGGCCTGTTTCTGATGTAGACTAACCTCCAGGAATTGTGGAAAAATCTGCATAAAAAGGGAATGTGGGAAATCCATTTTCTTGGCCCTGTAAGCTGTAGTGATTTCCCAGTAGTGGTTTACTGAAATGATCTAATTTTAGTTTCTCAGATATGTAGATATAATACCTTTAAACATGTTAAAATTGATATTTTGGAATTTCTTTTCCCTGTGTCTCTTAACGCTTTGTATGTGTGTGAACCCAGACCAGAATTTTACGGCTGAGAGCTCCGAAGTCACTGACAGAGTTTTATCAGGCTGATCCTGTTCTCAGATGGGTTCCACATCATGGAAAAAATTTCTTGGGGAAAAATGTGCTTTTGAACTCTGACTGCCCAGCTGCAGGTTCTTTTTAAAAGTCCAAGGTTTTAAGCTCCTGAGTGCAAGGGGAAGTTTTAGGAGATATGAAGCTGAAATTGTGGGGCTTTTCTGCTATCTTTTAAAGGGCTTGAACAAGTCAGTAGAAATGAACTTTAGAATCATGGAATCTCCTGAGCTGGAAGGGACCCACAAGTCATTGAGTCCAACTCCTGGCCCTGAACAGGAGGACCAAGGATCCCAGCCATCCCACCCTGTGCTGAGGGCATTGTCCAAATTCTCCCTGAGCTCTGACAGCATCAGAGCCCGATTTCAATGGTTCTCCACCTAAGTGCTCCAGCATTTGGCTTCTGGCTCTAAGTCTGAGGGATCATTGCCTTAATGCTATAGAAAATGTTACCTGTAGGTTTGGAAGTTGGTTTTGTGCTGCTGAAGGTCCTCAGGAGACTTGCCTGGATTAGTGAGTCAGAACTGTGTTAATCCTACAGGAGCTGCAGTGTGTCTGTCTTGGGCAGCATTTTCATGGAGTTGCTGCAGCTCAGGCTGGGGAATAGGGATAACAGAGGGAAGGGTGGAATGGGAGTGGGAGTCCAGGAAGTGTGGACAGCACAGGCACTGATCTGACACAAATGTTTTGGGACAGGCCAGCACACCAGGCATCCATCAGGTGCAATAATATTTTGGTCAAAGCAGTTCTGCTCTGGCATTGCATCAGTAACCTGTATTTCCTATTCAATTCACATAACTCGCTTTTCCTTGTTATTGCTGCATGGGTCTAGCATTATTTTCCCTTGTTAAGCTTTTGGCAAAGGTTTCTGTTGCTGTGTGAGGTTCTTTCTCTGCCTCTTGGTTAGAGGGGCCTTTTCATTTCGCAGGCTGGCTCCCAGCATGAAACTTGTCCCCGAGAATCTTTGGAAATTGGGGCGATCACTTAATTGGCACATCGGCTTCCATTTGGCTTTGCCAATTAAATAAGTTCAATTAATCCAGAATGGAAACTGTATTTTTGGCAGGAAGTATTAATTCATAGTAATAATTTAATTTTCATAGGCAAGAGCAGCAATAGTTTCTGGTTACATTTAAAGCCTTGCCAGGGTGTGCACTCTGGTACTACAGTGGTGAGCCAGGAGATCCAAATTATATTTTGTAAATATCTGTTTGAAAGTCCCTTTCTATACAACAAAATGAAGGAATTATTATGAAGACTATTATGAAGAATTTGCTATGGCTGGATCAGCAGCTTGCTGTGCACCATCATCACCAATTCAAATGCACCTTGTTTGTAATTTCTTTCCTAATTCTGGCTCAGCCAGGCTGCTGTTGCTGGTGGTGCTGTTCCCGTGGTGCTGGGGATGCTGCTGTTCCTGCTCCAGGTTCTTCCTTACCCTGAGCTTTGAAGTTAGGATTACACTGTCATGACCCTCCACCTCTTTCCCTCCCACCCTGTTCTGAAGCTGATCTCTTTCTATGCCTGTTTTGTTGTCAGATTACAGGAAATGCCACAGTTGTTCAAAATGTACTTATTTGGGAGATAAAACTTATAATTTATTTACTGTCAATCACTTTTCCCTAGTCCCAGCTGCTTAAAAATAAGGTGGAACATTAAGGAAGGGAAAGAAGTCTCTAATTTATAAGTGGTTCATGGTTCATTTTAACTGGCTTTTTTTTTTTTTAAATTACTGTCCATGTCTTCTTAGTTACCATAATGTAGGAAAAGATGGAACAGTTTTTAAAGGGTATCAACAGTCTGCTCATCCATCTCCTTCCATTCCCCACCCTAATTTAAGCCCAAGAGACAAACAAACCGTGTCAGAGTTTGTCTTTCTGAAGATTGTAGGCATTAATGTTTGGGGTTTTTTGCCATGATTCAGCCTTCTTAATTATAAAATGATGAATTATTCCCTGAAGATGTTGGTAATCATTAGCCTGACTTTTTTATATGTCATTCCCTACATTTCTGCCTTGCTGCATATTATGGGTCACTGCTGTGTTGGTGTAAGGCTGCACATTTTGGGATTTGATCAAATACCGTGTTTTTTTAATCTGTGCCAGGGCACAGATTATTCATGGAGTCATGGAATGGTTTGGGTTGAAAGGAACCTTAAAGCCCATCCAGTGCCACCTCTGCCATGGCAGGGACACCTTCCCCTGTCCCAGGCTGCTCCAAGCCCCAGTGTCCAGCCTGGCCTTGGGCACTGCCAGGGATCCAGGGGCAGCCCCAGCTGCTCTGGGCACCCTGTGCCAGGGCTGCCCACCCTGCCAGGGAACAATTCCCAATTCCCAATATCCCATCCAGCCCTGCCCTCTGGCAGTGGGAGCCATTCCCTGGGTCCTGTCCCTCCATCCCTTGTCCCCAGTCCCTCTCCAGCTCTCCTGGAGCCCCTTCAGGCCCTGGCAGGGGCTCTGAGCTCTCCCTGGAGCTTCTCCTGTCCAGGTGAGCACCCCCAGCTCTGCCAGCCTGGCTCCAGAGCAGAGGGGCTCCAGCCCTGGAGCAGCTCTGTGGTCATTATTCACCTTCCCAGCTCTTGCAGCATCAAGTGTCCTGTTCTGACCTCCAGGTCATTTCTGGAGAGCAGTGTCACCTCCCACTTCCAACTTGTGTCACCTTTTCTGGAGGGCAGCAGGGTGAGGAGTCCTGCCCTGTTTGTGGAGCCTGGTGTGTGATCCCAGGCCAGGCTTTCCCCTCCCTTGGGCAGAGTTAGTTACTCTTCTGTTGTATTGGTCAGAAGTTTATGGACACTGTGGTATAAAGTGCATGCTGGAGGCAGCCACATTCCTCACATTGCTGTGTTGTCACAGGGCTTTGGGCAGGGAGTGCAGTGGATCCCAGTTTTGTGCTCATGCCATTGGACACAGCTCTTCTCTACAAACAAAAGCTGAGCCCAGGTTGGCTTAACACACAGAAATATAAATTCCTGTTAATTGTCCTGACTCAGATGCTGGGGTTGAATGTCAGGCTGCTGTTTTTTCCACCTTCCCCATCTTGCTGCTGCTGCACTGGGACAACTCCTGAGTTGCTAATCCGATTTATACCTATAACATAACATCACATTGTTATTTGCATAATCACTGGCTGTGGCCAGGGGACTTACCAGAGTGGGATTTGCTTGTTTGAGCCTGAATCTATCTCTGTTGTGTTTTATGTGATGAGAAATTGCTTTCTACAATAACAACCCAAAGCTCCAATTGTCCTTTTATATCCAAGCCATAATTAGGATCCCCTCCTCCCTCTGTGCATCAAACAGTAGCTGGGATCTTTGGGGCCTTTTTTTTTACCAACAAGAAACTGGAATCAGAAGTATTGTTCTTGTTGGATGTTCTATTTTCTGTGGCTTTTCTCTGTAATTTATTTTGTAGGCTGTACAGAAGCAGGACTCTAACCCTGTCTGCCTTTCCCACGCATATTGTATGTGGGATTTTTGTTCTTAAAGAAAGTACATTCCTGAGCCACTCTGCCATTGTGTGAGGCTGTGTACTGTACCCTGCAGCTCCTGGGCCCAGGGCTTTGGGAATGGTAATCAGGCTTCACTATGGGAATGTCAGATCCAAACTTAGGGCTGTCAGGGAGTTATCATGCTAATGCTGCCCTCCGTAGCTGACCATTCACTTGTGCTTGGTTGCATCCCTTTTAGCCCTAAAACTGGGGATTCTGTGAAGGAAAACACAAGTGTGGCTGTTCTGCTGAAAATCCCCAGCACCCCTTGGGTGCACTGGGTTCATGTGCAGAGAATCAGTGAGAATCTGTGTGTCTCTTTCAGGCTCACTTGGGAAATGTTGCCATGGCACAAACTCACGCTGCTGTGCAGAGGTGAATTTTGGTCACAGTGACAGTGGCAGTGCCAAAGGAGGTGCTCAGAGCTGCCAAGCTGCTTGTTCCATGTCTTGGATTCCACTTCAGTGGTTTTACACGGGAGCTGGAGAAGGTTTGACCTACATATCAGTGATCTGCAGATCTTCATTTGAAAACATAGTAGACAAATAGTTAAGAATTTGTTCTTTGCTCATTCCAGGCTGATCCTTTAAACTATGGTAAATGGATGCCCTGGACTAACTCCTCTGTGATGCTAAGTCTCTGGAATGAGAGGTTTCTCTGAATTTGCCAGCTCATGGCAATGCTTTAAAGTGTTTTTTTGTTTTGCTTTTTTTTACTTCCCCCCACCCCCTTTTTCATGGAGATTCTGGGAGTAGAAAAAACACGTTCTGTGTGGTCCTTTAAAAAAAAGAGAAGAATTCTCTTTTATACATGGAATGATCTAAGTGTACTGGTTGGAGCAGTTTGGAATTGAGAACCTGAAAAATGGAATTAAAAGTTCTAAACTCACAAAATGATGCACATTCACATGTCTTTATTCAATGCAGATTTCTTAGTCATGGGATTAAGAATATGCATTGCCAGTGTTCAAAGTTTCCTTACTGTAAGCACTTGTCATTTTTTCATTCCTTTTCTCTATTCCATTATCTCAGTTGCCATGAGATTTTAAAGGCATGTCTGGCTGGTTGAGTGTTTCTGCACTTTCCACAATCCACAAACTGAGAGCTAGATTAAAAGGTCAGTTCTACCTCTAATTACTTAGGCCATCCTGGCCTTGAGCTCTGCACCTAAAGCCCCCCTCCAGCCAGAAAGGATATTTACACTAAGGAAGGAGCTAAGTGATGACTTCAATTAAAAAAAAAAATTAAAAGGTTCCAGTGTTTCTTACTCTGGAGAATATCCTTGTGCTGGGTGTTATTGAATGTGCCTGTGCTGCACTCTGCTGATGAGAACATGAACAGCACAGGATTAATCCTTAAAATCACAGAATCACAGGATGGTTTGTGTTGGAAGAGATCTTAAAGCCCATCAAGTTCCATCCCTTGCCGTGGATAGGGACACCTTCCACTATTCCAGGTTGCTCCAAGCCCTGTCCAGCCTGGCCTGGAGCACTTCCAGGGACAGGGAGACCACAACCTCCCATGTCAATTAAGAAATGCAGAATTGGAGGGGGATATTTAATGTTATTTTTAACTTCTTTGGTAAAACTGCTGTAGGATGACAAACACATATTTTTCTTTAAGATGGCATTGTCAGACCTGGGTACCTAAACTGGGTGTTGCTTCTTTATTTTAAACGTGTACAAATATCTTGAGCAGCTCTGAAAAATGTAGCTGCAATGTGCTAATGTGACAGAGCCATGCTGTATGAAAATGCTTAAGAAATTAATTTTGTTTCACTGAATGAATCCATGGAAAGTGGTAACATGAAGAACTTAGCAAATATTGCATTTCCATCATATTGCCCCGGTACCTCTGACGTTTTGGGGTGAATGTTGTCTCCTCATGCATTCCCATATATTTCTGCCATTCAAAACAGTGACCCAGTTATAGCCTTGCTGTGCTCAGTACATCTTAATCCTTTTAGGGATAAATGCTGTGGAATTGGGACCTTTCCTTCGGAATTATTTGGAGCTCAAACATGGCGACTCTCAGTTTAGTGGAGCATTTTCTCTTTCCTTCTTTGACTTATTTATTGTGGAGAACCAGGGTAGTTGTCACAACATCTGAAGGAGGAGCAGAGAGAACTTTGTCTCCCTGGAGTGTGTTAAAGGCTGCACGGTCAAAGCTGAGATGACCAAAATTCTTCCTTCATTGTGCTCCAAGTGAGTTCCTGAGCAGTAATTCCTGAGAGCAGGTGTTGAGGGAGCCATCACCTTCCACCTCACAGGGAGCAAGGAATTTTGTGGGACACTTTCTTTTTAGTGCTGCAGAGCAAACTCCCTGATGGAGTAGATGCTGAGCCAGCTCTGTGTAGTGAGCTGGTATCCAAAATTTGGGGTAGCTATTGATGTCCTTGTACATGAGCACCCACTTCAGCCCTCTTCATTCCTCCTCATGCCAAGTGAAGAAATTACTGCTCTCTACAGAGTAATGACTTCTCCTGAAGCAATATTTCTGTTCCCCGCTGTTCTCCAGCAAAGAAGTAAAACTGAAGCAAAGCTTTAGGGTTTTTGAGAGCTCTAGAGGCGGTTTAGGATTTTTTCCTCTCTTTGTAATTTTTCCTTCCAAGAAGATTGAGGGGAAATATGAAGATGATGTAAAGGAAAGACTGTCATGGAAACCAAACAGCATTTAGAATCAGCTCTGCTGCTTTTAGAAACAAGGCCATGTGCTGACAGAATCCAGAGCAATCTGGTCCCTCCAAACTGGTTTTGTTGAGAGACTGACAGTGGAATACGTTAGTGCCTGTCTAATAGTTAATCTTGCTTTGTGATAACCTTGGATTAAATTCCTGCCTTCAGAAATCTCACCTGGATTCAGTCACCTGCCAAGGTGTATCTGTGGTCCCTCCTCAGAGGTCTTTCTGTAGTCCTGTGGAAAACCAACTATGGGATTACTTGTGGGATTCCAGGGTTTCTTGTGCATCCCAGAGTAAGTCAGAAGCAGCAGGAGGAGGGCTGTGGGATCTGCACTGGTTCAATATTCTCCCCTGTTGAGGATACCAAGGTGGAAACTTCATCACATTGTGTTCACTGGACTGTTGTATTGAGTTTTACACATATTTCAGATTGTGTTACGTCTCTGCACGTGAGGGAAACAGGTTGACATGTTTTCTGATAAATGCAAGGAGACTCTTTAGGAGAAAATCCTTTCATATTATGCTGTGGAATCGTTAGATATAAATGATTTATGACTAAGGTTTTGTGTGCTAGAGAGCACAAAGCTGAAGTTTTCTAAATCATGTCTATAAATAAAAAGACTAGAAATCTCAAATGCTTAAAGCTAAACAGCCTGATTTGCGAGAGCTCTCAGATTCCTCTCTCAGATTCCCAGGGAGATTAGGAGCAACACTTGAACATGTCCAGGGAAGGGAGCAGACCTGGGGAAGGGGCTGGACCCCAGGAGCAGCTGAGGGAGCTGGGCAGGGGCTCAGCCTGGAGCAAAGGAGGCTCAGGGGGGCCCTTGTGGCTCTGCAGAACTCCTGCCAGGAGGGGACAGCTGGGGGGCTTGGGCTGTGCTCCCAGGGAACAGGGACAGGAGAAGAGGGAACGGCCTCAAGTTGCTCTAGGGGAGGTTTAGATTGGATATCAGGGAAAATTTCTTTCTGGAAAGGGCTGTCCAGCCCTGAGACAGCTGCCCAGGGCTGGGTCACTGTCCCTGGAGGTGTTCAGAAAATGTGTGGGTGTGGAGCCTTAGGACACGGTTTGGTGCTGAGCACAGGGGTAGCAGTGAGGGATGCTCTTGATCTTGAAGGCCTTTCCCACCCTTACCAATCCTGTGATGCTGTGATCCACGGGAGGGTTGGACAGGCAGACAGGCGTTCTTCCTCCTCCCTAGAGGAAGGGTTTCGTGAGATCTCCCTGCCTGGCAATCCCTGCAGGTATCTGTGACAAAATACTGACTTACTGCAATATTGTCTCAACTACTACTGATACAAGTCAAGCTTTTGGAAGGAGAATTTCTTGGTTTAGGGCAAGCCGGTGAAGTGGTGTCGCTCCTAAGCCTTCCCTGCAAAGGTAAGCGACTGAGATTCCTGATAAATCAATTCTCTGAGTTCTGCCTTGAGCTCTAATTTGTTTACCAAGTTTTGGACCGGAGCAGATTGATGCAGCAGTGACATTCAGCTGTGAAAATAGGACTAAACAATTTGCATAAACAGATTTGCTCTGCAATTACCAGGTTTCCACAGCACAGCGACGCATAGAAAATAGGGAAGTGAGAAGCCACTGATGATGCCAGGTAGCTAATTTTCAGATGTAAATAATCCAACTGTTTCAAAATTATTTTTAAAATTAAATTACTGTGACACAAAGCACAAAAGATGACAAATTTCATTTGGAGGGTTTTGCATGTGTTTTGAGGGGAGAGTGACCTGCATGCTACATGCCAAGTTTTGCATCCAAACAGGTGCAAAACAGTGTATAAAATCCATTTTATGTAGCTGTGTATCTTTGGTTTGAATGGAAAGGAGCTGTGGTTATTTAGGAGTAATGCAGTTTCTAAAATTACAATAAGTTTCTTTTTTGGTATCTGTCTCTTCACCAAGGTTTTTTCTCATATTGGTACCTCTTAATAAAGATCTGAGCTTGCAAAAGTTCTATGCCCTTACCTTTCTGTGCTTTTGCCTCAACTGTGAGCCTTGGAGAGATCGTTGTTCTGCAGCAGTCCATGGAGCTCAGCTCTAATTGGAAAAGCCCCTGGAGTTAATTACTGCCTTGCATCTCATTGTGGTCCAGTTAACTGGATGCAGAAAATGGGAGGTGCAGAAATCCAGCTCAATTTGGACTTAACTCCACTGGGAAGGAGAGGATAATGCAACTTTTCCAAGAGAGGTGCTGGCATTTTGGGCTCCTGGAGGTGTGAGTTTTGCCTACGCTGCTTTGAGTCAGATCCAGGGAGGTCTCTGCCCACTGCTGAAAACTGGCTTGAAGCCCACATTTTCTGTCAGATTGTTTATCCATTTTTATATCCCACCAGCTCCTACTGGTGATGGAGAAGAAAAATTACTTCTCTTCCTACAGAAATTCTGTTCCTTAGGAAATTAAGCAAGCGCATCCAGCTTGCCCTAAAAGCAGCTTATTGGAATGGCACATTTATTCTTGTAATTAGTTATTTTCTTATGTAAAGGACCTGTAAGGTTTATTAAATTGGTGATCCTCTTAATGCTAAAATCGACAATGAGACTCTCAAGTGTCCTATTACATCCTGAAGTGATTGTGTGCTCAGTAAGTCAGTCAGCCCAGGGTAGGTTTATTTGAGTGTATAAATATTGTTCCTGTTTTCCTCTGGTGAGTGGCTGTGCCTGTTGTGCAGAGCTGTGGGACACTGGGGTCAGAGCACTGGCTGTGGTCAGGGCTGTGGACAGTGCAGCTGGGGGAGAGAGACCTGGGTTCAGACTTATTCAGTGGTGCTCAAAGGGTGGAGCTCGGTCAGAGTGGATCTTCCAAGGGCAGCACTGGAAGCACCAGGAGCTGGATGGGTGCAGCTGCAGGTAGGTTACTGCAGCTCTTGGGGTTCATCTCCTCAGAGCCAGGCTCAGCCTGGAGCCCTGTGTCCAGGGGAGTGGGTGTTCCTGCAGCGTGTTCGGCTTTGTCCAAAGGAGGCACCAGGATGATCAGAGGGATGGAGCAGCTCTGCAGTGAGGAGAGACTGAGAGAATTGGGATTGTTCAGCCTGGAGAAGAGAAACTTCAGGGTGACCTCATTGTGGCCTTGCAGAGCCTGAAGAGGCTGAGAAGGAAGATGGAGAGAGACTGTGGGCGAGGACCTGGAGCGACAGGACAGGGGGAATGGATTCACACTGACAGAGAGTAGTTAGATGGGCTGTTAGGAAGAAATTCTTCCCTGTGAGGGTGGTGAGGCCCTGGTACAGGGTGCCCATAGAATCTGTGCTTCTCCTTGGATCCCTGGAAGTGTCCAAGGCCAGGTTGGATGGGGCTTGGAGCAGGCTGGGATAGTGGAAAGTGTCCCTGCCCAGGGGAGGGGTGGGACTGGATGATCTGTAAGGTTCCTTCCACCCTGAACCATTCCAGGACTCTCCTCCTGTTGTCTAAAGCAGGGGAATGAACCTCAAGTACCGGAGTGTCCCTGGTGACTGTAGCAGGAGCCTCACATGGATAATGTGGTTGTAGCCTCGCCCTTATGCCTGTCTGGTCTTCAGTGGGATGAATCTCTCTCTCTCTCTCTCTGGCACTGGTCTGGTTGGTGAAAACAAGCAGGAGAATGGCACTGACTGACTCACCACAGCTCTCAGTGATGTGGTGGAGCTCAGGTACAGGTAACCTGTGCCAGGGTCAAATGGGAGCTTCAGGGAGGGGTGACAAAATTGTCCTGTAGTTCATCCCACACATGGGCTGCTAGCTTGGGTTTTGCTGGTCCAACTATTAAGTTTTGGGGGTGGAGACCATATTCCCATATTTCTCCATATTTCACACTGCAGAATGCAACTGTGTTCTGTTATCAGTCGCAGCTTTGGGACAGATCCAACTCTGTTCAGAGATCTTCTGCTGGACCAACTTGGAACCATTGGGGCTGATGTAACATCAGGGCAATCATCTTTGCTCCTGTCATTAGGAAAAGGATTTCATGGAATACTTTTTGGTTCCAGGCCTGTAAAACAAATAACACTGAAGTGCCTTTCTTCCTCTTGGTTCAGCATTCCCTCTTTGGGACATTGTTCATGTTTTTAGTGCATTGTATAAAGCAGAAAAAACTCACTCAGGTGGTGTCACCCACATCACTGATGGGCAATCTCTGGCCAGCATCAGTTGTTTCTCCTCCTTCTCTGTGAAGTTGTGCTGGTCTTGCTGTTTGATCACTGCTCTCTCCATAAAAGCCTCACTGAACCTGTCATTCCTCTGGATCACAGTGGGAGAAATTCATGGAGTCAAGTGTTTGTGTCTCTTATGATGGAGAATTCAACCCCAGCGGAGCTCATGGCTTAGGCAAAGGCAGCTGGAGGAAGGAGGGGATGGGAAAATATGACAGAACAGAGAGGAGGGAGTTTGGAGTTCTGGCCTCACTGAAGTAAATGAATTTTAGTAATTAAGGAATTTTAATATCCTCAAGCACTTAAACCAATAGCTTCAAACATCTATTTTAGAAGTTCACATCCCACATATAAGCAGCTCTGTCATTAACTTGTTTTCCACTGTGTGAGCAATCCAGCTTTTTGCAGTGCCTCTGCCTGAGTTTAAACACACAGATGTCTGGAAAATCAGGTACTCACTGAGGAGTCCAAGTACGGAGTTTTGGAATTTCTATTTCACTCCCACCTCTGAAAATCTCTGCTTTAGAAAGCAGAAGTAGCAACGAATTAAGTACTGGATTTCACAGTTACCCAAGAGTTAGCAAGGCTTGGGGCAGGAAGAGATTGTCACCTCCCTGGTCCCCATCCCAAGGGTCAGTTTTCCCTGGTCAAAAGGCAGAATTCATCTTAAGCACGTGTGAGGTTTGTGGCCCTGTGCAGAACAGAGGGGCTGCTGTCAGCAGGCAGAGCCCAGAGCCTGCAGCCAAGTTTAACCTCCCTCTTTGTCCTGTCTCTTCCCTGCAGGCGCGAGGTGCCGACATTCCGGACATCCCGGGGGAGCTGCCGCTCCGCTCCTGCGGCAGCACAGCCAGCATGAAGGTGAAGAATGTGAAAAAGTAAGAGCAGACTTCTATGATTTTCTCGTCTTTCCCGGGCTTCCAGTTTTGCTGTGCTGAGTTCTGGCTGCTGGGCTGCAGTGCAGGACATTCAGCAACATTTCTGATGGTGTATCTTCAGCAGAGCAACTGAAATCCATGTGGAGCTAAGGCAATTTGAGCTAATGGAGCCTAAAACTGGGAATAAGAGGTTTTGCTGGCTCACTCTCCTCTTTCTGGCTATAGAAACAAAGCTAGGTAGGGTTTGAACTTCACTGTTGCAGTGCTTTTAATTTTCTTTACCAATTCTTCCTGAAAGTGATTAATTAAAAAAAACCCACAATAGAACATATTATAATAGAACAATTATTAAAAAATCTCAAAAGAAGCACAGGCAATGTGTAAGTGAGATAATTTTCCCTGTCTCCTTATGCTCTGGAAAGCTAAACCAGGACGAGTGGGTGGCCTATATGTATTTTTTATCTGATATTTTTTTCTCTTTTCTTTTTGCATTCTGCCCTCTGTAACTTCATTTGAATGGATTTTACACAGTTTTCCCTTCTAAGGGATATTTTTTCTTCCCTGATCTCCCAGTTTGGTTTTTTTTTTCCTGTGGGCTCATGCTGTATTTCTGTCTCTGCCTCACTCCCAGAGACTGTAAACCGAGTCATTATGTGTGCAGCAACAGGGATCAGAAATAATCAATATTACTTTTGCTAAAATTGCTGACTTGAGGAGCAGAACTCCCCGAGACCGATGCATCTGAGCCTTCAGCTTACCCCTCTAGTGCTCTGCTGAGAGGGAAATGGTTCTTTGTTCCAGTGCTGAGCAGCCAGATGCTGCATCTCACTTCCCACTTGTATTCCCGTGGGAAGAGGGAGCTAGATAATGACAATCTCATTGGCTCACCACCAGGAATATCTATAGGAGTCTATAATAGCTTCAGCAGAAGCAGAAGCATGTTGCAGAGCCAGAGGAGCTCCCCGGCAGCCACCAGTGTTGCTGGAAACACTTGGGAATAATTATGCCTGATTTTTGAATTTTGCAAAAGGCAAAGGATAAATAGAGTTTGTTCTGCACCCTCAGATACATCCCCCCGGGACTGATGGGCTGTGATGCCTTTCACAGGTAAAGTTCTGCTTTCCTTGTGTCTCGTGTAAGGCTGTGGATGTGCATTTGTGAGCTGCAGCTGCTTGTCCCTGCTCCTGTCCATCCTGAGGGGTGTGGTGCTGCTGGAATGTCACACCCAGCTCTGTAGGGCTGCACTGGGATGTGGTGCTGGAATGTCACACAGTTCTCTAGGGATGCAGTGGGATGTGGTGCTGCTGGAATGTCACACAGCTCTGTAGGGATGCACTGGGATGTGGTGCTGCTGGAATGTCACACAGCTCTGTAGGGATGCAGTGGAAAAGCCACTTGGCATTTCAGCATTCCTTTCTCACTTGGTTCCCTTCCCCACTGTTTTGGTGCATCATATCAACAAATCCCTGTGTTCCCTTTGCTTTAGGATGAGAAAGTTGTTGTTTTTTATCAGTAGCTGTTGCTTATCTGTGTTGAGTGGTCTGCATCCATCTCATGGTGTGCTCTTGGTGTGCTCCAGGTTATCCTTTACAAAGGGGCACTTCCCGAAGATGGCTGAGTGTGCACATTTCCACTATGAAAACGTGGACTTTGGCAACATACAGGTGAGTCTTGGATTTCTCTTACACATAAAACACCTTGTGCTTCCTGCTAGCTGACCCGGCGGGGAGGCATAGAGGGAACTCCCATTGAGGCTCATTTAGTTTGTTGCTAAATGTTTAGTGGTAAGAATTTAAAGCTGTAGAGACTATTTGGAATTGCTTCTATGTGCTGGGGCAGAATCTGCACTCAGTCATGTGGAGTTCTCCTTTGAGCTTGGAGATGGTTTTATATTTCCACTGGATTTGGCTGATGTCACTGTTTTAAAACTGTATCAAACATTCAGTCTTGAGTCATCTGTAATCACTGCATGTTTATTTTTGGTTTGAGTGTGTGTGTGATTAAAAAATTGTGTGAATGTATTTATGTAAATATAAATAAATCAAATTTACCCCTTCCCTTAGCTCTGCATTGTGCATTGCAGCAGCTGTGTCATCAAAATACCAGAAAGTGCTCGTCAGCCTGAGCTGCATTTCTGGAAGTGTGCAGACTTTGCTCCTCTGTGATCCCTCCCTCAGGAATACAGGCAGAAGCATTTTTCAGGCAGGGCTGAGACCCAGGAGTTTCTCACAAACAGGACACATTTTGTTCTGCACTTAGAGGAGCAGGAATGCCTCCAGCATCTGCCAGCCTTGTAGCCAAAAGGAGGTTACAACCTTTTCATTTGTAAAACATTTCCTGTAATACTGAGTGAATTATTTACAGCCTTCCATGCTGCTGTACTTGACACTTTTGCAAGCAGAATTATGCAGCTGGGTTTTTTTCCTCTGTCTCAGTAAAATTCTGGCTGGGAATGAGCTTGGGTCCTGTTCAGGGCTGGGATCTGCTGTTGCTCACACTTGGTGTCTCTGGGAGGGTTGGTTCTGGGGTGTGGGCTCTGCAGACCCAGGCACACAAAGTACTGGGCACAAAATAGAGGGCAAAGAGCTCAGTTCCCATGGGGGCCCCAGGAAACAGGCGAGCAGGAGCAGAACTCACTCTGCTGAAAACTGTTTATTTTCATTTTCTGTGTATAGGAACACCATGGCTTATCTGTGTCCCTGCTTTCTGTCTTCTGGTAATTTGCCAATTTTTCAGTAATTGTGGAGAGAAGTTTTATGTTGGAGCAGGTGTGTGTCTGCACAGGTGTGGTTTTTGCATCCTGTGGTCCTCTGAGTTCTCCCTCCCATCATCCAGGGGTGTTCAGTACAATGTGCAACTGGGGAGGGAGCACAAGCTGTGCATGGCACATTGTTTTGATGACCAATAATTAATTCTTTTGTGGGTTGAAGCATTTCCTGGGATGTTTTCAGGTTGGCTGGTCAGACCTGTGGGGCTCATCTTGATGTTTGTGAGAGGCAGAAGTAAGACCAGGTGATACATCCTTTCCAGGTTTTCCTGAAGCTCATTCTGCTGGGAAGCTCCCACAAGCAGGAGTGGTTTAGTACTGCTTTTTGTGATGTCACTGCTACACCTGCAGCTTCCCCTGCTCTTGCTCAGTGGTTTCCTGGCACAACCAGACCAGAGGCTGTAATCTCGGCCTGAAAAACAGAGATTGTGGAAGGATGTAGTGCAGGAAATAAAAATGGTATTGGTTATTGAGCTGTTATTGGTTATCTCAGCCCTGAGCTGTTTTCTGTATCTGTGCTGTGAAACCAGGAAGAAAACAGGGGCTGGTGACAGCATGAGAAGAACTGTCATGAAATTGAGACTCTGTGTGTGTTGAGGGCTCAGTTCTGTTTCCACCACATCTGCCTCTGAAAAACCCTACCTGTTTAGCTATTTGTGTACCTAAAGCAAAATTTGTGTCTAAATAAGGTGACTCAGGCCCTCTGTGCCTGTAATTGCTTCCTTTGCCTAAGCAAGGTTTCTGATAAATCCCCACAGTGTCAGGACTTTTTTATATGGTGAAAAATCTCTTTGAGAACAAGAGCTTTGCTGCTGAAATGCGAAAAGATGAAGCATTGCAGCACTTCCTTAGAGTACCAGTATTAATGGTAAAATAAATGAAAGCTGTTAATACAACAGCAGTATTAGTTGGGAGATTTAAAAATAGGTTCACATGGGGCTCATGCATTTTAATCAAGTTGGAGGCTCCTTTGTGCTCCCAAGGTAGGGCAGAGAATAGCAGTGGGCTGGAGTGATGGGAAGTGACAGCTTGGCACCTAATAGAGAATTACTGAGTTGCATCTGAGGGCTGGTGGGTGTAAACTGCTTTCAAAATCTATTCACTGTTAGAAATTTGCATAGTAGAAAATACAGCATTATCTGTCCGTGTCAGGAATTGTGTAATGCTGTCTATTAACAGCCTGGCCAAATTTCAGGTTGTTTTGTAACGTTTATGTCACTTATAATATGGTCTCATGGTGCAGGAGGTATTAATAGCCTGACATTTCACCTGATGAGATAGTTTTAAATTAAATTGCTGAGAGGTATGAAAAAGGATTTGTTCTCTTCTAATCCTTGCACCGTGCTAGTGAGGCTGGATGCATTTTGGGGGGCTTTTTCTCTTCAGAAATGTCCTTCCACACTGCTTCCAACAGCAATATCTTACCCATACCTGTGGCTGGCCAGCCAGGCACGTGTGGCATCCCAGGAAATTGCTGGTTGCCAGGCAAAGGCAGTGATGTCAAAGCTGTACCAACAGGTTAAGCCTCACAGATTGCATCAGTGCCCAAAATTCACTGGCATTTTGCTGAAATACCTTATGTTCATTACTGTATTTATTTTAAGGGCTGCATCATCAATTTTTAATTTCTAATGAAAAGCCAGGTTCTGCCTCATAGATGTGTTTTATTCTGACATGGGATAAATATTCAGAACTGTGGTTCAGCTGTTTTATGGACCGTCTCCCAGGGAGATACAATGTTTCTTCTCAATTTATCTTTTGCCTAATTTAGCTCCTTCTCAATTTACATATTATACAAGGTATCTCCCCTTTAACTTTTTGAACCTGATTCTCACTCATTGGATACATTGATGGTAAGTCTACATAAAAATCTTTGTACAAATAAAAGGTCATTTCCAAGTGGTTAAATTGCATTGTGCAGAAGAGTCTGTAATTACACCTGTGAAATGATGAAAATGCCCACTGTTCAACATCACCACTTTGCATCTAGAAAAACAAACAAGCTTTGTATTATATCTGTTTGGTTTCCAGCAGATTTATGTGTAAATAACTGAAAAGAACTCATCAAAACTCTATGGGACCTATTGAGGCAACTTCAAATTCCCCAGATTTAAAAATGTGAGATAGAAAAATGGATATGGAGTCCCATATCTTTCTGCTTGCATTAAGAACTGGCTCTAGACTGAGACAGAGTTAAATTTCTTTTATAATTTAAGAAGACATTAATGTAATTCAATAAATATATTCTAAAGAAAGTCTGCCAAGTCTCCAGGAGCATTTGGACAATGCTCCCAGGCATGCACAGTGTGGGATTGTTGGGGTGTCTGTGCAGGGCCAGGGGTTGGACTAGATGGTCCCTGGGGTCTCTCCCAACCCAGGATATTCTGTGATTCTATCAAATATGGCTTTACTTTACTTAGTGCTAAATGCCATTAATACAAACAGGAGAAAGATTAGGAATTCCTTAAATATCTACTTCCTACCAGGAATTAATACTCTGTTCCTCACTTGAAAGAATTAAGACATTATCTTCAGCTGAGAAGGTTTTGGTAATGGAATATGGAGAGCTGATCAGCTCCACGCTTCCCTGATAATATTCTTTGCTCCCTCAAAAGCCGTTTGCTCAAGGCAAGTGCTGTAACATTCATATCACTTCAGCATCTTGCATTTGACACAGAATTATCCCTTCCAACAGCACAGTCTCTGTTTGCTTTGCTGCATCTGACATCTAAAAATAAATCCCTGTGGGAGCAGGACTGGGTTGCAGATCCTCTCCTTATCAGTGCAGCCTTGGCAGGGCCATGTCAGGAATTGTGTTATCAGTGGTAAAGGAAGTATTTGAGGCACAATCACTTCCGCCTGCGCAGCTTCAGCTGCCAGGAGTTCCTGTCAGGAGCTGTGTCCTGTGGGAATGCCTCTGCCCAGCTGATGGGCTGCCTCCAGCAGCAGCTGGGCTTTGCCCCTGGAAGTGGATGTTCCTGCTGTGCCTCAGGGGTAAGAAACAGTGCAAAGAGCAGCTCAGTCCTTCTGTGCCTGTTGTCAGCAAAGCCTGCTGAGAAGATCCTTTTTGGGGTCATCTGCTCTTGGTTTGCCTTTTTTTCTTTTATATAATGATATTCCAGGGAAGGGCAGCATGGGGGGAATGTGCTTGTGAAGGAGTCACTGTAAATTTTTTCCTAGGCTGGATTGCAGAGGAAGCAAAACTGGTAAAGCCTGGCCAGATGCCCTTGGCTGGGGTTAACTGGGATAGTTTCAAGTGCCACAGCTAAAAGGAGCCTTGTGGATGAGCTGGGAGCAGCAGGGATGGGGATGCTCCCTGCTCTGTGTCTGCCAGAGGTGGGACAGCCTAGCTTGGATCTCTCCATCAGGGATTTGACCCCAAGCCTGCTCAGTGCCTGCAGGGCAGGAGGGTTTGTTTGCCCCCGGTTCTTCTGTGGATACCATGCTGTCGGTGTGTGGCAGTCAGGAGCAGCATGAGTAGCTCCAGGCTGCAAAATCATTTATCCCACTCATTGTGTGAAGTGTTTAAGAAGGAAAAAGAATTGATTTTTAAAGGCAAAACATAAACCAGCAGTTCCCATCTCAGTCCCTGTAAAAGATGCAAGTTCTCAGTAAGAAGCATAAAAATTGGCCTGAATTTTGGTGTGTGTTGGGGCTTTGAAACACAATTTTGCTCTATTCTGCTTTGTCTTTATGAATATTTGAGTGAGATGTAGACCCAGATTGTGTGTGAAGAGAGGCCCCTTTTCAGTCCTTCATCTTTGGATGCTGTTAATCTCCTCCCAGAATTACCTGGCTGGATTCTGGTATGTTCCCCTTCTTTAAACTGAGGACTTCCCCTCCCATTCCCTGTCTTCTCCATGTGATTTTGTTCCTATTGCCTCCCAAAGTGGTGCTGGGGATGTTGCAAGGGCTGTTTTAAGGACGTGGGTATATAAAAACAACTGTTCAGAGTGTAGGTGGAAAATGCCTCTATTAACTTAATAATTCCAGCCACAACTCCCTGAAAATTGGCACAGCCTCCTGCCAAGATCAGCGAATTTCAAAAATTTGGAGTCTCTGGGCCAAGGTTTCTGCTGCCAAAGGAGTTATGAAAATATTCGAGTAAGTTCACCTCAGTTTTTGGATTCTGCTGTTTCCTGGTCTTGCTTCCAGCTTGCCACAGGCTCCTCAGAAAAATTCCTCCCTGGAACAAGATCACACCTGTGAAATTCCAGGTTCCCTGGTTTTCTTCCCCTGGTGAAATCCAGTGTGGGTTCTGTCATGGAAGGATTACCTCAGCTGTCACAGGGCAGGAAGGAGATCGAGGCTGGTGTTCCCGTGTGGATTTACTGCTAATTCTTTCTGCAGGTGTTTTACACCCTTTGCTCCCTTTGACTGTTCTGAATCAGTACTTCATCTTTTGGGATGGCATTGCTCAGCTCATGGAATGGCCTCTGACAGGGACTCTCTATTTCCCTGGATTTATTTATCTTGATCAGCTGTGTCTGATTCCATCTATGTGCTTGATTTTAAAAAGATGCTCATGAAGCTGTACCCATGGAAGGATGAGCTAGACCCCACAAAGAAGTATTACAAGCAAATGAGATTTTTACCTCGTGGTTCAGTGCAACAGGTATTTTTGGAGCTTTTTTACCATCTCTTTTTTCTTTTGGATGTTTTTATGCGTTTTTAGGGAATGATCCATAGCTCCACAGGAGAACAGACCCATTTGGGACAGAAAACAGACCTCCTGCAGAAATCCAGCTTATTTTCCCTTCTCCAACATTTACCACTGGAAATACAGCAAGCTTGTCTGTGGAATTGTAGGGTTTTTTGTTCATTGTGGCTATTTGATGGCATGAGTAAATCTTCAAGTGGCTGTAATAAGCCCAGCTGTTATTTTGACATTGACCTCCTGCTGTTTGCCAGCCCCATAAATCATCTTTACCAACATGTTGCAGAAAGGTGTTAAAATTGGTTTAATTAGTAACTGGAACACAGTTGTGTTGGAAAATTTTTCTTTCCTGCAGTTTAACGACCTGGAAAAACCAGAAAGCTGTATTATATACATTATTAAAATATGTTATAAACTTGAAAAGATTCTGTGGGCTCCAGAAAAATAATGCCTGTTTTGGTAGTGCTTGAAGGGAGATGAAATCCTGTCTGCAGCCAGCCATCCTCCACCAGGAATGGTGTTAAAATGCAGAGTAATGCTGGGCTCAGGGATCTGCCAACATGCCAGGCTGGAGTGATTTAATAACTGCCTTGTAGATATGATCCCCGAGATTTGCAGGAGCAGGGTTCTGTGTTTCCCCTCTCGTGGAGCTTTGTCAGGTCAGAGGATGTATGAGCTGTGAAACCAAACTTCTGTGGGAACATTCCTGTGCTGTGTTTAACCTGGAGCTGCCTGCAGAAAGGGCAGCTTGTTCAGACCCTGCTCAGGGGCCAGAGTTTGGGGGGCTGATGACAGAACTGGCAGCTTGGGGGCAGCAAGTCAGACTGGGGGTGTTAGATGTTCATTCATTAGCTCAGCCCTCCCTGGGGTGGGTGCCCTGCCCTGCCCTGGGAACGTGTTCATTCATTCCCTGCTGCAGGAGCACGGCTGCGATACCTGACACAGGGAGGGATAGATGGGATGTGGGGAGAAATTTCTCCCTGTGAGGGTGGGCAGGCCCTGGCACAGGGTGCCCAGAGGAGCTGGGGCTGCCCCTGAATCCCTGGCAGTGCCCAAGGCCAGGCTGGACACTGGGGCTTGGAGCAGCCTGGGACAGGGGAAGGTGTCCCTGCCAGGGCAGGTGTGGGACTGGATGAGTTTTTGGGTTGGATGTCCCTCTCAAGCCAGACTATTCTAGGATTCTGTAATTCTGTGTCTAGAATATAACCTGATCCTGCAACATTTGTTGGCTCTCTTGGCTTTGACATCTTTCTGTGTAAGATTTGAGCACACCACACACGCTCCACCTCTGTCTCCAGGTGTGCTCTGTGTCCTGAACCTTGTGGCCATTTCCTCATGGTGCTTCCACGATCTGGTTTCCAGGTAATTTCCAGTCTTGGAACATCAGCACTGCTTCACTCAGGACTACAGTGTTGCACTATGTTGTGATGAGCTCAGGGTTGTTCTCTCAGGGTGAAATCAGGGAGGAGCTGTTGGAGTGCTCAGGACTGTCCTGTCACTGGCCTGGCCTGTCCCCAGCTGTCCTGTGGGGAGGGGGAAGAATTTGGGCTCCTGGTGTTTGGATGCTCCATGTGGAAGTGTTTGCTGTCCTGTGCCAGAGCGCTGGATGTGCAGCTGCACAGGGGTCACAGAGGGTGTTTCTAGATCTGCTGAGCTGAGGCCACACTTTTGTTTGTTTTATCTGCAAAAGAGAGATTTGGGCAGAAGATTTCCTGTGAACATAAACATTCCCAAGGAGCTGGATTCAGGCAGATTTCTCTTTTTCAGAGGAGGAGCAGGCACATACTCCCCCTACCCAGGCTGTTGGATGTCTGGAAGGCATTTGGAGAAGTCTGTGGGCTTTGATGGGTTCGTGATTTTATCCCTTGCTGTGGGGTGGGAGCAGAAGGTGGAGGCTCCTGCTTCCCTGTCCTGCAGGCAAGGCACTGACCATCAGCTCTCCTGAGCTTCCAGAGCAGAGAGCTCTTTGGTCTTGACTCAGAATTCCAAAGGTATCAATTACTGGCTTGTCATTTCTGGCCATTTTCTCAGCAGAACCTGCAAACTCAGGCTGCTGGCAAAGCAGCATCAAAGGGAAGGGGAATGCTCCCATTACACGTGGATGTGTGGCTGTGGGCTTTGAAAAGCAAATACTTACATGGAGAAGCATGAGATTATCTCACTGCCTCTTCCAGACCTCTTCCCCTGAAGTTTAACTTCTTTTATCTCTTAAAACTAAGTGAACAAACTTTGATTCTACTCACTAATTCTTACTTCCAACCGAGCAGATGAGTAAAAGAAATATTAATAAAAACTTACTCTGGGACATATTTTTAAAGTGCAAGACATTCCCTACCACCATCCTGAATTTCTTCCTTTCAAATAATTCATTTCCCAGAAGGAACTTTTATCAAAAGCTTGTTTAGGCTGCACAGAGATGCTTCCAAGCTCCATCAGATGTGTTTTGGAGGCTCAGGGCATGGTTTGGGAATTGCAGTCAGAATTGACAACTCTGACTGCAGAGAGAGCTTTTGGCAACATCACACTCAGAATTATGTAGATAATAATTTAAGGGGAAGATGGTTCCACAGATCTGGTATTATATGAGTTGGAAATAAAAATACATAGTGCCATACACGTTATAGATGTTCAGAATCCTTGAACAGGCCTTAAAATCCATTCTGTTCTATTGGAAAACTGATGAAACTTATAAATGTGGTTATAAAACAAACTGACTAGAAAAATGCACTTTTTGGGGAAGTGGCATTGCCTGGTCCTGACAGTTTATGTTTAGATCCCAACCAAAACTTTTCTGATTTACCTTGCAGTGGAGATGTAATTCCTCTGTGTGGTGTTTAAGTGTGAATCTTATTTATTGCAAATACAACATGTCAAAACATTCAGTCTTTAAACGAACTGATTTTTTACCAGGTTCCCATTTACCAGCTTGAAGTAGTTCAGAAATCAAAACATCTTCTGTTATTTTTACAGCTTGAGCCCAGGAATTCACTTCTGAATTCCAACCAACCACTTCTGAATTTAGCAACCAACTGCAATGTTGCTAAATTATTGAATAATTCTTTATCTGCTAAGTCCTGCAATAATTGTAGGTATAGCAGTGCTGGAATGGGCAGGGAACCTACTGGGAGCTGGAGCCTTGGGGCAGAAAGGATTTGCATGAAAGGAGGGGGAATGTCATATCAGGACAGGGCTGCTGCCTTGCTGAGGTGAGGGGAGCTCAGGGTTTTTGAGACTAAATAAAAGGTGTGAGTCTTGAGAAGCATCAGAGTGGTTCAGAGTCCCCTGGCTCAAGGTTTGATTTAGTGTTGTGCTTTGCCATTTGCTTTCAGATTAAATAAAAGCTGGGTTAGGTTTGGAAGCTCTTTGTGGAGGAGTGAGTTCTTAGGCTGGCGCACTTTGAATTATTGATGGGTTTTAGCAGGAACACTGAGCTCTGATGGGCACTTTGAATACACCCTGGACAGCTGTTCTGGGCTTTATTTCCCCTGGTTCCTCATCCCTTTGAACTCTTTTAAGCCTCCCTGTATCCCTCAATTTCCAGCTCTGTTCCTCTAAGCGCAGTTCAAAGACAGCAGAGGGTTCTGCAGAGCTGCAGGTCAATGCTGACCAAGGCACAGGGAGGGTTTGGTCTGGAGCCCTGCCTTCCTCTCCCAGCTGACTTGAACTGCTCAGGCCTATCCAATGTCACAAAGATGCAGAACTTGGGCCATTAATCAATTCACTCAGTCTGGAAAATAATGTTCCAAATTTATCATTTATGATTTTCAGATAACCCAGGGGAGAGGGAAGACTTGGATTTTTAAACAACAAAATATCCATGAGCTCTTAGAATTCTTTGTGGTGCACCATATGGAGGAATGGTTTATTTTCCTGTTAGAAAAGCAATTAAGGTGTGGATGATGTGTTTTCTGTTAGTGAGTGTCCGTGTCTTGTAAGTTGTGACGATCAGAGTAAGGATGAAACAGCCCCTGTAAAGCAAACTGTGTCTGCAGCAGTAACCCTGAGTTGAATTGCCTGCAGAATTAATAATGATCTGGATGGCAGCACCTTCCACACAGGCCCTGTGCTGTGGGGTTTGCAGGCTCTGTGTGTGTGCTCCAGTGTTCCACAGCAGTTTGTTCACATTTAAATGTGCTTGGCCCCATGGCTGAAAGTGGTTTGAGGTGTAAGAAGGGCTGGAGCATTTTACATCCTTCATGTGCCCATTTAGACAAGTTATTGTATCAGTGTTTGCTATAGAGGAATGCTTATTTTGCACAGAACTGTTGCTAAGTCATTATTTCATTATTTTCTCTTCAAAACTACTATATGCTATTAGTACAAATCTTAACTGAAATACCAATATTAGAAAGCAAAATAAAGGTTTAAATGTGTCATTTGTCCACAGTATGGAGCAGCTTGGGAACTTGTTCTGGAAGGGTTGTTTTTCCACAGAACCCCAGAAAATCTGAGCTGAAAAGGACCCCCATGGTTCATCAGGTCCAACTTCTGTGTCTGTCCTGGTGTGTGAAGCAGAGCTGTCCTCTGTCAGGTCCAGATTTGTTGTGACCACTAATTCCCTTGCCTGGTGATTTAAGGGCTTAGCCATTTAACTTGGGTTAATGAGCATGGTTGGGTTAATGAGTCACGCTCAGTGTGACAGCAGTGCCAGCCCAGGTGACTTCAGGGGGCTGTCCCAGCTTGGGTTGTGCCATTACTTTTGTCCTCATGCTTGTGTGCTTAAATACTGCAAGAATTGAATCCCACAGACCCCTCTCCCTTGAAATGTGCAGAAACTGGGAGGAGGGCAGGGCTGCAGGGTGAGGCCTCTCTGTGGAGAACAGGAGCTTCCAAGCAGTGCATTGCACAGGGGAGGCTTACACTGACCCCTTTGGAGAGTGAATGAAATGGTTAAAAACCAGAAGCCCAGTTCCAATTCCACTGAGAAGCTTTTGGGTAGTTCCCAGGACATGAAGCATTTCCGGTGTAACCTGAGTTATTCACAACCCACCTTCCCTAATTGTCATCTGGGAAATGTAAAGGTTAAAATATTCTTTTCATATCTCTACTATTGTAACTCCTGCCTCTGGCATTTTGGCAGAATTTTTTAAATTGAAAATGAAAACAGAGTTGCAGATCTGTCTGTTACAGACCCTTTATGCAGTTAACCTTGTAACTCTTCAAGTCCATCCTCTGGGCACAACCAATTTTGATAGATGGATCAAAAAACCAAGACAGTGTTTATGAACTACTTCACAAAATTAAAGCTCATCCTATTCATTAAAGGTTTCCAAGATAATTTCTTTAGTACCCTGAATTTCAGGCATTTTGTTGTGCTGTTCTCACTGCCCTTCACTGAGTCAATACATACAGAAGCTGCATTTTTTATCTGTGAAAGCATTTTTCTTCCTTCCCTGGGGTTTTGGATCCATACTGGATACAGTGCTCTTGCACAGCACATAAATAACCTGTGAGAGGCAAGTAACAGGGTAATTCCTGTGTGTGCTTGTGCTCTGGAAAATACAGCTTCAAATTCAGTCCAGCTGGGCTGCCTGTGAGCATTTACATGTAAGCCCTTGAAAACACCCAGTGCTGCTGAAGTGCTCACGGTGTGGGGTGTCAGGGAGCGTGGGAGGTTGGATGGCACAGTAATAAAGCCTCTTATTTGGCCTTATCATAAAGCAGAGCAATAGGGCTCAGGAGCTCAGTCCCTGGGTAGGGACTGGGTGCCCGAAGCTAGCTCACTCATGCCAACACTGTGGGGCTACCATCTAGCAAGCATGATGATTATCAGCTCTATGGTGATTATCAGCTCTATAGTGATTGCAAGTTCTTAGGATTTCAGCTCTGCTTGCTTGGTAGTGGTGCCCTGGGCTTGAGGCTGCAGCAGACGGAGAGAGAGGAGAAGGAGAAGGCGCAGGCTGTTCCACGGAGATGGATTTATTTGGGGAGGTCCGTGAAGGGTCTCTGCTCTTCTTCTTTCTCCCCTAATGGGGTACAGTATGCTTCTTTTATAGGGTTGGAAAGGATCCAAGCTTGACCAATGGGTAAGGGGTTAACATGACATTGCCTTATAGGGTTACAGAGATAGGTTAAGGGTGGAGGACAGGAAAAACAGGAATTTTCTTTTGCTGTTTCAGCATTCCTGTTGTTCATATCCTCCATAGTGCTTTTCCTAAATCTATGGGGTTTACTACAGCACAGTGCTCCAGGCTTCAGGAGAGTCTGATTTTCCTGGCCTTTCTCTCCTTACTCCAGGGGATGGGATTGTGAGTTGTGCCCCCCTGACTGGCTGTGAGTCCTTACTAGGGCTTATTTAGTGAACTAAGAGCTTGACTTCTTGGCAGAATTTAGCAGGAATCCAACTTTGGCATCTTGTGACTGACCAGAAGAGCTCTAAAATCCCCACTGCCTTCACTTTTTGGTAGTAAGAAGGTTACAATTAATATTTCAGAGCATAATTGCTTTTCAGTGCAGTGTCATGAGTTTGGTGTCCCTGGACACAGAGTCACTGAGGTTGGAAAAACCTCCCAGATCATCATGACCAACCACAGACAATAGAATCCTGGTTTTCCACCATATTGTCTCTAAGAAATAATATCACCAAGTTATAGAATGAGATAAAAAATTGTGGGAATTAAAAATTTCAAAATAAGTCTCACTTTTCCCTAGGGATTTTTCTGTGCATCCCTTCAGTGTACAAGGATCTTCAAGGCTTTCTCAAGCAGAGTGAAGAAACTTGTTTGTTTTAAGCTTGAGTTTCTCCCATAATTGCTTGAGACCTAAGATTTCGATATGATCATTTCAGTCTCTTTCCCAAACTCATTTCTTTTCAGAACCAAAAATCAGTAACCATGGTGTCAATGGTTTTATTCCTGATGCCTGAGTTAGAGCAGCTTTGTGTTTGCTGGGAAGTGCCTTTTGCCAGAATTAGGGAGGCTGGAGCCTTATATATAAACCATTATGGAATTCTGAGTCTCATGGAGCCTCAGATGAAACATCTAAGTTTCAGTATCTTCTTAGAGATTTTCCTCCTTAATTGGGTTGAGATGAAACTAAACCCAAGCACTCATTTTAGGGCTTGTATTGGTGCCTGCTTAGACCTCTAGCAAGGTTTGGGCATCTCTGTTTGGTAGGAAGACTGTTAATACTGATGATAAAGACATTAATCCCATTTCCTCCATCAGAATCCTGGGAGTTTGCCAGGATGTGGCAGAAACAGGTCTTTTCTCTGTCCTTCCTCTTCACCCTCTTGTCCCTCACCCATCCCTGCTGAGCACACAGCGGTGGCTGTGGGTGTGAAGGGTCACCTCGCTGGACTCTGCAGAACTTCCCTCATGGCTCCAGGGCAGTTTCTTTAAATCAGTTCACTCCTGTAAATGTCACTGCATGTTTTCATCACAAACACACTCAGTTCCTTCCCACCCTCATTTGCCTGTGTCTGTAGCTTTAGGATTGATTACAGGTTAGGTGGGGCATCCTAGGCTAGTGAAAGGTGGAATGAGGTGGGCTTTAAGGTCCTTCCAACCCAAACAACTCTGGGATTTTCTGATCAATGTAAAATCTTATATTAAAACATCACGTGTGTGTGTGTGAGGGAGGCTATGGTTCCTTGTTTTAACTGACTTACACCTTTTCTGCACTTTGTATAAATGTTTCTCTTCAATTTACTGTGCAGAGCAGGTAAACTCCTGCAGTGTGTGGTCTTTTTTTTTATTCAATATGTAGAAAATACTTAGTTCTTAAACCCACTACACCTGCATTACTTGTCAGCTACGTTTTGAATTCTGAATGCTTGTGTGAGTTGAATATTGCCCAAAGCCTGCAGGTTCCCTGGGACACCCCTTTCTTCCAAGGAAGAGCAGTTGGAGAAGTTGTGCAGGGCACAGCTTATCCTTGTTGCTGGTGAGGTGTGACATGGCAGATGTGCTGGAGCTGTGAGGATGTGATTTGTGAGCAGCAGGAGACAGGACCATGTGTGTGGAGGATGTGTTTGTGCACCTGAAGAGATGGGGAGGTGCAGAAAAGCCCAGAGCTGTGAGTTTCCTGTTAATGCCAGATTCTTTTAGTCTGGCTGAAGTTTTTATGCAACATTCAGCTAAGGGGGGAAGTTTTGGCTTCTACTCCTAGAAAAGCTTTTGTTTTAGAAAATCAGTTTGACCATATACCTCTGCTGCTCATTTTCCAGCCCCTCTTTCCCCCTTTTGCTGAAGGAGGTGTTTCCATGGAGTCTGTTCCATGTTTAACACTTGCTCAAGTTGTAGAGAAATGGAAGCGGGTTAGAAAACATGGGTCAGATTTGTCCCAGCTGTGGGACAAGGGCTTTCTGGTTCTTTGCTGAAAAAGCAGGGTGGGGGCAGATTGGAGATGTGAGGATTTGAAGTATTTCTCATGCATGGGCACACAAAATCCTGCTTGCACCTTTCCCCAGCTCAGGTCTGGCAGAGTGAGAAGCTAAAGGACTTTATTGGGAAGTGCTCTTGCTGTGGCTGTGTTCTCTCAAAGTACATCCAGTTTGGTCACAGCCTGACCTCGACTTCATGTCAGGGGATGTGGGCACAGCCTCAGTGCCAGCAGTGCTGGGTTTCACACAGCCTGGTTTGTCCACATGAGTGGTTGTTGATCTTTCCCACTTGTGGGGTCATGGGAGGAAATGGAATAAGATTCCCCTCAGCTTTTATCACTTCCTGCTGATAGGTAAGGGGAGATTATTGTCCTTCACTTGCTGCTTCTCTTGTCAGCAAGAGAAGTTGGTGTTGAGCCAGATGATAGATAATGTTTGTTGTGGGGAAGGAATTCCCAGATGTGGCTGTGGCAGCACTGATATCCCCCTCCCTGCCTTTTGCCCTGGCCTGGTGCTGCCAGGTCCTGCCCAGACAGCTGTGGCTGGAATGTGCCAGCTCTTGGTGTCAGTCACTGCAGGCTGGCAGGGATGGTAATTTTTGATGGACAAGGCTTTTGGAGACCCTGCACACCCTGCCAAGATAAAGCTGTGCAAGTTGAGCCAGCATTATTTGTTCTTACAGACCTTACTTCATCATTTGAAAAAATACATTTGCTGTAATTTCCCAGAGAGGTTCTGGACTGCACATCCCTGGAAGTGTTCAAATGGTTGGATGGGGCTCAGAGCAACCTGGGGTAGTGGAAGATGTGGAATGAGATGGGATTTAAGTTCCCTTCCAGTCCAAACCACTCTGGGGTTTGATGATTTTATGATTTGGTGGAGATTGTTGTGATAAAATTTTAGCATTGTGAACTTCCAATTTTCAAAACTTTTATCTTGATGCTTACTTGGAGTTTCTTGGGAGTGGGAGTGGGCTGGGGTGTAGAAGAGGGCAGGAGAAACAGTGACACAGTCCAAGGAGGAGATTTCTGTGACCATGGGCTGGCTTTGTACAGTTTCTGTATGTGTCATAAGTGAGTTTCTGGGGTGCAGAGCATGTCCAGAGGTTGTCAGGTGTTTCTATCCAGTTGTTACTGCTGTGCTTTCATGGCTTGTGAGATGCAGTCCTGCCTCCACACTGAGACAAACCCCTCCTGCACCAGACTGGAGGTGTTTGGTGCTGGGAGGGGAGAGTGTCCTCTTTTGGAGTGTCAGGAATGTTGGTGTTGCTTCCTCCAGCCTTCCTTCCTCGCCCAGCACCGAGTCCTGCTTGTGGAAGGGGTCTGGTGGAGCTGTGCTCCCAGGAGAGCCAGGAGTGCACCT
This sequence comes from Agelaius phoeniceus, assembly GCF_051311805.1. Classification (NCBI taxonomy): domain Eukaryota; kingdom Metazoa; phylum Chordata; class Aves; order Passeriformes; family Icteridae; genus Agelaius; species Agelaius phoeniceus. Next base: position 1,082,060 of record NC_135287.1, read on the forward strand.
CTGATGGGAATTCAGCTGTATTCACATCCTGCACCTCCACACGTGGCACAGCCAGGCTCCTGCTCCAAGGCTGTCCATCCCTGTTTGGTTTTCCCTTGTGTGCTTTGCTAGGTTGTGTTTCCTGCCTTTGCTCCAGGAGTTCAGGTCTTGGTCCTGCTTCTCTGTATGTGAAAAATCCCAGATCTTACTCAGCACAGCACAGCACAGCTCAGCTCAGCTCACACCAACACCTCTCCTCTCCTTGGATGACAGGAGGCTGAGAAATCCCAGCATAAATGTATCTGCACTCTGGGTAGAAAAGGTGCTTAGGAAATGTGACAGTGAGATAGGATCAATGACTCCCTTAAGCCAATTAAGCTGCTCATTGCCACAGCACTCTTCCCTCCATCAGAATTACTGTTGCTGGGGGTTCTGTGTTGTTTTTTCTCCTCCTTTGGCACTCCTGCTGGTATCTCAGGTATAAAAGGCATTTTTTCCAGTGACTTTGATTCTTGTCAGCATGGAAAAAAAGTTAATACTGATTTAGTTGGGGAGAAAACAGAAGAAGTGAGTAAGAGACTAATAGCTTGGAATGACAGGGCTGTATCAATTTTCACTACCTCAGAGGAATAATGTGCTTGTTCCCAGCAAATGGAAAAGTAGACTAGGAGTAAAACTGTCACTGGCCTCCCACAGAATATAATGGATTTTGGAGCTCAGAGAAAAAAAGACAGTCATAACTAACTCTGTGATTTTAATGCACTTTCCTTGAAAGTCAGCAGTTTTATGAAATGCCATATGCAGGAAGATAAAAACTGTATACATCTTATAGAGCTGTATAAAAAATGATATTCACTGCTTTAATCTTATGTATTTGACTGTGGATGAATGCACTTCTCAATAAGCCTAAATGTGTTTTGGGTTTGAGTGGTTTATATCCTTACCTATGTGACCAGCACATAAACTGAACCTGTGAAAAAATGATGGACAAGCACTGTAGAAAACCTAATTCCTGGTGCTTTCACGTGGCTTTTCTGTGGGAGTGGTTCTTGAATGAGCCAAATAAATATAAATTATGGTCCCCTGGTAGGCTGACAGGGAACGCTGTGTGTCTGTGCTCATTGATTGGCAACAGCCAAGGGAGGAATCCTGCTTGGTCCAGGGAGAGACAGTGAAAGAAAGGATGCTTTGTTTTGTGGCAAGGCCACTTCTCTTTTAAATAAATTAATAAATCAGGCTGGTCCTTTAATTTAATTGCCTCTTTGTTTTAGCCCAAAGTCACTAGGTGTTGGTTCCTCTTCCAGAGCCATCTCCATTGTCTTGGTCCTGTAAATATTCACTCACTTGGGCTGGGCTTTACTCTCATGGAAACCCGGGGCTGCAGGAGCAGGAGGATGATTGTGCTGCTGATCCCTGCCATCGTTTGTAGTGCAATGCCATCTAGTGAGCAGAGGGCTCTCAGGATTGCCCTGCTCTGGAAATTCAGCACAGCAGCGCTCTCCTACCTGCATCTAATTCCAGGCAGCTCCAGACAGATTCATTTCTGCCCAGAGAGGCTGTGGCTGCCCCATCCCTGGAGGTGTTCAAGTGGACAATGCTTGGAGCAACCTGGGATAGTGGCATGGGCAGTCCCTGCCCGTGGAATGAGATGGGATTTCATGTCCTTTTTAGCCTAAACTATTCTGGGATTTAATGGTTTTATGATATGGTGGAGATGGTTGTGATAAAATTTTAGCATTGTGAACTTCCAGTTTTCAAAATTGTCATCTTGATGCTTGCTTGGAGTTTCTTGGGAGTGAGGGTGGGCTGGGGTGTAGAAGAGGGCAGGAGAAACAGTGACACAGTCCAAGGAGGAGATTTCTGTGACCATGGGCTGGCTTTGTACAGTTTCTGTATGTGTCATAAGTGAGTTTCTGGGGTGCAGAGCATGTCCAGAGGTTGTCAGGTGTTTCTATCCAGTTGTTACTGCTGTGCTTTCATGGCTTGTGAGATGCAGTCCTGCCTCCACACTGAGACAAACCCCTCCTGCACCAGACTGGAGGCGTTTGAACATGGCTGGGCTGTTCCTTGGGGCCTGTTTTTTGATAGTTTGGGTGCAGGAGAAGCATTTCTTCATTGTCTGTCTTCATTGGTACTTTGATCTCTTAAATTCTGCACATGAAAGAAGACAGTTTTCTTGCCAGGAGGACAGAAGATTCCCCCCCTCTCCTGTGCTGAGGAATGTGCAGTGTGAGGGGTTTGATTTCCTTTTCCAGCACTGTTTTGGTGTCCTTGTGTGGTATCCAAGATGTTGGATTCTGGATGCTGCCAGGAGGGGGGCTGGGTCTCCCCAGGTTTTTACTAGGCCTGCCAGAGAGGAATCATTTCTGAATAATCTCCTTTTGCTTTCAATTAATTGTGAAAGCAGGCTTTAATAGGGTGTGAAATGGAAATAGAGAGAGGTTACACCAGCTGCCTTTATTTACATGTGTTAATCAACACAGACCCAAACAACAACAAATTAAACTCGAGCCATTCAGAGGGTTTGAAACACTCCAGATTTGGCTGAGGACTTTGAAAAACGTGTACTTTGTGGAGAGCTGGAAGATTATGGGCACTTTTGTTCTTTTTAAAATTAGCAGCCATGGGAGACCCAAAGCAGAGCCCTGCAGTTGCTGTGGCCCATGGTCAGCTGAGCTGGCTTTGCTCTGAGCAGTGCCAGCCCTGGAGGGTCTTTGCTGTGCCTCTGGGGACTTGGCTGTGGTGGCAGGGCTGGCACAGCAGGGTGGCCACCTGTGCCAGGAGTATCCAAGGGCCCTTCTCCAACTCTGGCATTGCAGCACAGGCTCCAGCAGCCAGTGACTGAAGGTGGTTTCCTGTTGGACACGTGGCTGTGCTGGTGCTGCAGGGGTGCAGCTGCAGTTTGATGGGAATGTCTGTGGGAAGCAGAGCTTGGTTTGCAGCCAGAAGGAATTTTGGTTACCTGTGTTCAGCTCTGAGGGGCCAGCGAGTGCCTGGTGCTGGTGGTGCTGAAGGTGCTGTAGGGCTTTGGCTCTGGCAGGATGCTCAGAGGTACTCCTGGAGGATACCCCCTGCTCCAGCAGAGCCACTGGGCTTGGCTTCTGGGAAACTTGTGGATTTGATTTCTCTGGGAAAGAGTCAAGGCAAATTCAAGGAAAATTTTGCTTTGTTCCTCTAGAGAACTTCACAATGGAGACATGAACCTGCTGGGGTGTACAGCACGTTGTGTGCACTCCCAGACTGCCCCAGCTCATCCCCAAGTCCATAGACACCCACAGTACCAAGGAGATCAAAGAGAAATATTTCAGAGTTGGGAATTAAACCAGGCTTCTGATCTGCCTGTGCCAGTGAGAGCTGGATGTTGTTTGTGAGGATGAGAGTGATGATTTCATTTAATGAATTCAATTTAGAGAATGGTCCATATCATGGCTGGTCAAAATGTGATTTGTCAGCAGAGGGAATGAGAATATTTTGCTTTTTTTCTGGTGTGTTTTTTTCCTACTTAGAAGGAAATCAGCTCTCTAGTAGGAATTATGTGATCAAGTACCAGAACTTGTTTATCAGAAGGAGCAAAATTTATGATGAGGCTGGTCTTACACTGATAAAATCCTTTTCTGCTCCATGTATTTATAAGCCGTAAATTCTGATTCTTCACTCAAAGGTTGGACTTGATGTCCTAGAGGTCTTTTCTAACCTTAATAATTCTATGATAATTATTATTAATTAATAATAATGAATGTGTGTTAGGGACCACATTCAGACATCTTTCTTGCCTCTTACAGGTCATTTAAGGATGCTTTTGACCTCAGCAAATATGTTTCCATCCTCAGAACAGATTTTCTTCATTGTCACTTTCTGTAATCCCTTTGTCCATGACAGGCCAGGCTGCACATAGTGATGTGTAGTGGCACCAACTCTGTGTCAGGAATTGCTTTCTAGTTGTATCAGAAACAACCAGGTGCAGGAGGGGATTGGGAATCAGATGGGCTGAGGGACCCTGAGGGGAGAGCAGCACATGGAAGGCTCATTCTTGCTGATTATACCCTGTTTGCACTAAATAAGGCTGCTCCAGGGGTGGCCCAGGCTGTGTAATTTATAGGCACTGATTTCCTTCATAAACATTCCCTAAATGTTTATTTCTTCGTGCTGCAGCACCCCATAGTCTCATTTATTTGGGGATATGAGAAGACATCTCATAAATTTTCCCAGCTTGTCATACCTGAAAATACTGCAACCCGTGACACCTTTTGATAAGTTTTCCAGTGTAACAATTAAAGGCCTTTTTGACAGTTTATTGCACAGGAAATTTCCAAGGTATGGGAGAAATAGGACATTGGGTAGGAAAGAAATAGAGTTTCTTTCTAACAATGGTAATTTTCAGTTCTTTAAACAGCTTGCATTGAGCATTAAAAATTCTCAAGGGTATTTTCAGAGCTGAAAGAACAAAGAGAAACTTTGAAGAGGGGGAAATCGCTATCAGCTGATGAAAAAGGCTTGAAAAGTTTATGTTCCTATCGTAAAAATCCATTTTACTACCCTAAACATCAATGTTCCTGCACTAAAAGTGTATGTTCCTGTACATGCTGTGCTACACTTGTCATTTGTGAGGAGGAAAAGCTGATTAAGTGTCTTCACAGCCACATGAAGATGCTTTTTAGGCCTCAAAGGTATTTGTGTTATACTGTCATGTAGGGTATGGATAAGGGACACGTAAAATAGACTGAAATTTATTGTCAGTGTAGGCAACAAATGGGGAAAATTGGGAGAATTGCCCATGGACAGGAGAGAGGTATCAGGGCTGGAATGGGCAGTACTCTCTGTCTCTTCCCTGTGTTATTAGAGAAATAAATCTGAAAAGTGGGGAAAAGTCTTGGCAAATCTGTTCTCAGCAGATTAAAAATGTGAACTTATGGGGAGTTCCTGCTGTGTGATGTTACTGACCCACACCGCTCTGCTGACCCTGCTGGGTGCTGAGGTGATCATTCCCTGCCATTTTTGGGCTGCCCAGCCCATCTCTGACACTGGCAGTCTGAAGCAGAGTGGCCTTCAAACAGAGCATCATTTGCAGTAAAATAATAACTGAAACACAGGACTGACTTCTGGCATATTCAGAGTAAAAGCTTATTGTGGCTTGAGGAAGATGAAGGCTCTGACAGGGACCTGCAGTTTCTGAGAACTGACTTGGACTGCAAAAATTGCACGTGAATTTGACAAGAGACCTCTGTGACCAAAAGTAATATTACCATAAATATTACCATATTACCATAGAGAAGAGGGAGCTAATGGCATTCTCTCCCTTTGGTGGTGAAATCATCACCAGGCAGGGGTGGGCTGGCCAGGATGGAAGCACTTCCATGGCTAGCGTTTCCCAAAATGCCTTTCTACAGAGAAGGGACTAAAACTTGGATATTCTGGACTGGAAGAAGTGGTGTGGACTTGTAGTAGTGGTGTGGTGTTCATGAGAATAATCACTCTGTTAAATTACCACTCAAATTTAAAAATTGAAACCCTCACTGAACCCAAGTTTTTGGGTCTGTGGGGAAGAGGATGATGTCCCTGTCAGTGTTGATCAGGTCTCAGGTGCTGAAGGCTAAAATCCAGCCAGTGAATAATGACCTGCAATATTGGATGTTGCAGATGAGTCTCATTTACTCTCACACCGGACCTCTCGGACACGCAGACGTGTTCCCTGTTCACTGGCCAGGGAAGGCTCTGACAGCAAACTTTTCCTCACCAAATGCTTGTGTTGTGTGGGGCCTGTGCAGCGAGCGGAGCCCCGCCGTGCCCGGCTCCGGGCGCACTGGGAAAGCGGCGCTGGGAGGCATCGGCTCGGCTCGGCTCTGCCCGCCTCTGCTCGGCTCGGCTCGGCTCTGCCCGGCTCTGCTCGGCCCGGCCCGGCCCGGCTCGGCTCGGCCCGGCCCGGCTCGGCTCGGCCCGGCCCGGCCCGGCTCTGCTCGGCTCGGCTATGCTCGGCTCTGCCCGGCTCTGCTCGGCTCGGCTCGGCTCTGCTCGGCCCGGCCCGGCTCGGCTCGGCCCGGCCCGGCCCGGCTCTGCTCGGCTCTGCTCGGCTCGGCTATGCTCGGCTCTGCCCGGCTCTGCTCGGCTCGGCTCGGCTCGGCTCTGCTCGGCCCGGCCCGACCCGGCTTTGCTCGGCTCGGCTCGGCTCGGCTCGGCTCGGCTCGGCTCTGCCCGGCTCGGCTCGGCCCGGCCCGGCCCGGCTCGGCTCGGCTCGGCTATACTCGGCTCGGCCCGGCCCGGCCCGGCTCGGCTCGGCTCTGCCCGGCTCGGCTCTGCCCGGCTCTGCTCGGCTCTGCCCGGCTCTGCTCGGCTCGGCCCGGGCTGTGCTGGCTCCCGGACATGTGCTGGCACTGCTGTCACTGCTCTCTCTCGGCCGTGCAGCCGCTCGTGTGCCGCTGTGAGCCCGATCCCCGCACGCATTCCCTGCCTCCCTGTTTCTCTTGGCTCCCGCTGAACTGCACGGCTCGTCCCGCGGGACCTTTTCCAGTGTGAGAGCGAGCGGCAGCGGCTGGAGCAGCCCGGGTTTCTCTGCGGTGCCAGCCGAGCATGAGATGGGCAGCGTGGCGGGGGCAGAGCCCCGGGGCCGGCCCTAGGAGCGCTCGGCCGGCAGAGGCCCCGCGGGCACGGCCCGCCATCCCCCGGCCCGCGGCGCCGCTCGCCGGAGCTGCTGCGCTGGATCCGGGCGAGCATTTCTCAATCGGCTGCTGGGAGGCTACGGAGAGACCTGGAGCTGTTAGACCTTGGCTAGGGAGCCCATCCATGGGAAGAACGGGGCGTTGTAGCAGGGGTAAGTAGGGCACAGGCTCAGAGAACCTCTGGGCTTGCTCTGAGATCCTTTTTGTTTGCTACAGTCATCAGGATAAAATAAAAGCGGCTGGAAGGGCGCCTGCAGCGTGGCACCAAGTGCTGCTGTGGCAATAAAGAGCGATTCAGATTCCAGTTTAACAAGGGTTCTTTGCAGAATCTTCAGAGGTAGTTCAGAAGGGGGGGAGGTGGTTGTATTTTTGTGCAGACTCTCTTCCATGACAGATTTTAAAGCTCAGGATAATACAAACTGCGGTTCTCCTCCCAGGGATTAACCTGTGGCCTTTGGGAAGATCTTTTTGCAGTGAGGAAGTCAGTCTGAAAGCCATATTAATGAGGTAGAGGGAATTAGCTGGGAGTGGGGTGGGGAACATCCCAGCAGAGCTTTCCTGCCTCAGGAGAAGGGAATGGCTTTTGAGAGAAATGTTTTTAAACCTCTAGTGCATCTCCTACTAAGTAGAGAAATGAGAGGCCAGCACATTTTCTGGTGCTAAATGTGTTCCAAACTAGTGCTAATAATTCCTAGGACATACCCTTTATTATGAAGGTAGGGGTAGCAAAGGAGATTTTAGCATTTGTTTCCTCTTATTTGTTCTTTCATGCACCTCTAAAAAGAATCTTTTGAATATAAGGGAATCTGTTGTCAAAGTGAGTGTATATTGACTCTGAACTTTTACCTGGATAATCTTGTAGATCATTATTCCGAGTTTCTGAGGCAGATCTGTGGGTATGTGAAGCAGACTTGGATAAATCTTTCATCAGGTGCAGGGACAGGTAATGCTCACTTGGATGTTGAGCTGACAGGAGCCACAGAGCAATCTGCCGTTGACAGAGAAGTTTTAGGAGATTACATGTATTTCTTCAGTCATAGCCGGTAAATTATTAACCAGACAAAAGCAGCATCTGGACTTTCTAGGAATGACTCTTTCCGTGTGCCACCTCTGGAGTCTGTGCCCTGGGAGCTCGGTGCAACTCCAGGCTCTGTCAGAGCACAAGGGGGTGCTCAGCATCTCCAGCGCTCTGCTAAACCCTTGTGAGAATTGCCCTGCTCCCTGCCCTTCCAGGGTAGGGCTCTGTAGCTGTCAGGATACATCCCAAATCTCCCTTTTTGCTGGCTCAGCTCCTTGGCTTTTTTTTTAGGAGAGTTGGACCTAAACCACTTCCTATTTCCTGCCTATCTTTGCTCCTTGCTTTTCCTAACGGCCCTGAGCCTTTCATGCCTAGCACCCAGATTTGCATATGTGAAGAGAGGGAATCTTCTCAGACTTTAACCCCTCCATAAATTGGTCAGGCTGACACCTTTTAATCGGTTGGTGGTGCTACTGATACAGCACCCGTGTCACTCAGAGCTCTGAGCTTAATGTTTGCCATGAGTTAAAGAAACTGAGGGGGTTTTGTATTTTATTTCTCTGTGTGTGTTTGGCTGAGCAGACTGAGCAGAGTAACCAGGATTATTTGGACTGGAAGCTTTCAAATTCCTGCACAGTGTGCATGGCACTGCTTTTCACACACAACATTCGGCCACTCTGAGATTTAAATTAATTATTTGGGATCTGTTGGCTTGTGGCTTTTTCCTTACAGCACACATCTGTGAATAACCAGGCTTCCCTTCCCTTCCCTTCCCTTCCCTTCCCTTCCCTTCCCTTCCCTTCCCTTCCCTTCCCTTCCCTTCCCTTCCCTTCCCTTCCCTTCCCTTCCCTTCCCTTCCCTTCCCTTCCCTTCCCTTCCCTTCCCTTCCCTTCCCTTCCCTTCCCTTCCCTTCCCTGTTAGGATTTCATGGGGAACAGCTGGGTGTTCTCTGCAGGTACCTCTGGGTACTTCCTTCCAGGTACTGTGCAGCTCAATGAGGGCCAAGTCTCAGAAGTTTGAAACAAAACAAGAAGTTCAAAGTCCTCTGCCTGGTCCTGAAATGCTCCAAAAGTTGCTTTTTGTAAAGTCACTCAAATATGTCTTCAAACTCTTTTTACATCAGACTTCTCTGCTTGGGATCTGGTTTATGGTACCTGGAGGTGTCAGTGCCAGGAATTGCTGTTGTTTGTCATTAGGTTTTGCCAGCAGTGCAGTGTTAACAGGAGCCTGTGCCCACAGCCATTTAATCCAGCCTTGCAATTGCTTTTATTGAGGAAATGTTTCATTTATGCTGTATTTTCTTATGGAAATTGAATTTGGAAGGGATAAGTTGTGCACCCCAAGATTGTTTTCATTTCCTTGTGGCTGTACCACAGTTATTTCCTTTCCTTGGGAAAAACAAAGCTCCAGGGGATGCAGAGCTCGAGGTGAGGTTGGCCAGGGATGGAGCTCTGGGACAGAGCAGGACATCACACATGCTCCTGGTGTGGGCTGTTTTCCCAAAACAACAACATAACAATTCCATCAAGAGCTTGCCATAATGGAGGCTCTGTGTGTGCTGAGCCAGATGCATCTGGGCTGGGCTGACCCTGCCAGCTCTCCTTGAAGGAGCTGTGTTTTGGATTCCCACCAGAGGTGTGCTGGCAGAGCTCTGTGCTTTGTGTTTGATCCCGTGGATGTCTCTTAGAGGTCAGAAGTCATAGATGGGAGTCAGTAACAGATTCTGCTCGTTTATTTTCTAGTTCTCTGTCCCTGGAGCACGTGTCCATGCAGGGGAGCACAGGGAGGTCACTCCTGTGCCCCGTGGTGTTGGGAATGGCCTGATCACCCCCTTGGGACAAGCTTGCAGGAGGGATGGGATTGCCTGAACCAGCCCACGCTCCCAGCCAGGCTGGGGCTCTGACTCCCCAGCTGTGGCACAGTTACTGAGCACAGGGACTTTCCAAGCTCCTCCTGTTTGTAACTTCCTACCCCTTGTAAGTCTGGTGGGAGAACAGCTTCCTGTGCCTGTGGCTGCTGGTTTGAGAGCCTCTGCTTAGTGCTGTGTTTCATGTTGTCTCCTGAAACCCCAGAGGAAGTTTTTGGAAGTTGTGTGCCCCCAAGGGAGAAGGATGTGAGGTTATCATGGAAGCAAAAAAACCTGCAGGAAAGAAATCCATGAAGCAAATCTGGCAGTACCACTGTGTTTCTCCCATGTCTTCTCAAATGTCATTCCAAGTGACATAGATTCTGTGTCATAAAAAAAAAAAATAAAATCCAGGCTTCACCCAGCTAGGGTGAGAAGCAGTTCTGAGCCCAGTGGCTTCAGTCTGTAAAGTTCAGCACTGTTTATCTGAAAACCAGATTTCCATTGCCTAGAATGCAAGGAGTGTGGAAGTTTCTCAACACTGAGAGCTTTAGAGACAAAAGACAAACCCAGGAAATTCCAACCAGAAACCCCACAGGTGGCAGTGGAGCCCATGGAGCAATCCAGGATGTTCTGTGCTCTGTGCCAATCCCCGGTGCCCGAGGCCCTGCTCTGCCTGCAGCCGCACGCAGGGGTGTTCCTGCTTTGTTTTTAATAACCTCAGATATTTTAATTCCATGAAAACATTCTGTTTGCAGACACTTAGAAGTTGTTTTTGCCTAATGGGGTCTCCAGTGGCTGCATCTAAGAAGTTTTTATAAATATTTTATCGCTTATGAAGATTGACCTTCTTACACATTTAGAGGAGATAAAAGGGTGAGACCACTTGAGAAAACATTTGCATCTTAATACGGGAAAATCTGAGGGAAGTGTCTCTGATAGAACTCTGAGATTTTGTGTCTCAACAAGCTTAGGCATCAAATAGACTTGGCTTAGGAGTTAAACAGACTCCTGCAGTTATACAACAGTGGCCTGTGTTGGCAGCTCCATCTGGCTTCGGGGATTGAAAGGGGGATCTTTCCAGTTTGTGCATTTCTGACTGCACCTAGCTCAAGGTTACTCCTGATTTCATCTCCAGAGAGGCACCAGCTGGATCCCCTGTGAGTTGTGTCTCAGAGCAGCTCTCCAGCAGCAGCATGGGGAGGGGAGGACCCTCCTGTCCAGAACAGCATGTGAGATTGGAAAGGGTAGAATTCACAAGGAATTGCCTTTCCTTCCCTCTTGCTATGTGCAAGAGAAGTGTGGCACTGGGCAAGTGTTTTGCCTGGTTTCATATTTATTCTAGATTTCTCTCTTAGCTGATTAATATCCCTTAACGTGCCTTATCTTTTACCCTGTGGCTGATGGACCAGAGTGGACCTGTCCTGCCCCAGTCCCTGGAAATCTGAAAACCCAGCAGGTCAGATCTCAGATGCTGTGGTTGCAGTGGAGTTTTTGCTGCCATCTCGAAGTGATGCCATTTCCCATACCTCTGGGAAGAGCTCAGGGAATGTGTATTTAAAAAGTTGCAGCAGTATGTCCCACACCAGGAGCTCTATTTTTCCATGGGAGCCCAGCAGGCTCTTCTCAGTGTCCATACATTCCATCTGTGGATGCCACATCCCTGGAAGTGTCCAAGGCCAGGCTGGATAGAGCTCTGAGCAAGCTGGGACAGTGGAAGGTGTCCCTGCCCATGGCAGGGGTGGAATGAGATGGGCTTTACAGTCCCTTCCAACCCACAGCTTTCTGGGGTTCTATGATTTTGAAGTTATTCTCTGCAGGAGTTTTGATTTTGAAGGACTTCAAGAAGTGTGCCAGCTGTTCTCAGCTCTCTCAGAAGCACCAAGATGTGTAGCACTTGTGCATGACCTCACTGGATGCTTATATTAAAACCACAATAACTGAATACCCCAAAGGAGATGTGTTCTTGTTCTTGTAAGGCACAAATGGAGCCATTGCTGCATTCAGTACTTGTAAAGCACCCTGAGGGTCCTGCTGGAGCTGGGACTTGCCCTTTTCTCTAGCTGTTCGTACTTATAAACCATGCTAGGATTTATTAGTCTTGAAGGTGAAGCTCAGATGAAGGGATGCTGACTGCTGAATAATCATCCTGCCATAGGAAGAAATTGTCTTGTGTGATTTGCAAGCTTAAAATAGTTCTGGAAGTAACTACAGGCAAAACACACATCCCACAAGCTCTTAAATTGACTCAGTGTGAGTTCTTGCATAAAACCCAACCTCTGAGTACACCTTTAATTGGATGGGAATTGTGTGTGCTGGGAAAGGGGTTTACTGTGTCCAGCTCTGGGGTTTCCCATGAAAGAAGGACCTGGAGCTGCAGGAGCCAGTCCAGAGGAGGCCACAGAGCTGCTCCAGGGCTGGAGCCCCTCTGGAGCCAGGCTGGGAGAGCTGGGGGTGCTCACCTGGAGAGGAGAAGGCTCCAGGGAGAGCTCAGAGCCCCTGGCAGGGCCTGAAGGGGCTCCAGGAGAGCTGGAGAGGGACTGGGGACAAGGGATGGAGGGACAGGACCCAGGGAATGGCTCCCAGTGCCAGAGGGCAGGGCTGGATGGGATATTGGGAATTGGGAATTGTTCCCTGGGAGGGTGGGCAGGCCCTGGCACAGGGTGCCCAGAGCAGCTGGGGCTGCCCCTGGATCCCTGGCAGTGCCCAAGGCTGGGTTGGACATTGGGGTTTGGAGCTGCCTGGGGCAGTGGAAGGGAGTGGAATGGGATGGGCTTTAAGATCTCTTCCAAGCCAAACCATTCCCTGGATTCCATCAGTCAATTCACATCTATCCCTCCTATCCTCACACATTCCAGGGATGTTTGCTGTTGTATTGTGCTCAGTCCATGGGGAGAAAACAGGGTATGACAGATCACAGAATCTCCTGAGCTGGAGGGACCCACCAGGATCATCCAGTCCCACCCCTGGCCCTGCCCAGACCCCCAACAGCCCCACCCTGGGCATCCCTGGCAGTGCTGCCCAACCCCTCCTGGAGCTCTGGCAGCCTCGGGGCTGTGCCCATTCCCTGGGCAGCCTGGGCAGTGCCAGCACCCTCTGGGGACAGAACCTTGTTCTAAATCCAGCTTGAACCTCCCCTGGCCCAGCTCCAGCCATTCCCCCATGTGTCACTGGGCACCACAGAGATCTCTTCATGGAGATGTTTTTCCGCTTTACTCCAGAGGTGCCTTGGAGTTTAATTCCAGCATCCAAACCCTTCCACACAATGGTATCTCACACTCTGTACAAAACAGGCGGGGGAACCAGAGAAAGACAGAATGCTTGGGTTGAAAGGGTCCTTAAAGATCAAAACCCACCTGTCCTGGGAGAGCTGTGCTTGGATTTCTGCTCACCCTGGTGCTGATGGTGGCTGAGTGTGGCCAGGCTGGCCCCTGGTGCTCTATGGGACTGTCCAGGGATAATGTCCAACACTCCACATGGTTCAGATGAGGTGTGAGGGATTTACTCACACCCTGGAGTAGTGACTGCATAGCATTACAGGAGGTGCATTTTCCTTTTTTCTCTTATCAAGCCCTATTTGATTTTCTGTGTATTTTTCTGCTGCTTTTTGAGCACTGTGTTGGAGTTGTCAAAGGGGTGATTTAGAATAGCAGAGGAAAAAAAGAGAATCAGATAGAAAAATACTCTTTAAACAGGGCTTTCCTGTCTTTACTTTGATCATTACTTTAGGATATTTATGCTTGGGTAAAGAAACCACTCTGTGAAGAATGTACTTTTTTTGCTCTGAAGCCACAGTTGAGGATGAGACAGGAAAGCAGGAGAAGATGGGAAGTGTGTGGGAGGATAATTAGTACATTTAGCAAGATAAAGCTGGAATGAGGCAAAATAGGCCATATAAATACATTTATGCTGTCAGAGTAATTAGGTAGAAAACATTTCCCTGTTTAGGAAGATTTGCCAACCTGAAATTTCAGATAGAAAAAAATCAAATCTTCACATGTATCAAAAGGCAAGGCAGGTCTGGAAGATGTCCTATTACCAGACAAGCTGCTGTGAGTAATGGCCTGGGTAATGAGAGTGAAGTGGGGCTTGGACCAGCAGGATAATTTAGGAACTGGTGCAGGGACTGGCTGTTGGTGACTGGAGCTGAGAGATGTGGTCAAAGCTTTTCTTTATAGTGAGGCAGTATCTCGGAGTTTCATCAGCTTTTAATTTCTTCAGGATTTGTCCCAAGGATATTTGAGTCTTAGAATTATTGTTTTTTAATCAAACATGGCCATGTTTCACAGGGAAATGAGCCTCCTGCTTCTTGCCCTTGGCCATTAGACAGACTTGCACCCACTGCACACATTCCATGAAGGTGCCGCTGGTCCTGGGGCTTTGCCCTCGTTTGATTTGCTAAATTGCACCAACATCAGAAATTAACAGACATGAAAGTGAGGTGGTTTAGGAAGGGGAAAAAAAGTAATTCCTAATACTGTCAGGAAAAAGTTGTCAGATGTAACAGTGCTTTGGAGGATTAATGGGCTTTTGCCATGGCCGAGTGTGAGCAGCAGCAATTCCTGTGTCTGGCTGCCTTCCCCATGGATTTAACCTGAAATTCTGTCTTGGGAAAACGTGACAGGATCACCAGCTGTCCTTGGAACAATGACACAACCTCTGGCAGGAAAAGCAGCAGCCTTCCCACTGCCTTACAACTCCTGGCTAAAGCCTTGGTCAGTGTTCCTGCCATCCCTTGTCTCCTGGAGACTCCTGCAGATGTGAGCTCCTCATCCCACCTGGATCACTGGGCCACTTGGTTGTCTTGGATCACAGCGGAGAGGGTCTGCTAATGATGCTCAACTTGCTTGTACTTTATCTTATAATAACTAAGTTATGTTCAATATATAAATACAGTTATACATTTATTGTATTTTATATTATGGGTGTAGTTTATTATATGAATATCACAATATTTATTATACAAGTAAAGCACTCATATTTATATGCATATATTTAGATACATACTGCAATATAATTATATCTATTAGGTGAATAATACTGTTGTAATTAATATTAAGTAATTAATATTTTGAAGCATAGAGAAGGAGCTGTAGGGAGCAGCTGTGTTTTGTTGTCCAGGGAGGTGGAAAGGGCTCAGCCTGGAGCAAAGGAGGCTCAGGCTGTGGCTCTGCACAGCTCCTGCCAGGAGGGGACAACTGGGGGGCTTGGGCTGTGCTCCAGGGAACAGGGACAGGAGGAGAGGGAACGGCCTCAAGTTGCTCTAGGGGAGGTTTAGATTGGATATCAGGGAAAATTTCTTTCTGGAAAGGGCTGTCCAGCCCTGAGACAGCTGCCCAGGGCCAGTGGTGGAGTCCACATCCCCAGGGGGATTTCAGATCCACGTGGATGTGACGCTTGTGGACATGGGTCGTGGCAGTGCTGGAGGAATGGTTGGACTCCATGATCTCATAGGCTTTTTCAACCTCAACAATTCTGTGATTCTCCATAATTCCTTTGACTGGCCGTGAAATGTATGAGAAACCCTCAGGGCAGGGCCAAGGACAGGCAAGTTTCTGTCACCCTCTGTGAGAGATGCCAGAAACTCCTCTGTCAGCTCAGATTGGTGACATTTGGATATTTGTGATTGTCCCAATATTTTCCTGAAGAAGCTCCTGTTTGCTCCCTGTGGCTTGATCCTGTCTCAGCTCTGCACTAACCGTGTCCCTAAAGCCTCTTGCAGGAGCCAGGCCCTGGTGCTCACACAGCATCACCTTTGAGGTCTTGGCTTTCTGCTGGCTCCCAACCAGGACATCATTATCCAAGGAATTTAGATGAAACCTGGGAGGTGCTGTGTAGGGGACTGAAATCGGCTCCAAAAATTGTAGGAGTTATTTTACAGGGTTTTGCTGCTCTCTGGAGTGTTATTCCCTGGCTGTGTCCCAGGTCAGTGTAGCTCCACACTGACTCCACTCCTCTGATGCAAGAGGGGGGGGTCTCAGTTGGATTAGTTTAATTAAAGTATAAAAGTTTACACCATTACCTGCACAGACAGGTTTGGAGTTTGGGAAGGATGATCTGCTCCTCCTATTTGGAAACAAGATTATTTTTCCAGCTTACAGTTCTCATTAATTAATTGTCATCTAATTACTAAATGCCTCCCCCATTAAATTATAACCTTAACACTTATTCTGTTGGGGAGGGGGATTTATTTGAGCTTTTTTATTTTCTTTTATGTTTTGTTTTCTCTTTTTTACATATTTTTATTTTATTGTGAGCTCTCTGCCACAGCCCTGTGTTACTCACTTGCTGTGATGTGCATGAGTGAGATCAGGGCATTCATGGCTCTATGAAGCAGAAGTTGAACTAAGTTCCACAGACAAATCAAATCCACGATTCCCAGGCTTCTCACAAATCACCCTTTGACCAGGAGAGCTGGATGATGGGGTTGACATCACTCAGGAAACGAGGAGATGAAAGTTAAAGCTGCTGAATGAGCTTCCTTTGACATCTGGGGCACCTGGTCTTACCTGGTCAGGATTGGCTCATTGTTAGTAGCCAACAATCCCTGTCTTCTCAACAGATTTATGTAGTGCTTTCCTGAGATGATTTTTCACAGCTTTTGCTATTTGTAAGAGGAGCACACAAAACTCTGCAGTGGTTGGAAGTAAAAAAATTATTGCACACATCTCAAGAGTTATCTTTTAATTATTTTTAATTCTGAATGTGCTGTATCATAACTCAGCCTCCTGCTTTGCCGTTGTTCTTCCCTACAAGAGGAATGACCAATAAATTTTGCTCTGCAGGAGACCCCTGTAATTAGTCCCTTATCACGCAGCTTGCCAGAGATGAGCCTCAGACATGAACTAGAAGCATTTTTATGTTAAAGCTCCTTGTAGATGTGATCAGCAAAGTCTTGTCCTGCAAGCACTGCTCTTTTGGGCAAAAAGAGCCCAAAACTTGTGGTACAAGTTTGCTGGTAGAGGAAAAATTACCTGTGTTGAACTCATCATCAGTTCTCAGTGAGTGTGTGCAGGGTGAAGGCTCCCAGACTTGTCCCCAGCCATGTAAAGACAAATTTGAGCCATGCCTTGGCCTTGCTGCCCAGAGGAGCTGTGGCTGCCCTGTCCCTGGAAATGTCCAAGGCCAGGTTGGAGCAGCCTGGGACTGTGGAAGGAGTCCCTGCCCAAGAAACCAGATGAGCTTTAAGGTCCCTTCCAACCCAAACCATTCTGGGATTCCCTGATTCTGTAATGTTTTCAAGACTCTGCATTATCCATGCACACAAAGTATGGTGTGACTGGTTTTAAGGCTTTCTTTGTGTATCATGAAATGCTACCAATGAAAAGTTTAGGATACTCTAAAGCCAATTTATAAAATTTGTCATATCCACTCATCCTAAGCATATATATTCCAACAATAAATGAACCTAATGGGATCTAATGCCTCATAATTGTTCATCAGGCTCAGGAGGTTTGACAGCCAATTTCAATGTGAAGAAGGAACATTGCAGATTATACATTATAAAGTATATGCTTTTAACTCTGATCACTTGCAATAAATGCTATTTACAGATTATTTACCTCAGGAAAACACATTGGCACAGTTACAGGGATATCCACCAGGCCCTGCTGGCTGCTCTGTTATTTAAGAACACAAAAATCAATGTCCCACTTCGGAGCCAACCAGATTCTGCCCGTGAGTCATGTTCAGAGTCCAGTAAGGTCAGGAGAGGCCTCTGCTTTGTGCTTGGATTTCAAATCAAGCCTGGGGGCAACTGTGCTTTCCAGGATGTTCTGTTTACAAGGAATGCAGCAGCAGGAAAGGCTTTTAAACATCAGGACATCCATGATTTTTGAGAGAGCTTTGGTGTGTGTCTATTAACAAAGCAAAATACAAACTGAACCAGGTGGGGCAGGGAACATGAGCGAATATTCATCTTTGGGGGCATTTTGCGGTGAGGACAGCTGGACTGCAGGATAAACCCCAGAGATTGTCCTGTGTAAACAGTTTCTGTCTCCGTCTCAGTCAGCACGAGGCTGCCGTGGGAGAGGAGCAGTGTTCAGCTGGTTTTTAGAGTTCCCCTCTGAAATCAGGGACAGGTGCATGGCCCATGGCCAGCAGTGGGCTGGAATGTCCCTTCTCCCCACAGTAAGATTGTGTGAGCAGGGCTGAGGAGGGGCTGGCTGGGAGGTGTGAAGCCCCTGAATGGGATCCTGAGGATGGTCCCCAGGCAGGAGTGCCTCGGGAAGGAAGATTGCTGTGCCCCAGTGCCCTGCTCACAGCTCCAGCTGATCTCTGCTCCTCCTGAGGTCTGTGCAGAGCCCGGCCTGGTGTCGTGTGTGAGGGGGAGGGTGATGAATTCACCCCCTGCCTTTCTCTTCCCCACCTTCTGCTGCACAGTCAGGCCCTGAGTTCCTCTCAGGGAGCTCTGTAGTTGCCTCTTGGTGGTTTTGTTACCTGGCTGTTGTTTTTTTGGGGCCTGTGGTGATGAGCTTTGCCACTGATACACTCAGTGAAGGGACATCTGAAATTCCTTTGGGGCTGGGGAGGGGAGTCCATGTGCCCTCAGGGAACACAGGGGAGATTAGAAGATGGAAACCTTTCTCCAGGAGTAGGAAACCCACATTTGATTCATAGAATCTCAGAATTGCATTGGGTTAGAAGAGCCCTTAAAGCTCATCCCATTCCACCCCTGCCATAGCAGGGACACCTTCCCAGCCCCATCCAGCCTGGCCTTGGGCACTGCCAGGGATCCAGGGGCAGCCACAGCTGCTCTGGGCACCTGTGCCAGGGCCTGCCCACCCTCACAGGGAACAATTCCCAAGTCCCAATATCCCATCTATCCCTGCCCTCTGGCAGTGGGAGCCATTCCCTGGGTCCTGTCCCTCCATCCCTTGTCCCCAGTCCCTCTCCAGCTCTCCTGGAGCCCCTTCAGGCCCTGGCAGGGGCTCTGAGCTCTCCTGGAGCCTTCTCCTCTCCAGGTGAGCACTTTCAGTTCTCTCAGCCTTTCCTTACAGAAGAGCTGCTCCAGCCTTTGGATCATCTTTGTGGCCTCTTTGACCCAGAGCTCCTCATACCTGGCAAACATGGCAAATATCTACATTGTGTGTGAGCCTTCCCTTACTGCATGCTTTGGCTTTCCTTTTGCTGTTTCAAAACTCAGCAGCACTTCAGATGTGACATTTGATAGCAAAGAATGATGATAAAGGTGGGGGGGAAGGTGCAATACAGAAGCAATGGTTGTGTTTAATCACATTAATGGCAGCAGCCTATGCTGGTAATAAATTGTACAAATCTAAAGACCTTCTCTGGACCAGGAATGTTGTTACTTACCTGTGTACAGCCATCAGGAAAGAAGTCAGAATTCCAGGAGCTGGGTTGGTGGAGGGAGAGGGCTGAATCTGTGCAGTGGGACTTCCCTACAGAGAGAAGGGAGATTCTGGCAGAGCAAAGTTAAATAAATTCCAGGTGTCATGGTCATTTGTATGGAGAGAACTTTGCCTTCTTTGTCCCTTTTTCATGAGATGTCTCTCACTACCCACTTCTGATTTTCACTTGCTTACATCCATTAAATACAACAACTTGGGATTCTTCTCCTCAGCCTTTTTTCATTTCTGCTTTCATTTGTTTCAGGATTTTTTTATTGCTCTTGACTAATTAGGATTTTTTTACAGCCTTTTAAATTTTATGTACACATTTCCTTTATTTATTTGCTTTGCAAACAGTCTTAACTTACTTAGGATTATTTGTAATTTCTGCTCTCAGAGAAGATCATTAAACATTAGCCATTTTAGTGGGTTAACAGGGCCAGGAGTGGGATGCTCCAGGCTCGGTCCATATGCAGCAATGTCTCCTCACTGCTCTCACACAAACACATCCTGATGATGCTCTTAATGACTCTGGGTGTGATGAATGGTGCCATAAAACTCTGCTGGGTGAATTGCTTGACAGCACTGAAATTGGAAGATATGTTTTATTATTTAATGTCTGCCTGAATGTATAAAATAAAAAACTAAAAACATGTGGGGAGGGGGTATGGAGAAGCTCTGTTCTATATTCACTATCCATGAATATTTATAGAGATATTTTCAGTGAACAATTAATTTTGCAGACTTCTAAGCTGGAGGGTTTAATTCCTGCCTCGAACTGTTTGCCTCCCCGTAACTGTTTTATTTTTGAACTGTATTTTTATTTTTAACATGTCAGGTGAGGTTCCAGAATCCGGTGGCATTGCAGGGTCTGTGTGTGCTGAGTGCCTCCCCTGGGGCAGCTCCAGCCAG
This sequence comes from Agelaius phoeniceus, assembly GCF_051311805.1. NCBI lineage: Eukaryota > Metazoa > Chordata > Aves > Passeriformes > Icteridae > Agelaius > Agelaius phoeniceus. The sequence continues at coordinate 1,101,818 of NC_135287.1, forward strand.
ACAAGCCCTTCCCTGATTCCCTGATGCCCTGATTCCCTGATTGCCTGGTTCCCTGGGACTCAGCATGTCTGCTGTGGGTGCTGAGCTCCATGTGCTGCTCTGGGCTGGTTTGTGCCCTCACTGACTGCTCCTCTCTCCTCTCCTCCCTGCCCTGCAGCTCTCGCTCCCAGAGGAACAGAACGAAGTGACGAGGAATGGCTGTGAGTCCAAGGAGCTGGTGTACCTGGTGCAGATCTCCTGTCAGGTAAATGCCCTGTTTTCTCTCCCCAGCCTGGCTTTCATTCTCTTTCCCACACAGCCCCAGAATGTTGGGATGTGATGCTTCCCTGTGGTGTGTCTGGGGTTTTCCACCTCTTCCCTGGCTCGGTCCCCCAGGGCTGCTGCCTGTGGTGCTGCCACCAGCACGTTTTAGGAGAGAAGGATTGAGGGGAGAAGAATGAGAGTGTGAAGGAAATAATCCTCACTGATGGCCAGGGATGAGCCCAGAGACAGGAGTGGGTGTGCCCAGGCTGAGCTCACTCTGGGGGGAGCATGGACACCTGGACACACCAGTGACCCCACCAGGGAGAATCCCAGCCAGAGGTTTGTTCCCTCAGTGTGCTGCCAGGAGTGTTGATCTCCTCCCAGACACCTGGCCTGGAATTCTCATCTCGGGATGCTTTGGGCAGAGGAATCTGCTGCTCTGTCCCACGAATTCTTCATCTGCTGATCTGTGTGCCTTTGTAAAATGCTGCCTAATGGGTGTGTTTTAGTATGCTCAGTGAGTCACCCTTTGTGGGAGATGCAGGGTGCTGGCAGGTTCAGTGGGAGTTACTGCCTGTGTTGGGTTGTTTTCCTGGGTTCAGGACAGCAGCTCTTTCCATGATTCACCTCAGCACCCCCTGAGCATCCATCTTAGCAGTGAGTACACACTGACAGGTGGTGAATTTGCAGGGTCCCTGCTCTGCTGCCTCAGCTCTGTGCTCAGAGTGGGGTGTTGTGAGAGCTGAGGAACACAGCATCCTGCATCCCACATCTCAAGGAGCAGAGCCTCTTGCCCTGTTCTGGAGGTGGAGCTTGGCCAGGCTGAGCTCCAACAGTGTTAATTCCAGCAGGAATTATAATAATAGTATATTAATGTAATAATTCCTCTCTGTGGGCAGCTTTCACATGTTCCTGTGCATGTTTATGAACGTGCTCTTGGGAGAGGAAAGAGAGGCTCGAGGTGGACATCTCTCAGATTTGCCAGTGTTTTGGCATTTTTTGGGACTGTTGTAACCCCCTGGAGCCAGTCTGGCCCAAAAGCAGCACTGCCCAGCCCAGCAGCCCAGGCTGACAGGCAGCACAGCAGACCCTGGGCGTGGGCACACGTCTGTCCCAGCTGCAGCAGGGCAGTGCCTGGCAAAGGGACTTGCAGGGGACTGTAGGAAGTTGGAATTTCAGTGTGTTTGGAGCCCTCACATTTGGGGTACATTTGCAGTGCTCAGTGGAGGGATGAGCCCTGGATTATTAACAGCCCTGGCTGTTGCTGGTGAGCCTGGAGAACATGGCAGTTTTTCAGTAGCTCCAGAGCACATCACTTCTGATCCTTCCCCCACCTGACTGACACCTCCAGAGATTCACAGGGTGGCCTCAGGTATAATTGTGTATCAGACCCTGCAGAGTACCCCTGTGCAGGAGGGAGGCCCAGGAGCAGCAGAGAACTGGGATGGGGAGCAATGGAGGTGAGGCCTGACCCTGCTCCTCTGGTGCCTTGCTCCCACTCTCCAGAGCTTTGCTGGGATGTGTCTGAGGGTACAGGCATGGATTTCATCTGAGTGGGGACAATGGGGGGAATTCTGTTAGCCTTGGACAAGGGAATTGTAGCCACTGTGCACCAGGCCCAGCTCCTGAGAAATTCCCTTCCCTTCCCTTCCCTTCCCTTCCCTTCCCTTCCCTTCCCTTCCCTTCCCTTCCCTTCCCTTCCCTTCCCTTCCCTTCCCTTCCCTTCCCTTCCCTTCCCTTCCCTTCCCTTCCCTTCCCTTCCCTTCCCTTCCCTTCCCTTCCCTTCCCTTCCCTTCCCTTCCCTTCCCTTCCCTTCCCTTCCCTTCCCTTCCCTTCCCTTCCCTTCCCTTCCCTTCCCTCCCCTCCCCTCCCCTCCCCTCCCCTCCCCTCTGTAACTGGACTCAAATTCAAACCCTGGGATTTGGCCTCATACATTAAAGAATGGTTGTAGAACCATCCTTTGTCTCCCTTTCTTCCTTTTTTTCATGTTTTCATTTTATTTTTACTTTATTTTCTTTCCCTTTTCCCCTTTTCCTTTTCTCTCTCCTTTTTCTCTTCCCCTTTTCTCTCTTTTCCTCTTTCCCCTTTTCTTCTTTCCCCCTTTCCCTTTTTCCTCTTTCCCTTTTTTCTTTCTCCTTTTTCTCTTTCTTCCTTTCCCTCTTTTCCTCTTTCCCCTCTTCTTTTTTGCCCTTTCCCCCTCTTTCCCTTTTCTCTTTTTTTCCCTTACATTTCCTGTATTTTTTCCTTCTTTTTTCTCTTATATTTTTCTATTCTTCTGTTATAAAGTACTGCCCCTGGCTAGCTGGAGCTTCTCCCTTCCCCAGGCCTGTGACCACCCTGTCCCACATTACTGCATGTCCCTGTCTCTCAGATCCAGAGGAAGCTGAGACATTTGTGACATTTGGATCCAATGACCAGGAAGGCATGGGAGGAACTGCACAGCTGAGCATCATTTCTGCCATGGAGATCCTCCAGCCCTGGCCCCCCTGGCCTCTCCCTGTGCAGGGGAAGATTCCATTCCATCACCCCTTGGACACCAGCAGTGTCTGTGTGGAGCTGGCTCCACAGGAGAATGGCATGGGAGGTGTGAAATAGCTCATGGAGTGCTGGTGCAGTGGGGACACATTTGGGCAGGGTACATCTTGATCAGGCCAAAAATATTGAAGGGGGGAGGAAAAAAGCCTGAAAACCAAATTTGGCTTTCCTCACCCTTTGGATGTGCTTCCAGCACTGGTGTTTGGGCACTGCAGCAGCCTGAGCTGTGTCCTGGATTGTCAGATGGACACAGGCCCCTTCTGCTAGGGAGGCTGGATCCCATGAGTGTAAAAGCTCTAAATTGCTGTGATTTGTTGCAGAAGCAGATAGCAAAGAGTGAGGGTGTTGCCATCCTGGCAACTCTTGATTCCAGACTTGGAGAAATCAGTCAAACCCCTGGGTTTGGGGGCCAGTGCTGGCCTTGGCCAGTCTGGGCTGGGCAGACCCCCCTGTGCTGTGCCCATCAGGTGGCATTTTCTGTGCCATTCCCTCTGGAGCGGGCAGCAAAGCAAAGCCTTGGAGCAGCAGATATTTCAAACATCCAGCTCAGCCTTAGCTGGGTTTGGCAGGACACAGCTACTTACACTGAGGGAATTCTATCCCACTCCTTCCCAGCTGTAAGTATCATTTTAGTGCTGTAAAGAGAATTAGTGCTTGATACCTATTTTGCAAAACCTTCCCAGCTAAGGTTTGAAAAAGCATTCTTTGGGAGGTGTATTTGTGCTACAAGTCAGCTTGTGAAATCCAGGCTTTGTGCAAGCTTCAGAGGAGGGGTTAAGTCTCTGCTCAGCTTTTCTTCTACTTAAAAACCTAAAAAAATTAATCCAGTTTATTAGCTCTTAAGAAGAAGTGGGAATATATAGAGAGCTGTTTCAGAAAAGAGGAGAGATAGGATTCTTCTTTTGATTCCTTTTAACAAATTTAAACATGAAAACTAGGAAATGACAAAGGGAGGGAATTAAATCCTATTGGGAAGAGACAATGATGGGAGGGTTTGGTTTGAGGTTTTTTTCAGCAATTCAGGTTGATTTTCCTTTTTTTTTCCAAGTAAGATTGCACTGAACTCGCATTTCTAGAAGATAGATTTCAGGAGTTCTGTGAAAAGAGTGATATTATTAAAATAAAAGGGTGAAGTCCAGAAAGGGTGGTGTGAGGACTGTACCTGTGGACCCTCTGAACCTGGAGACAGGAATTGGGAATCCCTGTGGTTCCTGGAGGAGCACAGGGGATGGCTGAGACCCCTGAGGAATTTGTGCTGTACCTGCTGCAATGAAAGTCCTTGGACAGTGTTTGCAATCCTTGGGAGTTTCCACAGGGATAAACAAAGAATTTACACGGCCTGAACCACATTTAAAAGGAGTTACTTTGTCTCTGGAGAATAAATCAGCACAACTCAGAGCCTGCAAAGGACTGGAATGGGCTAATCCAGTCAACTTGTAAGGAAGGCTGGAAATGGCCTTTTGGATGTTTTGGGGTTTGTTTGTGTGACATTACAGGTACTCCCTGTGTACTTACTTAAATATTACAACAGAAGAATGCCCAGTCTCAGCTTTTGTTCTGAAAAATGAAACTTGTAAATGCTGTTTACTATGTGAAATTTGTGGTGTTGGAACACCTCAAGCATCATTTTTGGTGACATTTGGAGTGGCAGGGAGAGAACAAGGACTGTCTGTGGAGATGTTCACATTCGGGGGGGGCTGGAACTTCCAGCCTTTCCCGAGGCTTTGGCTGCTCATGTCCATGCTCACAGGTGGATTGTTGGGACAGGAGTGACAGGCCCTGCTCAGCAGGGATGTCAGACTGCACAAGCACGAGCCAGGGCTGACACAATCTCAGGGATTAAACAAGGCTGACTGCTGTGATGGCAGCCCAGCCACAGCACCTTTCCTGCTCCTCCCTTCCAGGGATAATGCCAGCAAAGGGAGCCTTTTTTCTAAGGCTGTTCCCAGAGCAGGAATTCTTGTGGTCCAGGTAGGGTTTTGTCCATTTTCCTGCTGCCGTTTTCAGGCTGGCAGGAGCTGAGCCATTCCTGTGGCACGGGATGCCCAGTGCTGTGCCCTGTTCCTGTTCTTCCTTCCAGCAGGGGCTGTGTTTTCTCTGGTGGATGGCAGCAGGTCCCTGGTGCCCCAGAGGAGGACATTGCCCCAAACCTCAGCCACTTGTCCCAGCTCTGCCCTGCGGGAGGTTTGAGCTGGGCACCTTCTGCTTGGAGAGCAGGATTTGCCAAGCTCTGAAGGCATCCCCACCCCACATTCCCTGAGCAGTAAGGAGTGTGCAGGGGCACAGGGGGAGGCCAGGAAAGGCAGGCTCCAAGGAGGAAGGGCAGGCAGGACTCCCCTCCTGGGTGGTTTCTGGGGAGGAGAGAGTGCAAGATCTTCCCACAAGGGCAATGTCTGAGTCAGAGGAGCAATATCTCAAATGTGGTTTGCTGCTTCTGGCTGCCTGGGATAGTCCAGGCTGGAACCACAAATTGCTTGCAGGAGATTTTTGAGTCAAACATTCAAAATATGGTTGGGTTCTTTGTCTTCTTTATTAATAGTTTCTGATTGAAACTCAAACACCTGGAGAACAGGAACTGAGTAAGTCCTACTTTGCTCCTGTGAAAAGCTCTTTAAGCTGATGACTGAAGGACAGATTCTAACTCACAGGTATTAATTCTTCTGTGTGCTTTATATACATATAGAAATACAGAGAGGGGAAAGCTTTCATGTATTTATTAAAGAGATATATCTATGTGGAGCATCCAGGTAGATCCTACCCAGTGCAAAATCTGTTTTCAGAATGTGTGTTAGCCTCCTTCTCCATGTTTATATAGGATTTTCTGCCTTGATTTAGGATTTTACTGAACAAACCAGAAGCAGTTAATGGATGCTTTTAATAAACAGCAAATTTTCCCATGATGCAGCCTCCTGTCCCTATCTGTGTGTCCTCACCCCTTGGTCAGGGCCAGGCTGTGTGTGCTCAGGGCTCAGAAAAGCTCCTCTGCTTTCAGATGCATTAAAATTCTGGTCACCATCATGACCTTTCCCCTGCCTTGTTTTTTGTTCTTCTTTTCTGCCTCTTGGCACCACTTGCCTGAAGATGACCAGGGAAATGAGACTTCCACTGACAGGTTGTCCACGAGTCTGGTGCCTCATGTGTACAGGTGTCTGGAGGTGGAATCATGGAATGTTTGAGTTGGAAAAGAGCTTCAAGCCCATCCAGTTCCAGCCCCTGCCATGGGCAGGGACACCTTCCACTAGACCAGGTTGTTCCAAGCCCCATCCTGGGATGGGGCAGCCACAGCTTCTCTGGGTAACAAGTCCTGGGTATTTTGTAAATCCACAAAACCTTTTTAAAATCTGCCCACAGGCCTTTCTGGCTTGTGTATTTCTACCCCATCCTTCCAGATGTTCACACATGTTGAAACCTCTGTCCTAAGCTTTTCTCGGGTGTTGAGGGCTGTTTCACATCAGAAAAGAAAGCAGCAGAATTCCTGGTTTGCACCCTGCTAATCCATCACTCCAGTGCTGTGCTCCGGTGGATCTGAGGTCACACACTGTGTGCCTCCTGCTCCCAGCAGCAGTAAATAAAAGCAAAGTGACAGTGGGAATGAGAATTAATCGAGAATGCCTGAAGCTGGCAGGCAGCCTGCAGGGTGCTCTGGGCTGTGCTCAGACCTCAGGAGATCCCAAAGCCAAGGTGGAGGGGCTTTGAAACCCCTGGCTCTGTTCCAGGCTTTGGGGAAGTAAACTGCCAGCTCTAGGGGTTGAATTACATCTGAACTGCTTAATTAACATCATTACTCTGTAGCTGGCATGGTAACATAAAGGATAAATTCATTTACTAATTGGGAGAGTAGCTGTTAAGGACCAGGGTTTGACTGGCTGGTGCTCAGAGATCTCCTGCAGGACTGGGTAGGGCAGCACTTCCATCCAGCAGGATTAACACTGGGGTCTGCTGTGTCCTGCTCTGAAAGCGGATTCACCATACCCTTTGCTCAGCCTGGAGTTTTGGCCTGTGATCCTTAATTCTCACCCAGAGTCATGGAGTCCTTGAGGCTGGAAAAGCCCTCCCAGACCATCAAGCCCACCCTGTGACTGATCCCCACCTTGTCACCAGCCCAGAACATTGAGTGCCACATCCAGGCCTTCCTTAGACACTCCAGGAACCTCCCTGGGCAGCCCCTTCCAGCTTTTCCAGGAAGAAATTCCTGGTGTCCAAGCTGAACCTCCCCTGGCACAGCTTGGGGCTGTTTCCCCTTGTCCTGTTTGGACATGTCACCATGGCAATGCCAGTATAGGTAAAAGGGATTTTTGTCCCTCCAGGAGCAGACTGCACTGTCCCAGCTGGACCCTGGGGCTCTGGGGTTCCCTTCCCTGCTGCTGGGGCTGAAGGACAGGGCAGATTCACTGCTCAGATCCATCCACTGCTCACAAGACATGAAAAATTACTGCCACCCTTTCAGCTTTGGTCTTTAATTGCTCCATTCATGGCTCTCTTCAGATTTTTTTTTTCCTCTATTTAATTATTTAAACGTGTATTGTGAGAGAAATGGGGTCAGCTCTTTGTTTTCTTAACTCTGGATGCATGAGATGCAAAACCAGGGATGTAGTTGTGTGTGGATTTTGATGGAATAATTCATTTATAATAAATTTCTGACATTGCAAAAATAAAAACTGTTGTGGAGCTGTTGGTGCTAAAGCACATTTTTTCAGCAGGTGCAAATGTAGGTGTACTTCAAGCTGTCCCCTCAGCATGCCAGGGACAGAGGCTTTTGTGCTCAAATTCCAGTGGAGAAATGCTCAGGAATTTATTTGAGGGAAGGTGTTGCTGGGGAAAGAGGGTATCTGGAAATAACCTCCTCAAGACAAGAGGCTCCCAGTTCATCAGAGCTGCATGAGGCTGAGCTGCTGGGCAGTTCTTGTCAAAGGGGATGTGAGTGATACTGAACAAGCTCAGGTGCTTTTCCCTGGTGGAAACCCCCCAGCTGAAGGGGAGGGCCAGGCCCTGCTCTAGGAAGGGATGATGAGAGAGAGGGGAGATCCTTTGTCAGGATAAAGTGCAGTGTCAGTGGAAGTGCTGTTCTGGAAGGGGTTTTGTGAGCAGCAGAAGCTCTCACAATTCCATGGTCGTTTGTTAAAGTCATGTCCTTTGCCTTCAGACAGAAAACCAGCCCAGAATTAGAGACCAGACTGTGCTCTATGCTCTGGCACTGAGGGCCACTGCAGAAAGCCATGGGGACTGGGATGGATCTTGGCAGGGCTCCTGACCCTCATGTGGTGCTTTGGAGACAAGGCTGGGCCTGGCCACAAATTGAAGGGGACACTGGGGCTGTTCTGATGAGACACCAAGTCATCCCCACAACTGAGCAGTGCAGATGCTTTGCAGAGGAGCCCTTTGCCTACAATTCACTTGTTCTACAACTTTTCCAAGAGCAAGGCTTGGTTCAAGTCCAGAATGGGAGGAGGATTGTGGGGATATTCCTTCCTGCCTTGATGTTTGTTCCTTATGGGGAGGTTTGTCATTTTCAATACCTGTTTACCTGGGGAAGGTGACAGGGCTTTTGGGACAAATCATCTAAAACTGCTTCATCCCCTCCCATCCTCTGCAAGGCTGCAAAGCTGCTCTGGTCACCAGGTGATGCTGGTGTAGGAGGCTGAGGGAGCAGCAGCAGACAGCCCAGGGGAGCAGCTGGGATGCTCAGCCTCAGGGTAGGTGAAGTTCACAGACCTTGGAACAGCATCTGCACTTCCAAATAACAGATTCACTGCACATAAAATGGAGAGCAGGCAGGGCAGGAAGGGATGGTTTCAAAAAGGCTCTCTCAAGGCACAGAAACCACATCATAATAAACAGTGTGTGTGTAAAGGCAGAATCATTGACTTATGGAGTCATTTAGGATGGGAAAAACCTCCAAAATCATGGAGTTTAACCTTTGCCACAGCACTGCCAAGCCACCACCAATCTCTGTCCCCAAGTGCCACATCAACACAGTTTTTTTAGCTCTTCCAGGGACTGTGCCTCCACCCACCACTGCTCTGGGCAACCTCTGCCAGGTCTTGACAACCTTTTCCATTTAAAAAAATACAACCTAATGTCCAACCTAACCCTCCTTAGGGCAATTTGTCCTAAAGATACTTCAGCAGTAAATCAGAGATGCATCATTATTGCTATTTGTAGCAAATATTTACTGGCACAGAGCCAGGTGGCAAAATACACAATCACAACATTTTCTGAAGTTCTCTCCTACCAGTTACACTGGGTGCACATGGGTTATTAAACTGATACTCTGAAGATAATTTGTAATGGATCTGTCTGGGTAATAAGAGGCTGAGAGTGCTGCTGTTGCACTCAGTAAATAGAGGTGCTTTGCCTCACCCTGTGTCACATTACAAATAAGTTTTGTTTAGAGGAGTCAATCACAGAATTCTCAGGGGAAACCTGATTTGAGCTTGTTCCCTAAATTGTGGGGGCTTTCCCAGAGTTACAGAGCAGGTTTGGGCCCCAAGTTTGTAAAATGCACGGAGCAGGTGTTCGTTGTCACTCTGAATTGTGTCACTCTGAGGATGTGCCACAGGCTGGGGGATGGAGGCATCAGAAATAAACACAGACTGTATTTTCCAAGACCTTAGAGCAGGTTTGACACCAAGGGCTCAGGTTTTGACAGATCAGGATTTTCTGTTTTCTAAATGGTGCATTTTAAAGTCATCTGTGGGTTAAAAACTGTGCCTTTATTTCAAACGTTGTGGTTTAGGTTTTGAAAAGCTGCCATCAGGGATATTAGATATTGAAGATGGTCTGTCTTAAATATTTCATCTCCTGGGCCTTGGCACCACTTTTCATTCTTTCTTCATAAAACTGATGGCTGCAGCTGCCAGAAAAGCAGATGATTTTCCATTTTGACTCCAGCTTTGTTCACAAAACCTCCCCATAACTGCTTCTGTTTCTTGTGCTTTCAAAACAATGTTTCACCCTTCCTTGAGGCCTGATCAGCTGCATCTCTAACACAGATTTTTTTTCCCTGGGAATACTCATGGTTTTTATCTCTAACCTTGCCCAGAGGCATTTCTTACCCTGTTAGTGATATTTTCCAAGCACTGGTAGTGTTGCTTCATTCTGGAGCATCAGGGTGAATGGGGCTGGAAGGGAGCAGTGGCAGATACAGCAGGGTTTTGTTATTTCTGTGCTCCTGAGTGCCTGCTGTTTGTAAATGATATCATGGATGTCTGACCTGTAGCATAGCAGGCCTAACGGGGTTCTTTGGGTTTGGACCTATAAAAAATCTCTTTTCTCACTGGCAGTTTGTGTTTACAAGAACATGGTTCTGTTCTCTGATCTCATATATATATATATATATATACATACATACATACAAACATATATACAAGCTGCCATGGCCTGCCTGAGAAATGGGATTTAAGGAAATTGAGATCTCTATCTGCCAAAGCTGCTGATGCTGTAGGTGACCCCAAGCAAGGAATTCAGGAAGTTTTGGAAATAGGAAAGCAGGGGAATGGCTTCTCACTGCTGGAGGGCAGGAGAGATGGGATATTGGGAAGGAATTCCTCCCTGTGAGGGTGGGCAGGCCCTGGCACAGGGTGCCCAGAGCAGCTGGGGCTGCCCCTGGATCCCTGGCAGTGCCCAAGGCCAGGCTGGACACTGGGGCTTGGAGCAGCCTGGGACAGGGGAAGGTGTCCCTGCCCATGGCAGGGGTGGCATTGGATGGGGTTTAAGGTCCTTCCCAACCCAAGCCATCCTGGGATTCTGCAATTTTCTTTTGTTTTAACAACCTCAGGCAAGTAATTTTAAAGGTTTTTTGTTTGTTTTGCTCCAAAGGCCAGTGGTGGCTGCTGGCTTTGATGGAACCCTCCCCTGTGGTTGAGTGCAGAGCAGTTCGTGGCACATTTGGGCTGTGGGGTGAGGAGGGAGTTGTGTTTAATGCCTGCAAGGTCCATACAGTCATTTGTAGCTGTACATACACCCCCTCACTGCTGTGCTACATGGAGGATGGTGGAATTTCAGCTCCCTGAGCTCTGCTCTGGCTCTGAAGGGTTTTGTTTGTGGCTCCAAGCTCTCATGTCACGACTGTAATTTTCTGAAGTGCAGAAAAGCAGCCCCCCATGCTGTGCCCACCCTCCTCTCACCCCTGACCCACTGCTCCATGGTGGAATTTTGCTGAAGAGATGATGGATATGGAAGTGTTTAAATTACAGCATGGCAGGAGAGCAGGAATGTCACTCACATGTCGAGGGCTGTAAATCCTGGGTTGAGTTCAAGGTCTGTCAGGCTGCCATTCAGAAATGGGCTGGTTCTGGGAGGAAAATGGCTCTTAGGGTTTCAGGCACTCTGTTTGTGTTGGGTTGTCTTGCTGGGCTCTTACTCCTCTGTACCTGTACAAAACCACTCATCCCCAAAGCCTGAGCCTAGCATTTATCTACTCTGGCAAAGTTGTTCCTCTGAGGGACACAGGAACCACTGGGGCTCATGGCTGGTGTCACCTTCTCCCCCAGAGAACCACACACACCTGAGGAGTGATTTCCCAAGCAGTGAGGACAGACAGGGTGACACTGCTGTCCCTCAGACCCAGCCCTGTGTCCCCACGTGTGCTCTGGGGGCTCCTATCTGGAATCCAGCAGCACAAGGAAATATAACTTTCAGAGGAGAAAAGCTGCAGTGGTTTCCATTAAAATATATTTTTTTTCCTAGTGACTGTAATTAATTGATAATAAACTGATAATTAATGCTGAGAGATTAATTTATGCTGTGGAATAAGACTAATAAGGGTTCACCACATAAATATAGCAAATTTTCTCCTCTGCCTTGTGCTCTGTCCATTTCTATTTTCCCTCTTATCTCGTGCTTGTTCCTCCCTCGTGTCCATGAGCTGTAATTCCAGGTGGAGTGCTGAAGTTTTAGTGTTTCATTCAGAAATAAAGTGCTTTTATGTTTCCTTAGTGCAAACTCCCTTTAAGTTTTAAAGATTTATAATTTCCTTCAAGTTACAATAACACACCAGAAGTCATGGAATCACTTTGGGAAACAAATGTAAGTGTAGATAAAGTGACCTCAGGCACCAGCTAAAAACACTTCCTGGGTGAACTCCCTGGGATGGATTTTATCCATCTTGCTTTCTGTTTTGACTAAATCTCTAAACCATTTTCTGCTGTGACTTGAAACAGGAAAGGGCTGAAGGGTCAGGCTGGAATAACATACAGAGCCCGAGCCCCAGACAGCTGTAAGAGTCACCCATGGCAGAGTTAACCTGCCCTGTTGGATGCTGCTGCTTTTCCAGCCATTTAATCTGTGGTGTTTTCTTACTGAGGGGTCAAACTGAAGTGACTTTCGCCTTATACTTTCATCTCATTTTCTGTTCTTGCTCTCCATGTGGGCTGCAAGGTTCAGGAGAGCATCCATGTGTTCTCTCTGAGGAAATAAGCATTTGAACCAGAAGAGAAAGGTCTATCCCTGTCTTAAAATAAATAAATCCTAAGTGCTGTAGAGCAAACGCAGTCAGACTGAGGGACAGGAAGGTTGTGTGTGCTGGAGCTCAGTGCAGCCAGGCCGGCTTGGAGAGGGATTGATGGACAGGGTGGCATCCTGCCTGCTGACATGGAGACAGATCCAGCTGGAAACAGCAGTTTTTCTTACATAGCAAGAAGATCTATAAATCTTTAATACAAGATTCTAGTGTGTAAGTTTTGTGAATGGATGGTACCACAAATCCTGGCAGCAGCTGGACCTCACTTGCAGGCTGGGTGCCTCTGGGTGTTGCTCAGGGCAGAGCAGGAAGAGTTTTCTGCCAGGTGCTGAGTGGAAACAGTTAAACCCACATACAAATATTCCACTATGGAACTGACCCAGACTTAGGGGAGCCCCAGTTAGAAAAGAGCATGATTCTTGTACTGATAATTGAAGAGTTTAAGGGATGATGGAGCAAAGTGGGCTTTGACTGGGGGAATGAAACTGCAGGGAAAGGTTTAAAATTGCTTCCTCTCAGATTTGCAGTGGATAATGTCTGTCTGTTGGTAATGAAGCCATCACTGAGCTGCAGCAATCAGGATGGGAAGAATGGCAGTGGGAGTGACACTGCTGCTCAAGTGCCACAGGATTGAGCTGAGCTTTAGGGAGTAGGAAACTACTCCAGGCTGTGGCTGCTCATTGTCCTCCGCAGGCCATTTGTTCAGCAGAGCTAAAAATATTCCTTGTGGAGCTGGGCTCTGGGTCCCTGTCCCTCCCCATCTCCTCCTGTGCCAAGTGAAGCCCGGGAGTGTCTCTGATCTGTGATCTTGCAGTGCTGGTGCCACTGATGGAGGGTTCAGATCTCTGGCTCACTGGAAATTAAATCAGTTCAGTAGTCTCCAATCTTTTCTTTAGCATGACATTTCTCCTTGCTTTGATAATCAGAAAAAGATCGGCAGCTCTGTGCAGAGGCTGAAATCTCACCAGGCATCTCATCCTACCCAGCAGAGCGAGGGAGAACAGATCAGGATGGGAAAAGAGTAGGGATGAGACCAGATTTTCCATTCTGAGAGAAATTCCAGATTCTTCATGATGCTTTTCATTGTGAATGTTTCTGTAAAAAGCAGTATCAAAAAATACTTTGATTTTTTTTTCAAGAGGAACTCGTTTTTAAGTCGCTGGTCAATTTTTCCTTTTAAAGATCCTGAAACTATTTAATGGCATTATTGAAATCTTCACTTGATATTTAATTTTTTTATTTTAAAGAATTTTGTCACAGCCAGGTTTGTAGTTGAAGGTCTGAATCTGGGAAATCACTTTGTGCTTAACTTCACCTCTTATGTCCCACTGAAGTGAATGGGATTTAAGCTTGTGCTTCTGTAAATCAGGACAATTAATAATTATGGAAATGAAAAGTAATTATTGAATTAGAAAATGAGAGGCTGATCAAAAATTTATTTGTGCAGCAGTTTATGGAAATCATTAAAAACACGAAGAAGTCATTTTTGCCATATTGATGTTGAGTGCCTGAAACCCCAGAAATTATGAGCTTTGATATAAAATACAGTTAACAACACAAGACCAACTTGACAGGCACTTACTTGTGCGTCTGATATTTTATTAGCTCTAAATTTAAAAAGAATCCTTTTGCCAAACCTTTCTGGTGCTTGAGAATTTGCAGGAAAGGGGAGCAAGGTATACAGGTTTTATATTGGTAAGTTATATTACATGGTTTCCAGTTATATTGGAAACCTTTGTGGTACTTTGGATCTGGGATGAGGCTGCTGCTGTTGCTGCTGCTTTGGCTGTGGCTCTCTGGGAGTCTGGCTGGGAGAATCCAGACTGTGCTTTCCTGTGCTGGAGATCTAAGGGGAAGCATTAAATACTGTCCAGTTCCTTCCTTGATTGCTGCAGTGATTCCTTCCTGTAAAGTTAATTGCATCCCATGTAAATGTGGCTTAAAAATTCATCACTCAGGCTCCAAATCTGCAAAAAACTTGGCTTAATACAATTTGAAGTGCAGCCTAAAGCATGGGAGCTTTTTGAAATAAGTTATGCCAGGCTTAAAGTTGTAGACTATTGGTAAATACTCCCCTTTAGGGTGTTGGAATAACATTCTGCTGGGTGGAAATGTGTGTTACTGCTCCTGAGGTGCTGCTCTGTGCCAGCACAGCCTGTGCACGGCCACTCTGAGTGAGACAGGAATGGGCAGCCCCATTCCCAGAAGGTGGAGGGGCAGCTGCTGAGCTCTTCTGAGAGAACTGACAGGACCTGAGGAACAGCTGGAGCTGTGCCAGGGGAGGTTTAAGTTGGATTTAGAGAAAGATTTTTCCCCCAGAGGGTGCTGGCACTGCCCAGGCTCCCCAGGGAATGGGCACAGCCCCGAGGCTGCCAGAGCTCCAGGAGCCTTTGGACAGCGCTGCCAGGGATAGACAGGGTGGGATTGTTGGGGGTCTGGGCAGGGACAGCAGTGGAATGATGATCCTGTGGGTCCAACTCAGGATATTCTATGATTCCATGAAGTAAACTATGATCCTTTTGCACAAGTGCCTGATGTCCACAGTCCTAGGCTGAGTGACCTGGGAATGGTGATGAGGTTCTGGCCTCCAGGCACCTACAGCATCCCTCTCCTGGAGCCTGGGCTGCTGGCAGGGACAGCTTAGGGATGGCTCAGGGATGGGACAGCTCAGGGAGAGCTCAGGGATGGCTCAGGTATGGGAGAGCTCAGGGAGGGCTCAGAGATGGCTCAGGGATACCTCAGGGGTGGGAGAGCTCAGGAAGAGCTCAGGGACAGCTCAGGGATGAGAGTGCTCAGGGAAAGCTCAGGGATGGCTCAGGAATGGGACAGCTTAGGAATGGCTCAGGGAGAGCTCAGGGATGGCTCAGGTATGGGAGAGCTCAGGGAGAGCTCTGCTGGTTGCTTAGCAGCTGCGAGCTGCAGTTTGGAGGTGCAGGAGCTGAGGATCCCGGTTCCCTGCCCGCGCTCTGGCTCTGCTGCCTGCCCTTGCTCCAGGAGCCTCCCAGAGACACTGCTGCTGGTGTGGGGTAAGCTGTCCCTGCTCATCCATCACCTTTTCCTGCTGCTGTCAGCCCTGTGACCGGGATGGTGTGGGATCCCGCACACCCTGGCACAGCAGGGGCTGACCCAGCTCTGCCTCCTGGCTGCTTTTAACTCTTACTGTCCTCATTCATGGCAACCAGGCTGCAAAGCTCCAGGCCAGCCTTTAAAATGAAATAGAATGGAATTAGTGACAGGTTCAGGAACGTTTGACAGATCATTTTGTTGTTTGGGTGGTCACAGAGGAATGAAATGCCCGCTTTGGTGGCAGAAGCAGATCCAGGATCACAGGGATTTCTCAGGCTGCTGTTCCCTACGTTGGTGACTGAACCTTGAAGGTCACACTGGCAGCTCAGTGAGAATCCCTTAATTGTAAAAGATGGAGAAATGGGGAAGGCTGACAGCTCCCTGAACAGAATTAGCCTTGCACTCCTGGTTTTATTTTTCTCCTATAGACAGAAGTGAAATGACATAATGTGGAAATCCCAAATCATTTATCCTGTGTAGGTGCCTCTTTGTAGGATTGTGAAATACGGTGATTTCTCATGAACTGAAAGCAGAGTCTATGGACACAGTCACAGTGTGGAGTTGTCTTAAATCATTGGGACAGAATGTAGCTGGATTGGAGTGTTTACATCTGCAATTGCCTCGCAGGCTTTGGATATTAATGTAAAACTGATGCCTAGAACTTTGCTGATAAAGAAGTCAGCATAGAGGAATTATGCCTGGGAATTCAGAGTAGGCCATGCCTTTTGTATCCCAGGGGAGAGGGCACCTGGCAGAGCCCTGCCAGCCAGCCACAGCAGGTCAGCATTTACAGCTCTCCCCTGTTGTGTCCCCCTTACCCCACGCATCCCCTGTTTTCTGCTCCACTTTCAGGCATCCCTGTGTCACTTCCAGTCCCTGGCACTACCTCTGTGTGCCCATGTAACCCAGAGCAATCCCATCCCTTGATTCCTTCCACATCCCTGGCAGTGTCCAAGGCCAGCCTGGACAGGGCTTGGAGCAAACTGGGACAGGGGAAGGTGTCTGTGCCCATGGCAGGGGTGGGACCACTCTGGGATTCTGTGATTAATGACTCTTCATAAAGTGCTTTGACCTGTAAACTGCTGCATTATTACAACATTTTTTATTGACCATAATAGGCCATGGAGCATTTAAAAGTCATCATTAGATATTAAAAGCTTCACAAAGCAAACTGTTCTGTGCTGCCACAGTCCCTTCCTTGTCCCCTGGAGCAGTCTGTATCTTGTCTATATTTTAATTGGGGAAATGATATGCACTCAGGAATAAATCTGCAGCTAGAATTGTTCATCATGGATTGTTTTCTTAATTCAGCTGAAAGTTTGCCTGGGGCACCTGGCAGAAATTTTGCAAGCTTCAATCCTGCCTTCAGATCTCTGGGTTTATATGATTCTATCTGCTTGGAATCTAATTTCATGCTGTTTATACAATCACTTGGTGATTTACATTTGTGCAAGGACACCTTGTGTAGGAAAATGCCACAAAATCCTTGTAAGACAGGTGGAAGTTAAAGCTCTGGATGTGTCTCATGCTGCTGGGCCAGATCCAAAGCCATGGTTAAATAATTAAAACAGGACCACTAACGGCTGGTTTGAGCATGAATGGCTGCTGCAAATTAAAGCATGAAAATGTTACCTGCAAATTAAAACATGAAAATGTTACCTGCAAATTAAACCATGAAAATATTGCTAGGGCACTTTGATCGCTTTCAGATGTTTCAAGGAGAAAGTGCTGTTTGTACTCAGATTTGCCTCTCCTGCCCCTCTGTGCTGAGGAGCTGCTGACAGTGTGGCTGTGTTTGTGTGTGCAGGGCAGGAGCTGGATTGTGAAGAGGAGCTATGAGGATTTCCGGGTGCTGGACAAACACCTCCACCTGTGCATCTACGACCGCCGCTTCTCGCAGCTGGCAGAGCTGCCCCGCTCCGATGCCCTGAAGGACAGCCCCGAGGTAAGGGGCCCCTCTGGGCACCCAGGGCACCACCCAGCCGTGGGATTTCTGCAAGGAGTGACCTCTGGGGGAGGTTTGTTGGATATCAGGGACAATTCCATCGTGGAAGGGGCTGGCAAGCATTGGAGGGAGCTGCCCGGGGCAGTGGTGGAGTCAATGTCCCTTGAAGTGTTCAGAGGTGTCTGGATGTGGCACGTGGGGACATGGTTTAGTTGGTGGACTTAGAGGTCTTTTCCAGCCTCAGCAATTCCATATATTTCTGGTACACAGAGTATTCTCACAGAGTATTGTGTGTATATTCAGGTATTATATACTAGCATTATATTCTAGTACTATATTATAATACTAGAATATATAATTAATATATTACTATTACTAGATTACTATAATGCTATTACTATATTACTATTACTATATTACTATAATTACTAGTAATATATAATACTAGTAACATACTAGTAATCAGGATACTTACTTCTAGTAGAGAGTAGTTTTAATGCAGCCTGGGCTACATTTGAAAATTGGCTACCACGAATAAAGTCAATGTTTTCCACCCCTAATTTCAGTGATCTAAAGGGAAATGTCCTGCAAGTTCAGACAAATTAATTAAGCTCCTGAATCTGGAATGGTAATTGAGTGTCAAGAAAGCTACTGTCCTGTGTTCCCTTAGATGTGAATTTGGTTTTGTCTTTGGAGACTTCGTCAGTGATGTGGGTTTTTTCTGGCTCAGCGTTAACAACTCAGCACTCCCAGGGAATCATGCTCTCTGAGGCTGCTGCACTGCAAGAAGAATCCCATTTGGAGTGCTAGGCTTCCATTTTAAACTGAGTGCTCCTAAAGTGTTTTTTAAGAGCAGTTACATTAGTGTGTTATTTAAATGGTCTTTAAAAAGCTCTTTTTCCTCAATGAGTTTTTTTTTTTTTCCCTCAAAGAGATACTTCTCATTTCTTGGCTTGCTGTCTTCACCCAGAGTATGATGAGATGAAATTACCTCAGCTTCTCACTGCTGATAATTGAAAGATTTATTCATGTCCAGAAAAATCTCTTGGAAAGCAGCAGGTGAATCATGGCTGCATTGTTTTGGAGGATGTGGACACTGAAATTAGTATCTCCTGGAATTTTAATCGGTGTTTGCCATGGAATTTAAGGAACTGATCATGCAGCCCCATCACTCAGCAGAGAGACTGATTTAACACTTGCTTTGGTTTCACACAGGGTATTTCTGAGGAGGATTTAAAGTTTAAATTCAGCAGAAGCAGCAATATTCAGGACAATGAATTCCTGGTTTACTTTTAACTATATTTTAGGCATTCCTATCTCTTGCATCCTTACTTGTACCAATTTAACTGGACTTTAGAGCAAGAGCCTGAAAATCTGCATTCTGTCTGCAAACACAGAGGATGTGAAGATGCTGAACAGCTCTGCTGCTCTGCAGCTGTGGGGTGTCTCATCATATATTTTTTATTTTTAATTGGCCACATTGGAACAGATGTTTGAGGAGAACAATGTTTTAAACAGTCCTACAGATTCTGGGCTACAATGCTGCTTTATTCCACTGTCACTGGGAGACTCTGGAAAGACCTCAGTGGCTTCTCTGTAATAAAAACCAGTTTACTGTTACAGAAGGGACATGGCAAAGTGTATTTTTAAACCCCTCTTCTACTGCTTGAAATGTTACTCTTTGGCCAGGGGGTCACTCTGAGGTACTGCATTCTTTAGGCTCTGCAGGCGTGTGGAAGTGGCACTCAGGGGTTCTTCACTGGGTGACATTCAGGGGTGTTCACTGGGGGACATTCAGGGGTGTTCACTGGGGGACACTCAGGGGCTCTTCACTGGGGGACACTCAGGGATTGTTCACTGGGGGACACTCAGGGGTGTTCACTGGTGGTTCTCAGGGGTTCTTCACTGGGTGGTTCTCAGGTGTGTTTGGTGGCCCTAAGACATGAGTTGTTTGTGTGTGTGCCCACGATGAGGGCAAAGCTTTAAATTTCAGGTATCTTGACAAGGGAAGTTATGAAAATCTGCATGAATGTTACAAAATGATAATAATAATGTTATTACTTTCCCAGAGAGCTGCTTCTTTATCCTATCTTTTGGTGTAACAATTATAACCCTGTGTGTAGCTTGCTGTCCTTCGAACAACAGAAATGCGTTTATTTGCAGAAGGGAACATATCTCTGTAACTCTCGCCTGTGGCAGTGGGTGATTTCTGGTCCTGCCTAAGCTTGCAGAAGGCTCTCCAAAGGCAGGTGCACTAACAGAACCACTGTATGTGTGTTTGTGTCCCAGCTGGTCACCCAGATGCTGATGGCTTACCTGGCTCGGCTCTCCAACATCGCAGGCAACAAGATCAACTGTGGCCCTGCCCTCACATGGATGGAGGTACACCACAAACCTGGGGTATTCCTTGTTTCCTGACCTTGGAAACACAGCAGGCACACATCTGCTCTTTCCAGACCTGCTGGTGTCACTGAAATTCTATCCTGAAAGTTTTTTATTCCCCTATTACCAGCATGTAGAAGGTGTAGGACACACAGAATCAGAACCACTATTAAGAGTACAGAGTTTTTTCCCTTGTAACCTGGGTTTTGTCTCTCAGAAATGGATTGTCCTGCTGATATTCACAAACAGAGGAGGTGGCAGTTCCAGGGCTTCCTGGGAATGCCGGCTTCAGGGCTGGATCTCCCATGATGGGTTGCAGAAGGCTCACTTGTTTCAAAGCTCACTTATTCCTGCTCTCCTTTTTACTAAGGCAATGCTGCAACTGTGGCACATTTCTAAAACTCAGCTGTCTCTGTTCTGGTGTTTCCCTGCTCTCTTGGTTTTCTAAATAATTTTTCCCTGTGGCAGCTCCAAAGCCAGTAAATACTCCGTGCTCCTGTTGGCTCCCCTGCAGACAGAGGCAGCCTTGTGCCTGCAGTGGCACAGTTTGTGTGTTGTGAACTGCAGCTGCAGCTCTGCTTTCAGGTTTCATGGTTTGTAGTCTTTAAACAATAGCCCTTAGTGGGGATGAGGGCAGGGGAGGCTGCAGGAGTGTCCAGCTGCCCCTGTTCAGACTGCCTGCAGACGTGTGGCTTTCCATCACTGCACACCAGGAATAGAAACAGCTATTAATAGACTTGCAGCTCCTTTTTAAATGGATCTGATAAGGATTGAGTGTGTTTTCCTGCAATTTTCCCCACTGATATCCTTCTCACCCTGAAATCCTTTAGGATGAGAAAAATCTTGGAAAGCAGCAAAGGGAAGGAGGAATCTGTAGGGAGAAATAAGATGTAGCATTCAGAGCAACACAGTAGGCCTGGAGATCACAGCAAACCCAGTGCAGAGTAACCTTTGTGACTCACTAAGAATCCTACACAATTTTACACAGAAATCTGGAGTTTTGGAAGTATGCTGATGATTGCAAGGGAGGGTGCATGTTTTCTTTAAAAAAATAAATAAAAGGGTAGGAGAAAATGGAAAGCAACACTAGTTTTTGGATTGACAGCATTTTCTCCTTGCCTCAGTACCTTGAGCATTAATTCCACCTCGTAGAGGATTTTTGTAGCACGTCTGTATTGCCATGGAAAACCACCATGCTTTGGTGTTAAAGGGAGCTGCAGGCCCTCACTGTGTGTTACTGTTTGTACACAAAGCTGCACCAAGCCAGTGTTTCTCTCCTCTGGATAGGCACACCCGACCTTCTGGGGCCCCCAGTGAGCTGTTCTGGCTGTGCTGTGCCCTCTCTCCTGGGGCCCAGGGCTGGGCTGTCTCTCTCAATCAGCTTGAAGCCTTTGCACCACTAGAATGCTTCCTCACTTGTCCTCAGCTGCCTCACAGTCCCCTGTGCTCTTTGTTTCAGATTGATAACAAGGGGAATCACCTGCTGGTCCATGAGGAATCATCCATTAATGTCCCTGCTATTGCTGCTGCCCATGTCATTAAGAGATATATTGCTCAAGCAGCAGATGAACTGTCCTTTGAGGTAAATAAAGCACTTGCTTTCCTTGTTGTCAGCTCCAAATCAGTGTAATCTGTTTGTCTGTGTGCCCATCAGGAATATGTCCAGACACTTCCACAATGTTTTGTGAGGGGAAGCTTGGAAGATTGAGTTAAATATTCGATCTGCAACGAGTTGGATATGGGCAGATATTTTAAAGATTCAGTCATCTTTAAAATACAGCTTTACTTGGCATTAGTATCTTCTGATTAACCAGCTCCTGCCAGCTCCTCTGGGCTGTCCCTGAGTAGAGCCCACATGTTTTCTGTTCAGGATTGTCCCTGTGTGTGTGGACTCAAGTTTCATTTCTCCTTGCCCAGGTTGCACACACCCTCTGAGCAAGTCCCTGTCCATAACCATTTTTAAGAGCTTCTGCTCCCTTGAGAAGTAAAGAACTGGACTGGCAAAGGATTGCTGCTTGAAGGGCAGGTGATGAGCTAAAACTGGCCTGAAAATCCAGCACAGGAGCTGCTGTGGAGTAAATCCCTGAATCTCAGGATGGTTTGACTTGAGAGGAACCCTAAAACCTGTCCCATTCCACCCCTTGCCATGGGCAGAGACACCTTCCAGTAGCCTAGGTTGCTCCACATCCCATCCAAGATCTCCAGATCAGACCCTGGAAGCTTTTGGTTGGTCTGTTTGACCCAAAAAGCAATGGTCTGTGCTCTGGTTGCCCTGTGCAACGCTGCTGTTTCTACAAAATGTGAAGGAAAACAGTGCCCTGAGGAGCTTTGTGATCACATCCTTGGTGTGCAGCACAGGAAGGAAAAATAACAGTGATACTCTGGTGCTGCCAGGGCTTTGTTCTTGTTCAAATCAAGGCAAGGATTGGTATACCCCAAAGAACTGTGTGGTCAGAGGGATGTGTGGGCATGGCAGCTCTGAGCTGGACTCCGAGCAGCACAGGATTCAGTCTGCTTGTCAGCTTATGAGAGCACTGAAATTACACTCCCTGCTTGTAAATCTTGCTCTGTGCAGAAAGGAAACTGAGGCACATGTAGTTTCCAAGGGTGTGCAGTGAGACACCACAGCAGGACTGGCACAGAACAGGGTCAGGAGTTGGGGTTTATGATCCTGAGTCCTGTTCCCTAACCCAAAATATCTCTGTGTTTATTATTCTAAATTTCTAGTAGGCAGTTGCACAAGCAGCTGTCTGGGGTTTGCTCTCCAGTTCTGAGAAGCATCCTCAGTGTCTCTGCTCCTGTGGTGGCAGCAGTTTCCTTCATGGACATTTGCTTTGCTCTTGATTCACTATTCCCTGGAGGAACTAATTTCCCCACATCTCAGTCATCCCTGTCTGCAAACTAGGGATGTGTTGCCTTTTCTGTAAATCACTTTGAGATCCATCAGTGTAAAATATCTGGTGAAAGCTGGGCATTACTGGCATGAATTTTTGCCCACCTACCTGGAGTACCTGCAGTATTTATTTAGTTTCTTCCCTTTCTCATTTTCTGTAATAGAGGCCACACAGAGCTTGATTCAAACCAAGCCAGATTTAGTATTGATGATACTGATTTCCTTTTGAACTACTGCAGTACTACATTTTTATGGGAATGAGCAAAGCCTCAGAAAGCCTGTCTGGTGTCCTTGGCCATTTTCCATCCTGTTGCTGTAGCACCACTTCTCCTGTGTTCACTTCCTAACCCTGGGCAGCTCACCTGGGGCAGTTTGGGAGCTGCAAAGGCAGCTCTTCACTCTGCTGTGAGAGTGAGCCAGGAGACACATGCCAGTGCCTACAGACTCGAGGCTAGGGCAGTAAAAATCAGCTCAGCTACTGGAGCAGATTTTCCCAAGTGCTCGACACCATCACTGCAGTTTAACCAGAAGCCTCTGTAGCCCTTCCCAGGAGACAGCTGCTCTTCAGGCCCTATCCTTAGGAGCAGCTGTATCCTGTGTGCTGGGCAGTGCAGGAACTCTTCCACCCCACAGCTCTGCTCTGCAAAGGCAGATGTGCAGCTGCTCCAGAGCTGTGCAGGTTTTTGCAGTGCTGAGACTGTGGTTATTGGAGCTGTGCTCTCCTCCTGGCTGTGACTGATGCTGTCAACCTTTTGCAGGTGGGGGACATCGTGTCTGTCATCGACATGCCACCAAAGGAGCTGACCTCGTGGTGGAGAGGAAAACATGGGTTCCAGGTAGGCACCAGCCCAGCCATGGCAGTGGGGTTGGAACAAAAGCAGGAACCTCAGCAGGAGCCTCAGAGCTGTGTTCCTGGAGCTGCTGTACCTGGTCAGGGCGGCTCAGGGGACAAACAGGGTGTCCCTGCCTTGGTGTCAGGGGGCTCCCCTTCTCTCTGGGCTGGGGCTGGAGCACACAAAGGGTGTCCACTGGAAGTTTCCTTCCTCCCTCACCACAGGAAGGAGGGCTGGCCATGGCCTGTGATGGACAGCTGGCCTGATGGCAGTGGAAGCTTGTGCTGCACCCCCTCTAAGGCAGCTGACACTGTTACTCACATCATCCCCTTCCTTCCAGTAGCTGAAACCAGCTCAGGCAGAACAGAGAGGATTTGGAGAATTCCAGCTGAGGAAACAGTGCTGCTGACTTAGACAAGCCACCCATCCGTGCCTGTGTTCACTGTGTGCTGTCAGTGGTGCTGGTCCCTGTAAACATCACAGCACAGAGATGGAGACTGAATTTTCAAAAGGTCCTAAGCATGCCTGGGGATTAGGTACCAAACCTTGTGTGTTGAAATGGCACTGTCCTTCCAAGGAGCTTTTAATCCTTTGGATTTTGCTGCTAGGAAATGTAAAAGCTTTAAAAGTCTCTTTTAACCAAGCAAACCCCAGAGCCATTGGGGATGGGGGCTGACTTGTGCTGTCTCACATTTCAGCTGCTTCCAGCCACAGGGATTTCCATCTGCAGCTGCTGTCTGTGAGTGGGTGGGATGAGGAGTTTGCTCTGCAGAGGCTCAGGATTGGCCAGACACTTCTGTAATTTAGCATGGAAAGTCTTCTCAAGGCTCCTCAGGTTTTCCCTGACAGCCCTTTCTGTGCCAGGCCAGGCTGTGGCCCTGCTGTTGTCAATGCCCAGCAGTTGGATCTCCCAGTCCCAGCTGGATGCAGTGTAGTACACCACTGGATGTGGATGGTGTGCTTACACCATCCTAGTGCTGTCTGCTCAGCCAGGGCATTGAGACACAGCTTGTGTTGGTTTTGTGTCAGGTGTGGGAGTTCAGGTGACATCTCCTTTGTAAAGTCAGAGCAGCATGGACAGAGTACCTGCTCTGAAGTTTCATTTGTTTCTAGAGTCAACACACTGGTACTACTTGAACAAACTGCTGCTTCTGAACTGTGCTGTGCCTTTGCTGGACTTGTGTTCTAATCTTAGAAGCCTCAAAGCTGAATATGCTGTGCTGTCATAGAATCAGAGAATGGCTTGGGGTGGAAGGGACCTCAAACAGTTCCAACCCCCAATCAATTAAATGCTGTGATACTGCTTGGAATGATCAGCCTATGCCATGATTAACTTCCAAGTGAATCAATGAAGCAAAACAAATCTACTCTGTGGTCTGTGCCTGAGTGTGGGCACTTTGCACAGGGCTTGGAAGCCCTGTGTGGGATGTAGATCCCATCCATTATTGAGGCTGGCTGACACTGGGGCCAAGTCTGGAGAACAGCACTGCTGATGGAAGGCAGCCCTTGTGCAGTTTGTCACAGCTTTGTGCCTCTCTGATCACAGCGATCCCGTTGTGTTTTCCCAGCATAAAAACATGGTGATGAGCAAACTGCCAGAAAAGGGGGTTTTCTGTGTCCCTGCACAGTCAGGCTCCTGACACAACACATATGAGCAGCTGCAGAAATTCAGCACTGTATTCTGGCTTAACAGAAAATTAGGGGTGGAATAATCTTGTGTCCTTTATGGCAGGCAGGAGTGGTCACAGTGTGAGCAGGTGACAGCCAAACACACCATGGAGATGCAGCTCTGTGTTCCTACAGCTCCAGGAGCTGGGTTTGCTTTTGAGTCTTAACCTGTGTGTCGAGTTTAAGGCTCATGAGCTCTAAATGTACTGAAAATGTACATTTGCTGATGGAATGAAGTCTTTGGATGATACAAGCAGTAAGAATTCAGGGAAAGGGAATTTATCTCTGGTGTTGCTACACCAGACCTAGAGATGAGTTACAGGCAGAAGTGTCCTTGATGGATGCTCAAAAAGAGTGTGTAGGTGAAGAATGTTGTTACAGCAAGAGGTGTAGGCACAGATGAAGCTGTGCAGCCTCTAAAGCATTTGTTAGAGGCAAATAGTTCTGTTCTGTTTAGGAACATTGCAGTGATAGCAATCTGTTGATCCAGTCATTTGAATTAATAAATCAACAGAGCCCCTCTTGCCAGATAATTGTGATTCTGAGAGCAGATAAAAGGAGGAGGTCCTGCCACCAAATGTTTGGACAGCTTGTCCTGTTATTTCTTGGGTTTTTGCTTTATGTTAGGGAGCAGCAGGGTTTTATCAACCAACCACAGCTCCCGTTAGAAATCATGTCTTGATAGGAGGAAAGCAAGAACAGGGGAAAAAATTTCTCGTTTTGCTGAAAGGGGAAAAAATACTTCTTGACTTAAAGG
This sequence comes from Agelaius phoeniceus, assembly GCF_051311805.1. NCBI lineage: Eukaryota > Metazoa > Chordata > Aves > Passeriformes > Icteridae > Agelaius > Agelaius phoeniceus. Next base: position 1,127,600 of record NC_135287.1, read on the forward strand.
AACTCCCCTGGTTTTGTGCATTTAAAGCAGTTTGCCTTCACTCCTGCCTGTCCTGCATCCCTTGGGATAATGGGAGGGCTGTGGTGAGGAACTGGAGGCAGCTCTGCAGATGGGAAGCAAAAACTGTCTCTGACAGGCTGCAAGCACCTGCAGCTTGAATTCAGCATGGAAGTCAGAGTGTTCCTGCCAGCCAGAGCTGTCCTTCAGGGATGACTCACTGGGTTTGTATCCATCACACTTCCCTGGCACAGTGCCTGTGCTCTCTGCATACCTGAGCTCACAACTGCATTGCAACACACCTAATCCTGTGTGAACAAAACAACCCACGAGGCTTCTTAGCATTTGCTCTGCTTGAAGTGAAATGATTTTTAAGACATTTTTCTTCAAGCTTTTTTCTCTTCCAATGCCCTCAGTGTGAGTCAGTGCTTTCTCTGTAAGATTGTTACCTAAATTACAGCCACCTCCACATTAACAGCCTTCAGCCCTCTTTGTTCTGCTCTGCTTTTGCTTCATGCTTTGTCTTTTCAATCAGCTCTGTGTCAGGGAGCTGAGTCACTGGGGACAGGCCCTTCTTTGATGCATAACTGCCCTTGGTTGTCCTGAATTATTCTGGTTTTTGGGAATAGTTTGCTGAGGTGGAGAGCTGCCCCACAGCCTGCACTGCTGGAGAGGTGACAAAACCAGGGTGTGCAGCCAGGGGGGACTGGGCTGATTTTAATCACACTGTGATTGCAGCAGCTTCAGCTGGTTGTGAGACTGCAGGTCCCAGTTCCACAGAAGTCCAGGATGGTTTGGGTTGGAAGGGAACCTTGGGGATCAGCCAGTCCCACCCCTCCCATGGGCAGGGACACCTTCCATTGTCCAAGTCCCATCCAGCCTGGCCTTGGACACTGCCGGGGGTCCAGGGGCAGCCACAGCTGCTCTGTGCCAGGGCCTCCCCACCCTCTCAGGGAAGAAGTTATTCCCAATATCCAATGTAAATCCCATCCATCCCTACCATCTGGCAGTGGGAAGCCATTCCCTGTGTCCTGTCCTTGTCCAAAGTCCCTTTCCAGCTTTGGTTTCCTGCTGGCACACCAGCCAGGAATGGATAATCAACACGTACCATCCCAAACAGACATTTCTTTTTGTGAATAAAAGAAACCAAAATAATTTTATGGCCCAGGTGTTCAACTGTCTGTAACAGGAGCTCAGGATAAGAGGAGTAGTAATCCTGTTCTTCCTGTTAGTAGTGCCCTAAAGTGCAAGAGCATCTCAGCAGGGGCTCCTTTGGGAATGAGGTGAGGCTGTCCTGCTCTCTGTGCAGTCACTTGGCAAAGACTCAGTGAAAACTCTCCTCAGGAAGGCCAAATAGGCCATAAAAAGTTGCAGTTTCCCTGTCAGGTTTTGCTAGACTGTCATCAGATTTAAAAGGAAAAGAGAAAACTTTTTGACTAAAATTGAATCCACACTGTAGATTATGTCAGACCCAAAAAAGCAATCTAAATGTCTCATTTGCCATTTAAGTTGCAGGTACTTCCTCATTTGTTTGAATTCCCTCCCCATACTGAAAATTACCATTTTACTCTGACTTTTCCCCTTAAAGCCTCTGTGTCCCCCAGTTTTAGCAGTCCCTGTCACAGAAGTGAAAAGATAAAGCTGTAGTAGGTGGTGCAGAACAGTTCTCATGCACTAGCAGCCTTTACCTTCCTCATCTGCTGAAGGTCTGTGGTGATATATTTAACCTTTAGATGACCTTGCATTTATCTAAATATATACTACCCTGGCTATTAATTTTCCTGCATTCCCAAATCTGGTAATCCTGGCTCAAGCTCTGGTAGTGCCTTGCTACATCTGTTGAGATTAACTCTTGGACTAAACTCATTTATTTATATAAAATCATGGAAAACTTCCCATAGGAGGAGAAGTATCATCTTTTAAGTGGGTGGGAATGAGGCACAAGTTGAGGATTATAACCCCCAAAAAGATCTCCTGGGGATCTTGCAAGAAGTTAGAATAAATCAGTGTGAAAATGTGAATAATTTCTAGCAGTGAGTTAACATGAGAGAGCCAGCACAATTCTTTGCCCCTAAAAATCCATTGTAATTATTGGTGTGAACATGACAAAAGTGATACATGGAGAGCAGGTAGAATGTTTGATTTGGGAAGGTTCTGGGATATCTGGAAGCGGTGACATCACCATCCTTTCATTTCTGAATTCCTGGTTAGTGGTGTTGTACAGTGCATCCAGAAACAGGAGAAATACTGTGTTAACAGTCAAAGGCAAATGAGTTTTGATTTCATGTCCAGCATTTGTTTAAATGTTCAACAGTGTGGGATCTGGGTTGGGTTTAGATCCAGATTTGGGTTGGTTTTAGATCCAGAATAATAGAAGGCTGGGGTCCCAGGACTTCAGGTTTCTTTACACAGACAATGTGGGCAGTTTCCGAAAATGGAAGAAACTCCATCACTCCAGCTGTGGAGTTTCCCAGATGATGTCTGGGTGGTGGGCTGAGACTTTCCCTGGATCTGTGCATTTTTCCTAATTTAAAAATTGCCTCCTGTATCTCTCACATGGGCAATGTTCAGCAGAGACTCTCAGCCACAGTGAAGTGTTAAAGTTCAGTCTGGGGAAGAGAAGAGAACCTTGTGTGGAGACCTCAGGGCACCTTCCAGTGTCTGGGTGGGCTACAAGGAAGGTAGGGAGGGACTTTGCATCAGGAACTGATGTGACTGGACATGGGAGAATGGTTCAAAATGAAAAAAGGGAAATTTAGGTTGGATATAAGGAGGAAATTCCTTCCTGTGAGAGTGGCAAGGCCCTGGCACAGGGTGCCCAGAGCAGCTGTGGCTGCCCCTGGATCCCTGACAGTGTTGGCCAGGTTGGACATTGGGGCTTGGAGTAACCTGGGACAGTGGAAGGTGTCCCTGCCCTTGGCAAGGAACTTTAGGGATGATCCCTAAGGTCCCTTCCAACACAACCCATCCTGGGATTCCATGATATAAAACCATGAAATGTATTTTGTTTAAACACCAGCACTTCAATGTCCATGCTACTCTGCCTGTTGGCATCTCCCAGCAGAGCAGGTCCCTGAGCCCTGAGCTGCCAGAGGAGGGGCCTCTCTGTGATGCTGCTGTTCATGATCCTTTTCTTGTGTTAATTGGCACATTGCTGTCTATGAACTGCACAAAAATCCCCACTGTGTTCCATAACTCCAGGATACCATGTCCTTGCAGACCTGGCAGATCCACTGAGGCAGTGGCTGGTGCAGCCATGCCTGGTGCTGGATTTTGGGTGGGTTCTGTGAGTCTCCTGTGATGCCCAGGCCAGTCCCAGTTACAGGAACCCCAGCTCAGAGCCCGAGGGCTGCTTCTGCAGGCTCTGCCCTGAGCTCAGAGTCCTGACAACAATTTATTTTAAAAATAATTTCAAAAGTTCCACATTGTGTGCTGGGTGACAGCTTGTTCTTGTGCTTGGGCAGGGCATTGCCCTGCTGGATGTTGGCGTGTGGGAAGGGGAAGATGTGGGCTCTGGTAACTCTTGCTTCCTTTGGGGAATTTGGAATAACTTCAGTCTGGACACCCCACACATGACACTGCCACCAAACTGGTGGGAGGTTGATGGGTGAAAATCAACTTGGAGTAGGAAGGAGATCAATCTTTCTCCATGGAGACAAAAAGGGAATTGTGTAAGATGAATGAATAGAGGAGGGAGTGTCTGCCAGGCTTGGTGCTGGCTGCCCCGTGCCTCTAGAGGATTTCATGGATGTGCCAACATGACTGGCACAGTCCTGCCTCAGTTCTGCTCAGATGAGCTTGGGGCCATCCTCTGGCTCTTTCCCTCATGTTCCTGTGGTGTTTGAGCAGACTTGGTGCTTCCAGCTGTCCCAGTCACAGGCCTGACAGTGGGACAGGGAATCTGCCCTGCCTCAGGTGAGAGTCTGGGGAGGTGCTGGTGCCTGAGCTCCATCTCACAACACAGGAGCTGTGCTGGGTGAGCAACACAGAGAAAAGGTGGGAAAAGATGTGCCATGGATTAAAGTTACCAAAGGTCTGCTCTGGTCTGACTTTCACCTGGGATGAGAGTAAGAAGAAAGTTGCTGGGAAATAAGAGAGAAGGTGGGGATGCAGGGGAGTGCTGAATATCTCTCTGGTCACAGCTTAACCTGAATCTTCAAACAGGGAAAGGGAAATAATTTCACTTCTCCCCAGATACAGCAGCCCCTCTTGAGTGGTATGGGAATTCTGCAGGCACATCCTATTCCAAGAACACATTAGGATCCTTCCCACAGCCTTTAACCCTTAGGCTGGTTTAGAGGGGCTTTGCAGCCTTTCTGCCTTTGAAGGGTTGCAGGGAGAAATGCTGGGTTAAAAGGCAGTGCAGGGACAGTGCAAATTAACATTCAAAGTTAATCCCTCCAGGACCCTGCAGTGCCTGGGGCTCTCAGATTGTTCTCTCAGGTGCTGGCAGCAGAGCAGAACCTGCAGTTGTCAATGCCTGCTGGTCATTTGATGCTGGATAATTTCAGGGAGCATCACCCAGGGGGAGTTGAGGGGAGATGTTGGTTGAACACTTCAGATCATAACACTCCATTTCCTCCTTCTGTTTTACTCCAGGTTGGATTCTTTCCCAGTGAATGTGTAGAACTCATCAACGACAAAGTCCCTCAGTCCGTGACCAATTCGGTGCCAAAACCAGGTGTGTAATCAGCTCTTCTTGATGCAGTGAACTGGACTGGAGTTCTCTTTGTGTGTTCTGTGTTTAATTCCTCCTTCACACGTGTCATGAGTGTTGATCATCCCCTGCACATCCTCCTGCCCCTCTGTGTGTTGATCACCCACACGTTGCCCCTCTCTGGGGAGCTCCCACTGTTGAATGTCCTTCACCTGCTGCACAGACTTGTCTCAGTGTCCTCCTCCTGCCTGACTGGAAGGATTTAAGCCTGTCAGAATTTCAAGGTACTTTGAGCAGTCTGTAAAGAGAGATTCCATGAAGCATCCCAGTTCTGGGTGATCAAGGGAGTGTCAGGATGTTTTATACAGAACATGGATGAGCAGGAGTGTTTGTGCTGATCAGATAGAATAGATCACCTTGGTACTGGAAGGTTCTTTCTGCTTGAGGATAAATGGAGGAAGTTGGATATTACAGAATTGGAATTCTGGTTGCTTGTGCTCTGGGTGCATGGCTCCATCTGCTTCCTCCTGCCTTCTGGACAGTTCTGTGTTGTAGGAAAAACAGGCAAATTAATCCAAAGTTCTGCTGAAGGAAGGAATAATAAATAGAGAATGGGATTTTGGATCTGACTCTACTGTCAACCTTCCCATCCTTTCAGTGTGTTCTGGAAGTGATTGGCATTAGGTGTGCTGGCATAACTGAGATCTCTGTAAAATTTACTGGTGGGGAAGATGAAATTTTAAAGAAAATATCTCCATATTCATATAGGTAAAGATATTTCTATATATCTTTCGTGTTGAGGAGTTTCAATGTGCTGTTCTTTCTTAGAATGTTAAGCAGCTGGGAAGGGAAGTTGGTGTTGAACTGGTGTTCTTCTCATTCCTCTTCTCTATTTTAATGATGTTCCTTATCTTGGCAGATTGCTGACTTGATACTTTTAAACAAATAGATTCAATTCAAAAGCTTGACATTTGCCAAGGGAAATATCAGCACTTTATCAGCTCAGAGCTCTGGGGTTTGGTGGAAAGCCATGGATACCCAAGCTGTGAGTGCTCTGCAGTGATCTGTGTGCTTTGGAGAGCTGGCAGGTCGGGCCAGGGCTGTCCTCAGCCATTGGCACTGCCAGCCTCTGACACTGCTGGGAATATGATTTGGAATCAGAGGCACAGAGATGAGCATTCCCTGGATCCAGGGCCTGCCTGTGCTCCATCAGCTAAAACAGGAAAGGCAACTTTCAGCCTAAACACAAGCAAATATTTATTGTTAAACGTGACTCGGGCCATTCAGTGTGCTGAGCTGCTGGGGAGCAGGGTCTGCTTTGGTGGGAGATAATGGAGCAGAATGGATGAGGGGATTCTGTTTGGCTTCAGCAACACCATGGGGGGAGGATTTCCCCCTTCAGCCCTGGGAAATGTTTGGTACAAAGCTGGCTCCAGAAGCCCATGTATCATGAAAAGCAATAAGTTGGAAGATATTGCCAAGTCACAGAGGTGTCCCCTGACCTTCCCTGATGGCTGTTCCATGGGTCCATCAAAGGCTCCTCTAGGAGAGCTCTAAGGAGCTTTGAGATGTAAGGAATGCTGAAGCTGATTCTGTCATCCTGCCCCTCCTCTGCACACACAGTTCCTGGTGCCACTCCTTGGGTGCATTCTCTGTGCACCTTGGGAAGTGACAGCACTTGACTGAGGTTGGCAGGAGTCTGGAATTCCTTCTTGGATGCTGCAAAAGCTGCTGGGAGAGGAGCAGGGAGGAGGGTCCTGTAGTTAGGGAATGGTGGATGTGGTGCTGGAGGACTCCAGGAACTCTTGGCTGGATGAAAAGTGCTGTGTGAGATGGGTGACAGGAGGAAGGCAGGAGGGAGTTCCAGGTCCAGGTGTGCCAGCACAGCCCCGGGAGCTGGCAGGGGCAGGACTGAGGTGCTGCCAGAGGGGAAGCTGGCTCTTCCCAAGGGCACCCTGCAGGGATGGGAATGGCATTGCTGGGATAATGCACTTTGCTCGCCCTATTCCTGCATTTTGGGTTTTCCAGTCCACACATTATGCACACAGGGTATTTCTCATGCACTTAGATACCCACATTAATTACTTTTCTCCCTGTACCTGTGTCCCCAAGGACCAGAGACTTTCCTAAAAGTCTCACATGGAGCTGTTGTCCTCACTTGACATTAGCAGGGTATTTCATCTTGAATTACTGTGAAGTTTTAGATTTGGCCTTGACGAGCTGCACTTATCAACAGGCCAACTTTGATTTCTTTAATCAAAATATGATATGTGGAGCATCCAGGACATTGTGTATGTGCAGAGTAAAGCTCTTTGCCACGAAGGAATTTCCAAACACAGAACTCCTCGTGCTGCTTAATTGTCCCTGGGTCTGGCTGGGCTGAGGAACCTAATGAAAAGCAGATGGAACTTCCTGCCCTGGGTTTCTATTATTATTTATAATTAGAGGGTTTAATGTGCACAAGGGATGGGGACAGCATTTTAATGGAGCCATAAAATATTGCAGTGGTCTTTAATGCAGGGCAGTGACTGCAGTTCCATGGAGATGAAACACAGGGAAGGGCAGAGGAGGGTTGGGTTTGAGGGCAAACTCTGCTTTTGGAAACAACATTTTCATGGACTGTGGCAGGATGTGCTTTGTACCAGCAGTGATGGAGCCAGGGCCTGGGATGAGTGATGGAAAATGGGAAAATATAGGAAAAACAGAGAAACAGAAAAACCATACAGAGAACTGGCTTTTTATTCTGTTCTGAACAGTCAGAGTCATGTGAAAGAATACCAGTTTTGCCCCAAGTCACCTCTCAAATATATTTGACAATAAAGTTTGGAGTCAGGAGAGGAAAGGTACCTGTTGAGAGGTATTTTCTCTCCAGTTTTGGACTAAGCCTGTGCCCTCTTTTTTTCATCTTCAGTCCTGTAGGAAAATGGGGTTTTTTTCCCCAGCTGGGATGCAAATGCTTTCCTGACTGTTTCTATTTATGTAAAAAAACCTGTGAAGATCTAGGAAGGTTCTGTGAGCTCATAAAATCCCACATTTCTTGAGCACTTTCCTTTTCTCTAAATTCTCCCAGTATTCTTAGTGGGATACAATACACTAATGATAATTTTTTAGCCTAAAATATTCTATTGGTTTGATATCTACTATTTCATAGTTAATATTATCAATTTAGCTGAATTTCAGTGCCACAAGAATCAGCTTATATTCATGAGCATTTTTAGAGATCCAGGATAAAGGCTGCATTTGAATTTCAGATCTTCAGGGAGAAGTGAATCTTTTAAATATTCAGTGCTGCTCAGAAGGAAAAGTGTGAATAGCTGCTCTGGATTTTCCTTCTAAGTGAACATTGGTGAAGTGCCTGAACTTTGTGCTGTGTTGACTCTTCTCGTCCCCCTCTGTCCATCCCTTTTTTGGGAACAGTGTCTTTATGTCCATGTGTGCTCGTGCTGTCCCCACTCCTCAGTCACAGTCAGTGTCTCAGCTCTCTCTTTCAGTCCCTTTCTTCCTCAGAATTCTGGATATTCATAGTTTAGCAGTATTTTAACCTGCATCTCACACCTTACCTCATACCTGCAGTTTGTTTTGTCTTTTCCTAACAAGCAGCATCTTCCTGTGACCCAACTTCACTGCAGTGGCCTTGGCAGGGTCATTCTGGGGAAGGTTTTAGACTTGGTCTTTGCTGGGGAGCAGCTGCATTCAGTGGGAAAACACAGAATTAAGAAAAGAGGGACAGTTAGAGCTGAAGAGAACAAATGGGGGTAAGAAGGTAGTATTTCACTTTTTTTTCCTCCCCCCAAAATAAGCATTTTTAAAGCCTCAGGGATCATTCTCACAAATAATGTAAAACCCAGCAGCTCTGCCCAACTTTATGGAGGAATTTTCAACTTCCTGTCTCATCCATTTAATTTATGTTTGAGAGGTGAAGGTGCTCTTATGGGACACACATTAAAAGGTCCCCTGTCAGTATTGCAGGGTGTTGTGAATGATTAATTTTCTTTTTAAAACATCAATAACAGATTGATCCGCACACCCAATACAAATAATCCACTGAATTTTAGAAGGATTGAAATTTAGCTCTGGATCAGGCAACAGGCTCTGGTCAATGCTGGAGAAATTAATTTTAACTGCAAAAATGCAAATTGAGACACATTCACTGAGCTGTTGTAATGACAACAAGGCCATGCCTGGTTTGAAACAGGCTCATTTCTAATCCCTGGGTAAAAGAGATTGTGGTCAATATTTATTTTAATAGAAATCAGAAAGGAGAAGGTGCAAATAGAGCTTAAATTCTGCAGATGCCCAGGCTGAGCAGCCATTTGACACTGATAAGAGCATCATGTCTTAATTAGTGCTTTGATAAAGAAATCAGGGGAAGTGTACATAATTAGTACCAGTCTTGTTAATCTGAAGTAAACAAAGGAGTAGTTTGGTGTTCATGCCACTGTCTCGTTAAAGCTGAATTAAATGGAAAAGTGCTGAGCCAAGGCAGGTCTCCATTTGCAGGGGGAGGCAGAGAGGGGATGAGCACCCAGAGCTGCACAGCTGGAGCTGCTGATGAGACAGGAGCTGCTTCCAGCCCTGCCAGGCCTCAGGACCAAAATCCTGCAGGGAATCCTGATCCCTTGGGCACGGGGATGCAGGAGCAAAGGGCAGCAGGGGGAGAGTGCAAACTCCCTCCAGGAGAGTCCCTGTCCATGTCTGGGAGCTGCTGCAGGATCTCCCCAGCTCTGAGAGCCACCAGGAGCCAGCCAGCAGCTCCAGCAGGTCTGTGCCTGCTTGTGGGGTCCTTGGGCTGGAGGAGGCCCAGCACTGCCATGCTCACCTCCCTGTCCCCAAGGGCCACATCCCACACTTCTCCTTCCCTCCAGAACACAAGTGTGGGGCTGGGGCAGAGCTGGGCCTGCCTCCTCTGCAGTGCAGGATTTTCAGGAGGAGCACAGCAGCAAAACACAGCTCTGAGACAATTATTCTGCTTTTTGCACAGGATTAAGAGTAAGAACAGCTTCTGCTTTAGTACCAGGAGAGAAGAAGGAAAATTCAGTATATAACAAAATTCAGTATATAACAAACCACGTGCTGTTTGGCAGGACTGGGATGGGCCTTGTGCTGAAAGGTCAAGCATGCAAAATGTTGGGGTGTTTTTTGAGCTGGGACACAGGGGGGGAATTCCTGGATCCTCTGAATTTCCCAGGTGTTTAGCACCAAACAACTTGAAGGATTGGGTGTGTTGTATTGTGCTGTTGATAGCCCAGCTGAGCTTTGTGTGAAATGAGCCCATTTTCAGTGCAAACATATTTTAACCAGCTGCTTTTTGTTTTTGTTTTGCTTTTTTCCTTTTTTTTATTTCTCCCTTCCCAGTCTCCCCTGCCCATGGAGCCCGTCCAGCGTCCTGGAGCTACTTCCCCCCTTGTATGTCTTCATTTATTCCTTTGTCTTTCTTTCATTCTTGCCTTGTTTCTCTGTCTCCTTTTTCTTTCCTTCTTCTTCTGTACATGCAGGTCAGTAGCACTGATGCCCTGAAGGATATTTAGGGGAAACCAAAACAAATCTTTGTTCTAAGGTGCTTTTAAAAAAGATATTTGGGCATAAAATAATACAACAGGGAAAGAACAAAGCTGGTTATAGCTCTTTTCTGGGGGTGATAGAATCATCTTGAATCCATAAAAAGATTGAAAATATTAAAAGGAAAGAAATTAAGTGTCAGACAACCAAGCATGAATGTCAGTGTGAAAGAAACAGAAGATAAAAATGGATGATGGGGAGGAATTAAACATAGTTAGTGAAGTTTGTTAGAACATGGCAACCTTCAGAAGCCAATTTTTTTTTTTATGAGGGAATGGTGTTTGTGCTAACATCTGACAATGCCCAAAGTGAACTAATATGTGGCTTGTTTATTCATAGTCCTGCTTCACGTTGCTGTGGTCTTTTTTAGATCCTGCTAGTGCTGGTCTGAACGTCACAGCAATAACCTGGTGTCAGTAAAACCTGGGATTGGTCATGTAGATTTGTCATTTTTACAGCAAATGCCTCACTTGCACAAATCACCTCCCCCTGGGATGTTGTTTGGATTCCCTAAGTCAGTCTGAAAGCTTGATATGCAAATACTGTAAAGAGACAATTATAAAATATATCATATTCATGGAAATGTACACAGATACATCCTCTGCCCACCCACCCACTGCCAGCCTGCTGGCACAGCCTGGAGAGGGGGAACAGGCAGTGCTCCCATTCCCAGGGCTCCCTCCAGCACAGGAAAACCTGGTCCTGCTGGGAAGAGGTGGTTTCTGAGCAGCTTCCTGAGCACATGCCAACACCTCCAGACCCTGCAGGCAGAAGGACTGTCCAGAGGGGGAGAGCAGGGGCTGTATATTGACAAATATTGACATATTTGGGATACGCCATTGAGAGTGAGGTGAGGCTTCTTCCACTGCCCATGTCCAAACCCACAGGAGCCAGGGAATACTGAAATTGGGGTGGAGGTTTTAAGAATGAGGGCAGAATTTATTGCTGAGACTGGCCACATCCACTGATAAATAATCTGACAGAAAATTTGGGAGGAATCAGAATAGTGAATCTTGTAAGGTCCAGGGAGTTCCCTTTGGGCACACAAATATGGAGAAAAGATTTTTCTTCATGTTTTTCCATTTGTACAGTCAAGTTCCTTGGATCCCCGAGCCCTTCAGAGATGCAGTTCCTGCCAAGGATCAGCAGCAGTTAAATTCAGAGAACACAGGGAGGCTTTAGCCTGTCTATTTTTTCAGGCAGACTTTTTTATTAGGTTTTTAACACAAGAAAAAGGAATGGCCACATTTCTGGTTATTTAATGCCAGTGGTCAGTGTTGAGTCCCCCTCCTCTCTCAGCTGTGAGAAGGAAGCTTCTGACAACAGAGCAGCTCTAATATTTCTGCTCAAAGCTATGAGGCTCATTAGTGGTTCTGCTTGTTTTTCCTGTGAAATTAATTCCTTGTGACAGCCCTGTCCCTCTGTGAGTCACAGAATTGCCACAGAGATGATAAACTTGGCTGTGGCTGCTCTGTGAGCACCACTGGAGAGCTGGGGAACCACATCCTCCCCTGGATGAGCACTCCTGGGCTCTGGGGCTGTTTTATATTATTTCTGTGTGCCACAGATCATGGCTTCCACTACCAGGAATTTAGAAATACTTGTGGTTTTTAGGTATGGGGGATTTGAGGTCCTGTTCAGGTTTTGCTGGGGCAAGGGGGAAGTTCCTTTCTGGGCTCATTTAGGCACTGAAGTTCTTTTTTGGGCTCATATAAACGAGCTGAGCTCTGGACAGGGAGGCAGGGGCTGGAGAGGGTTTTGTAACTGGGACAAAGTGCCCCTGACCACAGGCCCAAAATCTTCGGTCTCCCAGCCACAGCAAAGGCTGTTCCTCTGCAAGCTGTGCTGTGTTAAAAATCACTGATTTCTCCTCCAGCTTTTGCCAACATAAACTGACATATATTTTATATAATTTTTAGTACTCTTTAACAGTGAAAACTCTGCTTAGGGTGGACTGTGCACAGCATCTCAGAATCCCAGACTGGTATGGGTTGGAAGGGAGCCTAAAGATCATCTGGTTCCACCTGCTGCCTTGGGCAGGGACTGGAATTGCAATTGGCCTGCACACACTGTGCTCACTGCTGAGCCAGCTCCAAGCCCAGTTGTTCAGGCCCCAGCACCACCCACTTCATCCCCAGCTCAGTTTTCCAGGGATTTGGGTGTTCACTCAGCTTAGTTCAGCTCTGCCCATGGTTTTTGCTGTTCACTCTGTGAGTTCAGTGGATCAACTCCCTCACAATGTCTGCTCCTGCTTGCACACAGACATTGATGGGCAGGAACAATTCAGGCCTAGAACAGCCCAGAGAAGCTCAGCTCTGCATGCCCAGCACTGAACTCTGGATTTCTCCAGCTCTGTCTCTCTAACTGCTGTCTCTCCACGCTGAATTGTTGGTCTCCTGCAGTCCCCTCTAGGAGATTTTTAACCTTGTCCTCTCTCTTGCCTTCTGTCTGTCCCTGTGCCCCCTCCCCTGATTATCAGATTTGGAGATGGATAGTGTAAAGCCAGGCTCTGCATTTGTTACCGAGGCTCTGAACCAGTCCCACCTGAGCTCAGGTAGAGCCTGTTCTGTGCCATCACTCTCTGTCCTAACCACCTCTAACCCTGTATGTGGTAGCAATAACCACTCACTAACCCCTAGGCTTGCTGGCAGAACCTAGCTGTAGTGTCATAAGTAGTGAAATAGAGATTTATTAATTTCTTTTTATATTAAAAACTGTTGGGTAGAAGAGCCAGTGCCTGGTTCTGAGAACCACCTTCTGAGGGGCAGATTTTCTGCATGTGCTCTCCAGACCCAGTGAGTGAATCCAGATCTTAAGGTGCTGCTCAGCACACCTGGGCCTTGCCTTGTGCACACTCTGCAGTATCAGCTGCCATGTGGGTGTTAATCTGTGTATCAGAAATCAGCTTCTTTTCTCCCCCAACTGCTGCATTTCTAAATATAAAGTGTTCTTCTTTTTCCCAGGCTTTCAATTGTGCCTCCCTCACTATCCGAAGAGTTTGCCAAACCCTCTGTGACCATGGTCTGGAGGGAAGACCTTGCTTAAATAAGAGAGGGAAGAAATGTGGTTAAATATATAGTTTTATGGCAATGGAAACAACCCTCCTGTGTGCCCAGTGCACTGTGAGAGCAGAAAACAACTGTGTTGTGTTGTCATTGCCATGACAACGTGGCTGTCTCTTGGCAGAACTGGCACTAGGTGAAATTAAAGTGTTCCAGTGGAACTGAGGAGCTGAGATGTGTCCCTGGTACATTTTATGTAATTAAACATTTGATCCTCAGTTATTGAAAGGTATTTGACAACAGACATTCCCATTTATTTGCTTGTTGTGTTAAGTCATACCTGGACTTCTGTTTCCCTGGATCTCATAAGTGCTTGGAAATAGACTGTAGGTGGGATTTTGGGAGAGCAGAGCAGCAATGTGTGGGAGCTTCATTTCTAGGCAGGGCTTGGCACCAAGGCCAATGGCAGAGTTCTTGCCCAGGCTTCAGACAACGTTGTCCCGTGTCCCTCTGTTTCACCCAGTCCCTTGGGATTGGGGTTGAACTGTACCTTCCTAGAGGTCATCCCAGGGTGAACAGGTTATTATTGGATATTTGATATCAAAGCAATGCTGATAAATACAGCCAGTCAAAGCTCATTTCAGTCCTGCTCTCCACAAAACCATGGAATCATGGAATCCCCTGAGCTGGACTCACAAGGATCATCCAGTTCCACTCCTGGCCCTGCACAGACACCCCAGCAATCCCACCTTGTGCCTGAGAGTGTTCTCCAAACACTCCTGGAGCTCTGGCAGCCTCGGGGCTGTGACCATTCTGGGCAGAGGAGGAACCTTTCCTGACACCCAACAGCACTGATAGAACATTTCAGTTTATGAAGGAGCCAGTGTTGGTGCAATTCGGTGACTGAAGTGCTTGGTAAGTGCCAGGCCTCTCTTCTAATTGTATTTGAACTGATTGAAATTCTTCTTGTGGTTTAGGTGTAAAGCTCTGCTTCTGCTGCAGTCCTTGTCTGGATGCCCATTGTTCCTTCTCCAGTCATCAGAGGAGGATTTATTTTTAAACTAGGATTTAGGGCTTTATTTCACTCCCATCAGAAGTGCTGAAAGCTTGCTTTAAAAAAATATTATTTTGCTAGTAGTGTGGATCTTGGATACATTAGGAATGTCCATCTTCACCTTCAATAATTGTGTTGTTTTGCTGGATTTCAGTGCAGTGAGCTCTGGAAAGTGCTTATTTACCCTGAATTGCTCCAGTAATTACCTGATTTCAGGAGAAGGGGATTTATAGCAGGCTCTGCTCTGGACTATAAGACTGTTTAGTCCTTTTAGGTCTTTAACTTTTAGGTCTGTACTGCAGATCAGAACTGCAGCAGCATTTTTCTGAGTTTTTAATTTAATTTCTCTTTCTCTTTGCCATCCTTCCCTTGTTTTAAGTCATTCGTCTTTTGTTCCTTCCCATTTTTTGGCAGAAAGGGATGAGAGCTGTGGGCTGATCTGTGGAAGTGCTGCTAAATACAGGATTCATCTGGTCCTCTATGAAATTTGCACCATAAAATCTGAGATCCTGCTGGAAAAGTAGGAGTTGGAGAGAACAGCTTCCTGAGCCTGTGTGCTGGGAACAGACATGGCAAAAATTCAGTGTTCCCTGGGCAGGCAGGAGTCGGATGGAGGAGTATCCCAAAAGCAGCAGCAGCAGCAGCTCAGTCCTGCCTGGCATGAGGAGTTGCTCACAGCCCTCTCTGGGGGACTGGATTTGGAGAAAGTCCTGCTGTGCTTCAGCCAGCCAGGCAGCACCCCTGTGTTGTTCTGCTGCTCCAGCAGTAGTTTGGGAGAAGCCACCAGCAGGGCTCTGGATCTGGGGCTGCTGCTGCACTCCCTTTCCCCACAGGGCCCAGGATGCTCTTGGCATTCCCAGTTGTGGGCTGAAGCTGTGAATGATCTTCTAACTGTCCCATTTCCCTTTTGCAAGGGGCCAGGGCTTGGATGTTCCTCTAGACCTGCATGGAAATCCACCTGAGGGTTCTCCACAGTGTCCCATGGTAAGACTTGCAGGCACACAGGATGGCAGGGGATTGCAGTTTGGGGAGTACTCCACCAAACTGGGACAGCTGGTGGATTTACAAGGAGCAGGTTTTAGAGTTAAAAAGTGTCAAATATTCTTTCTACACCCTCTGCCTATGGGGACATGTTTTTATTTGTAACTTGCTTTTGCCTTTTGCCTTCAGTGGCAAATCTGAAGCACTTTTCCTAAACAAAATCTCTAAACCTTGGCTAACTCCTAAGTGAGAGATGAGCAGGAATTGTATTTCACAAAGTTCCTAAGGATGCAGAGCATTAGGGAGTTAATGTATTTCTCCTTTCTCCATAATCCTTTAATCCTTTAACAGTGCAGATGTTTCTGACAATGGCAGTGAGAGCCAGGAGTGCACTCTGGCAGTGCTTCAGGAGCACCCCTGGCTGTTCCATGCCCCCACATTGAGGAGTTTTAGATGATGTTTATGCAGTATTTGCAGTGAGAACAAATCCATGTTTCTGTGACATTTCCTGGGTGCTATGGAAACTGTCTGGGTGGTTCTCAGCAAATTCTGAGTGAGTTGGTGGACATTTTCTTCAAGAGGCTTGGATTTCAAAGCCTGGAGTAGAAGAGCAGGATTTGGGGATGACTGTTATGTCTGGAGGGCACAGGGGAAGCTGGGGCAGGGCAGGAGATCCATCCTTTGGAGACAAGCTGGACTGAAACAAAAGGGACCCTCAGGCTCAGGGACCCAGGAGCAGGAGGAAGGTACCCTTTGGTCCTGCTGCTTCACTCATATCTTCTTTTCTTTTTTAGCTGAACTCAGAGAGAGTTTTCTATTCTATGAAAGCCTTTCTGGAGCCCTCCCAGCCCCAAGGGAGTGGATCCTGTGTCCCCTCAGAAAATGCCATGAGTGCAAAGCCAGTGGTCCCAGGACAGTTGGTGGACACCAGTGTTGTCCTGTGGGACCACTAGATGCAGGCTGAGCCTGGGGATGCTCCAGGGACTTTCTGCCTTCTCTGAACAATCCCAGTGAGGCAAAGGTGGAGGTGTCAGTGAATGAGCCTCTGTGTCCAGCCCCCAAATTTGCATTCAGGTTTTTCCCTGGCATAGCTGAGTCTCCTGGAAGTATGGAAAAGATCTCACACAGAGCTGGCACAAAAAACCCCATCCCTGCCCACCCCAACCCCCTGCCAGGGTCCAGGCTCCTGGCTTAGGAGCCCTTTAGCAGCTTGGAGAGGAGCAAGGGGAGCAGCAGAGCTCTGCCAATTGAGGAGCATCCTCTGCTCATGCCAGCATATCCTACATCCCCACTGGGAGGCACTACTGGTGTAATTACAATGCTGGAAATCAGCCTCCAGGCACAGGGAAATGCCTGGAACGAAGGTAGAGGGAAGAGCCAGATTCATTCCTGTGTTCCCTATCAGGCAGTTTGTCCTTGAGTGTGGTCACTGAGGCTTTGGAAAGAAGCTAAGCCCATAAACAGCAGCTTCAGGCATCTCACACTTTGACAGATAATTTTGTGGTGAGCCTTGACCATGTTTCCTGGGGAATTTTAATTGGAAAAGGAAAGGAACAAGCATGGTGTGTGAATCTGTGCACAGTCCGTGCACATCAGTTCATGAATAATGACATTCATCTGTGTTCTGTGCAGGTAAGAAAGATCTGTGCTGATGTTTGTTATGAAAATATTCCTGGTGTTTGAGAGGCTGGATCCCCCAGAATAGGCTGAGTACTGTGAAGCAGAGCAGTGAAGCTTGGCCGAGTGCAGGGTGTTGGAGGCACCAATGTGCTTTAATAAGGCCACTTCCCTTTTCACTTGTTCTGTGCTGCTTTCTCACTCTGCCTGCTCTCCACTTACTCAGGTTGGGGGGGGCTGTTATTTTTAAACAAGTTGGTTTTTTCCTTTCTCACAAGCTCTGTCAAAATGGGACTTAACTGTAGTCATAGTTGGCTTAGCAAAACTCTGCAGTTATGCTAAAAGCTCTGAAATAATGTCAAGAGGCAGTTTTTTCTGCTCTGCTTTTCCTCTTCTTTTCTCCTGAATAATTCTGTAAATTAGTGTGGGAGCCAGACTGTGGCTTGAAAATACTTCAGGCAGTTTTAACCATAAACGATGGCACAAAGCTCTGATCTCTTCCTGGCCTGTGGATTTATCAAGGGTTGTGCCAGTGCATAGCTCAACTCTCCCATTAAAACTGGTCCTGGGAAGCTCACAAAGGCTGAGCAGCTGCACCACCACCCCTCTGTGCACAGAGACTTCGTAAATGGAGTAGTTGGAATATTTTTGTTGCAAGGCATGGCAGACCATGGCTCCATCCACCAAAGCCTCAGTCACCACATGAGAGAGCTGTGGCTCTCTGGAAGTGTCCAAGGCCAGGTTGGACAGGGCTTGGAGCAGCCTGGGACTGTGGAAGGTGTCCCTGCCATGGCAGGGGTGGGACTGAATGAACTTTAGGGTCCCTTCCAACCCATTCTGGGATTTGATGATTCCATACTCTGTGACATGAGATACCTGCATGTCAAACCTGGTTGCTGACAGCTCTGAATCAAATCTAATAATTTTAAGGCATTCCATGTCATGATGTGCTGTTCTATTGTTTGTTTTTTTTAACTCCCCACTGTGCTTTCATCTATAATTTCTCAGCAACACCCTTATTTTTAAAGGGGCTGTTATTTATTTGTGGGGTGTGTGTGTGTGTGGGTGTGTGTGTGTGTGTGTGTTGGGAGCAGCTGACTGCAGGACAAATCCGCTGAGGATGAAGCAGCATTGGAAAGTCCTGACTGTCTAACTCCTAATGATGGCTTGAACCTCCTTCAGTAGTTACATTTGCAAAACCAGAAAGCAGAAGAAGCTACAAGCTGCACTAATAACATTCTCTGGGTTGCTTTGCCTTCCCAGTTCGTCTGTCTGAAATAACTTTTGGAGCATAGGGTGAATTTCAGGATTCAATTTGTGACAGGCACACGGATAGACCCTTTCTTCTGTGGTTTCAAGTGCTTGGGCTTCTTAGCTGGGTTTAAAAGATACTCATTATCTGCTTCCTCTGCTCCATGGCAAGCAGACAAACTCCTCAGGAGTGGAGAATGCATCTCTTTCGCTTGCTTAATTTAAAAAAAATGCTTAAAACTGTCTGGCAAAAAAAATTAGAACAGAAAATGAGACTCATGTGATTATTTTATTATTTTCAATCAAACATTCAGAAACAGCAAAAGACATTGCAGTGCTGTTCAGTGCAGTGGAGAGCAGAGACCCCTGTGCAGGTGCAGAAGGTCCCAGGTGCAGAGGAGTCACATCTTGGTCACTCAGGTTTCATTCCGAAAAGAAAGGCAGTTTCTAAGAAGGATTAAAGATTTTCCTTTACAGGAAACAAAGTGCAGATGGGGGAAAGGTGTGTCATTGTACACCAGGTAGTAAAATACCTCCTCAGAGCAGTAATTTGAAAGGTAAAACCCAAGCCTGAAGCTGAGGCAGCTCTGTGTTATTGAGGATGCAGCTGTTACATTCCTACTCTGATTAGCAAAAACAGGATTGGGCAACTCCTGGCCTTAGTTTGAAACTGGGCACCAGCAAAGTGTGTGAATGGGGGGTCACCAGCCTTGAAGGAGTCTTCCTTGCCAAGCCTGGCCTACAGTAAAAAGAAAAAAACTTCCATGGGGAGCATACAACACATCCTGGCAGCTTTGGGCAGCTCAGCATTACTGCTCTGAAGTCCCAGATGCTGTTGGAATTGTATGTCCATTTTGCATGTTAATTTGGAATAGCATTGCTTCTGCTGTATTAATCTGTGTTGGGATTTTCCCAGCTTTAATCAATGGATTTGGTAGGAAGAATGTTCTCAAAATGGTGAGTTGGTACCAGGGAAAAGGGTTTGCACTTGGAATTATTCAGAGAGAAGTGGATTTAGGGGTCGTGCTTGGCTGCTGAGGTAAACCTGGTTTGATAGTGTGCTCATTGTCCAGGCCAAACAAGTCCAGCAGTGAATACCAAGTGTACAGAGAACCTGGAGAACAGGATCACTGGGAGATGTGAGTCAGCAAACGATTTTGAAAATAGCACAGAGGAGAAAGCATGAGCACCCAAAGAAATGAGTTTTCCCCTCCTGCTCATCAAGATATCTCCAGATAGAGAGGCAAATTCCTCCCTAATCCTTCTGATCCTGAGGTTGCTCACCTTTAGCTGGCAAGCCCACATTTTAAAGTGGGTGACAGCAATTACTGGGATTGATGAACTGGTGTTCATGGGGGAGCTCAAGGTCAAACAGCACAATGGCAGAACTAATCCCACAAACCACACTGGCATTAGGAGAAAGCTTGGCTGAGGCTTCCTGCCCTCCTGGCTCCAAGTGCTGGCTGAAGCTGGGCAGGGAAGGCAGTGCTGGAGTCAGGTCAAGTCCCAGGGTCTCTGTGCTCTGTCCTGGGCTGGAGCCCGGCTGCAACTGGGTCACTGGGAAATGATCCCATCATTTGGCTTTGCTTTCAAACAGCAGAACTCCCGGAGAGTTTTTAATTGGGTTTGTTTTCAGTGATCTGATCACTGATTCAGCTCAATGCCAACTAGCCCTTAGGACTGGGAGGGGACACTGCTCCTGTGATTACATTATCAGGGACACTGGTGTGAGGTGAGGTCCCTGGGCTGTGGGGCCCAGCCTGTGTCACATCTGCAAGCTGGGACGTGCTTCCCCCAGAGCACTCAGGCCTGCCCGGTGTGTCTCCCTTCCTTCCTTCCTTCTGCACATGCTGAGACAGATCTTCAGTGTGGCCTCAGGGATTTGCAGCAGGAGCAGTGACTGAGGGACAGGGATGGTGGCACCGATGTGCCCCTGAGCCCCGCAGTCCTGGTGGGACTGGGCTGTGGCTCTCACCACAGTGTCCTCTGTAGTTTTTGTGGCATGGAGGAGCAAGGAAGGAGAAAGTGGATAAAGGTGAGTGCAGCTTTCCTGGCCTGTGTGTTTTCCTGGAGGAGCTCACAGGCTGAGGGGATGGCACCGGGCCCGTCCCATGGTGGAGGTTCTGGAGCAGCCGTTGGTTACGTGGGGCAAAGGCAGAGGTCAGACCTTTGCAGAATCCCAGGATGGGTCGTGCTGGAAGGGCCCTCAGCAGGGCCATCCCGTAGCACAGGCAGGGCACAGGATTGTGTCCATGGTTCTGGATTAACTCCAGTGAGGGACACTCCACACCCTCTCTGGACAATCTGTTCTGTGCTTGATGACTGCACAGGGAAATTTCCCCTCACGTTCAGCTGGAACTGCCCGTTCCTCTTGTCCTGTTGCTGGGCACTAACGAGCACAGCCTGATTCATCTTCTCAGCACCCCCCTTCTAGATTTTTATACCTGGTGTTGTTTTACATTTATATTTTAGACCTTCCACAGACGAGCAGTTGTGTGCTGCTCTCCATCCCTCCTTGCCCACCCAGCACCCTTTGCCCGGCCCCGGGAGGGGCGGCAGGAGGGACACGAGGGTCCCGCGGCGGTGCCGGCCCGGGGGCAGCGCCGGGGCGGCTGCGAGAGCCGGGGAGGGAGGGAGGGAGGGAGGAGGGAAGGAAGGAAGGAGGCACCTGCGGAGGAGGAGCCGGGGAGGGGCTTGGCCGAGCTGCAGAGGCTGCGAGCGCCCGGCGCATCCCGCGGATCCCGGCGGAGCCGAGCCAGCCCGGCGCGGAGCGGCCGCGGGGACCCGGCCGGGAGCAGGGCCAGGTGAGGCAGCGATACCCCGGGGCACCCGGCCGGGGCTCGGAGAGGGGGCCGAGGTGTCTGCGCCACTTGTTGCTTAGTAACTTGCCAGATACTTAATGTTTGTGTGGGGAATGAGTGGCTTTGGATGAGGATTCTTCTTTCCCGGTGGTGATGGTGCCTCGGGAAAGAGGCTCTTGGTACATACTTTTCATTGGATATTGGGAAGAAATTCCTCCCTGTGAGGGTGGGCAGGCCTTGGCACAGGGTGCCCAGGGAAGCTGTGGCTGCCCCTGGATCCCTGGCAGTGTCCAAGGCCAGGGGTTGGACGGGGCTTGGAGCAGCCTGGGACAGTGGAAGGTGTCCCTGCCCATGGCAGGGTTGGCACTGGATGGGCTTTAGAGTCCCTTCAAAGCCAAACCATTCCATAGTTTGATGGTACTGAACACCCCCTGGTTGGGCCCAGGGGTGCTGGGCTGTGCTGGGGTGTCCTGCCCAGGACACTGCCTGGAGCAGAGCTGGTCCTGCAGGGGTGTGATGCCGTCGGGGTGCTCAGATGCCTCCCTGCCTGTGATCATGTTTTCAGTCAGGTGAAAATATACCTGGTGTCAGTAATTTCTCTCTCATCCCCGGCTGCTGGTTACAGACCTGTGCTTCTGCAGTGGGAAAGGATCCTGGGGATCCATGCCCTTGGGCAGCTTCCCTGGCTTGGTGACCAAATACCGATTACATTTACATACTTACCCCTCTCCCCCTCCTTGTTAATTGTTTTATTTTTGTTTCCCTCTTACTAATCTCTGCCTTGAGTTTCTGTTCCACTTTGCTCCACACTGGGTCCGTAGTTGTAAATTGTTTTATTGGATTTGTTCTCGGGTCATGGGTGTGTAGCAAACCAGAGCTGTTAAAGGGAGCCTCTTTCATGTCTGGGATGATTTGTGTGAGGATTCCCACCCAGATCCCAGCAGAGAAGGAATTCCGGCGTGCAAACCCCCTCCACCCCAGCCATGATCCTGGGGCTGCAGGGCTGGAGTTCAGTGCCTCCCTCTCAGATTTATACCTCCCTCCCAAAGAGGCAGCTGACAGAGGGGAATGTCTACAATTTAAATTTCAATAGATTTTTGCATATCACTTTATCCTTTTGTCTTCCCTCCCTTCCCAGACTGGCACATCCCTGAGCATTAATATTATTGATGCTGTTGGTCAGGAGAAAGGGGCTTCCTATTAAAACTGCCAGCCCATTGTTTGCTGGAGCCCTGCGGCAGGGAATGCACACTCTGGAAAATAAAATTCCCAGGGAGAGACGTTACTGTGATCACAGTAGAGACTTTGCAAGTAGCCATGGCTCGTCTGTTCATATTTGTTCAGAAAACCTCCTAAAAGCCAGAGCCCATTTTAAGGACTAAATGCCCTGCAGGATCTGATTATTTGTGACAGAGAAGACAGGAGGCCTTCCCTTTCCACTCTTCCCCGGCCTCCTTTGTTCTGGGTACCACACAGGCATGATAAAAGAGGCTCATTTGAAATCAAAGCCCTGCACTGGGAAGTGAAAGGAAAAGAATATAAAGCAGGCAAAACAATACATTGTCTGCATTCCTAAGTCTTGAAAAGCAGATTTAATTCACCTCAAATCCCCAAACTTTTAGGTCCAGTTTTCACTTTCAGTGAAGTTTTTTTACACTTCTTTAGCTGTGTAAGGAGAATGTATGTGAAAATGTAATTGTTATCCTCTTTTAGCTATTGTATCTTTCTTGTGCTGTATAAGGTGACTGTAATGTGAATGAAAATTGTGGTCATGGTCTTCAGGATTCTTTTTGTTTCTACTCCAGGTGAGTGGAAACTTAACTTCCAAAGGCAGAATCATCTCAGGGGTTAATAGTGAAAGAATGAACAGTTTAGGAAGTCAGGGCTGTAAACAGGAGAAGAACCAGAGCAGTATGGATCTGGGGAGGGTAGGTCACTGCAGTTTGGAACTGGTCTGGGCTGCAAACACTTGCCCTCAGGCAGTGAAAATGAGAGAGGCCGCCTTCGGGAAGGGGCTGGGAGAGCAGCAGGGATGTTGCCTGTCACACTGGGAGTACCATGTACCTCAGGACAGTCTGTACCCACGGCAAAGGCTGTGCCATGGCATCAGGAGCAGTGAGGCAGTGTGCCCTGACCCGGCCCCCTCCTGTTCCCAGAGGGATCGCTCACGCCCCTTCCCCATGGAATCCAAAGGGTTTGTTCCTTCCCCATGCCTTCCCAAGGCCTTGCATAAGAGCAAACACCCTCTCGCTGTGGGATTAGGCTCCATCTGCCAAGCTCCTCGTTATTGCACTTGTGTTGTTTGTTGATTCCTGTCAGATCCTTTTCCATGGCTCGCCCCCTCCCACCAGAGCGGGCTGAGGGAGCGCGGTGCCACCGTCACTGCGGTGATCCCGGCCCGGCTGATGCCACACTCGTGCTGGGATGGCCTGGGAAGGCTCCAGGCTGCCTGCCTGTGTCCAGAGTGCTTGGTGTGATGCAGGGTCAGCCTGGGTTGTTGTCAGGTTTTTGGAAGATCTCCTGCAGTGCTGCTGCCAGTTGCAGGAATTGTGTGGGCGAGGCTCAGCCGAGCTGCAGTTCCACAGGGCTGTTGGGAGGCTTTTTAAATCAGGGAAGGAGCTGCATGGAGCACAGCTGAGCTCTGAACTAGGCAGAGCAAAGGCACTTTGCCTTCAAGTGAGTGCAAGTTTGGAACAGTCAGCTCTTGTCTTCTCTGAGGCCATGGCTGCTGAAGCCAGGAGAAAAAATGTTTGGTTTAGATTGTCCCAAAGGGAGGTTGAGGTTGTCCATTGGGCAGTTCCACCTGTATGGATAGCTAGCAGCTCCAGTCAGCTCCAGCAGGAAGTGTGGGGCATTGCCACCACTGTCTCTCTGTGGATCACGTTCCTGTTGGTGATGCCTGGTGAGTTGGAGAAGCTTCTGGCAGAGGTGGCCCTGTTCTGGTGTCACCTAATGCCAAAGTGACATCTTGCCTCTTCAATGTTTTTCCATTTCTCCCTGAGCTGCAAGTGTCTGCAGAGTTACCCAGCACAAGTTGCTGGTTGTTGGTGTTCATGACCTCACCCTTAATGCTGCTGCCCCAGCTGAGGTTCCAGAAATTCCTTTAACTAAAACCACCTTTCATGGGCCACACATCACAACCTTTGGGGTCATTCTGAAATCGGGTTTCTTTTCAAACCATGCAAATTGTGTATCAGAGATACGCTCAGGTAACAGTGTCACATCCTTTTCAGTGGGAATATAGGGTTGCACATTTTGGTGTCAGATCTCAAATCTTTTGGTGTGGTGTGAGTTTGGGCATGTGAAGTCAAACAATCCTGACATGCCAAAGTGGATGTGGGTAGGAGGCTGACACCATCTCCCTGATGGGCAGATCTGGTATTCAGTTCTGCCTCTGATGGTTACCTGAGTCAGAGCAGCCTTTCTAAAGGATCCTCAGTCTCCAGAGTAGGGGAGATAAGCAAAAGGACTGCATTAAGCTTTGCTAGAACAGAGATTTAGCTAGAATGAAAGAGAAAAAAGGTATTTCAAGTGTCTCTCTGGATATTTTTTTCCTACCTCCATGTTTCCCAATTTGCTCCCTTGTCTCCCAGTTTTGCTGCTGGCCCTGTGACCTGTTAGTGTCACCTGAGCTGCTGACCCCACTGCCACGTGTGCTAAATCTCTATCAGTCTGTTTTCAGCTCCCACTCCTTTTCCAGATTGAGCCTCTAATAACTGGTTTCCTTTGCACTACAGCCCCATCCATCATTATTTCCTCCCCCAGTCACCTGTCCTAGCCTGTCCCTGCTGCATCATCCCTGGGACTCTGTTAGTCAACACTGTTGTTTTTTTCCAAAATACCATTTAAACATGTTGATAGAATTAATAGATTGACCTTTCCAGCCCTTGAACCTTTGAAACCTCTCCCATGTCTCCATTAGCCTTCAGCTGCATAAATAACTGATTTATATCTCCTGGCCATGTACCACTGCCCTGGGGCAGGTGTGCTGTCCTTCAGGGATTAATTTGAAGATGTCCTGGGTCTCTTTGTTCAGGAGGTCAGGTATCATCTTAGTGCTCCCTTATGGTCTTAGATTCTGTGCAAAGATCAGTCATGTCTTAAGGCTGGAAAACAGCACAGATTTCTTGGTATCAGACATATGTGATAGACTTTTGCATCAGACTAACCTCGTGGTTATCATTCCTAAGCCATTACAAACACTCAAAAAATTTGGCAGAAGAGCTGGGAAGGAGGTTTTGCTGTTGTACATTAGCTCCTAGTTCACATCTGTGTTTTCTCATGGCCATAAAGAAACTTCTCCAGGCAGTTCACGCTGTAGATGATCCTCGTGCATGTCACCACAGACATGTGGTATCAGTTAAATGAAAGCAGCCACCATGCTGGTAGCTTCTGGATTTGCAGTGTGCTGTCTCTGGCAGAGGAGTGACCAGAGCCAGATGCAGCAGAAGCTGAAGGAATTGTGTAATTGTGAGTTGTCAGGCTGGTGGATATCTGCTGCCAGATGTTCCTGTGCTCAGGAGGAGCCAACCTGAGCTGAGGGCTGCTGTGGGCATGAATGGGGAATAGCTGGAGTTGAGCTGAGGTCATTGCACAGACACTGCCCAAAGGATGGCTGCAGGAGCCTGGGCAGATGCAAGAGATGCAGCTTCCTTATTACCAGGCTTTATAAATAAACAGCACCAGCTCTTATCAATGACCTATTTTACTCTCCATATGTGTGGGGCTCTCGTGGTAGTTGGAAATTTGTCCTTATCCTTGGCTGGTTCTTGTCTTAGCTAATTTGAATGGTTCTTATCAAATTACACTGAAATTAATCACCTTTAACATATTGCTTCACTTCAGAGCCCAGCCTTAACTGATGGCAGCCTAGCACAAGAGAAATGCTGCAGCATCAGAAAACACAATTTATTTTGCTCTTGTTTATGGCAAACCAGTCAGTACATATTTATGAAAGTTATTTGAGATAGAAAGATATTTTTAGACTCTCATATCTATGGAATTTTAAATTATCTCTTGAAAATCTTTATGCCTGCTGAGGGAGCCCAGTATAGAGATTAGTGAGGTTATTGCTGTGTTGGTTGGTCCTTCTTCAAAGCCAGCATCCTGTTCAAGGACTTAGGGATGGTGCTTGGTGGTGCGTGGTTCCACATTCTGCTTGGGGGTTTTAGGGCTGTGTAAATGAGCTTCCAAAATAGAATG
Source organism: Agelaius phoeniceus (assembly GCF_051311805.1). Taxonomy (NCBI): domain Eukaryota; kingdom Metazoa; phylum Chordata; class Aves; order Passeriformes; family Icteridae; genus Agelaius; species Agelaius phoeniceus. The sequence goes on from NC_135287.1 coordinate 1,153,721, forward strand.
TGCTGTGGCAGGAGGGAAGGAGGAAAATGTCTTGTTGCTAAGGAACATGACAGAGAACTGGGAGATGTGACTCAATTCTTGGCTTGGCATCACTTCTCAGTGAGATGTGGGTCTGCAGAGTGGGTTTTTCTGAGTGCAAGGGGATGGATATTGAGTATATTGGCTGATGTTTTCAGGAGGGGTCAGGGTAACTGCTGCTGTGTGGGGACCCAGCTGGCCTCGCTCTGCTCCCACCCTTCAGTGTGATCCCAAGTGTGCAGAATCAGGAGCACAGGAAATGTGTGGCAAAAACAACCCCAGCTTCTCATCTCCTGATTCCTGGTGCTGCTCTTTTTTCAGAAGAGTCTGTTGCTTCTCCTTCTTTCTCTGCAGCAGTTTAATTTTAGAATAGAATGGCTCTGGAGGGACTAATAGCCTAGAAAAATTTTTGCCTGGTTTGCTGTAAATCTCCTTTAAGAGGGGATGGATTTCACTTTTGTTTTGTAATGCTTTTCTTTATGACATTCCCACACCTTTGTCCATCTTTGGTTTTGTGCCTGCCAGTGCAGTTTGTGGATTGCTGTGGAGCTCTGCCACCACGTGTTGTTGTTGCTTTGGTCTGAGCACCAGGCTTCCCTCGCAGCGGGGGCCAGCTGGGTGCTGTGACCTGTAAAATCACTGGGAATAACAGAAACAAACAGGCTGCCCATGTGCTGGGAATGTGGGTCAGCAGAAACCCTCCAAGATTATTCTGTTGGAGTCCAAGTTTGCTAACCCTGCATCAGAAAACGTGGTGCTATTACCCTGGGAAGGGGGTTTTGTCAAACCCCAAATATTAGTGCTACCAACAGGGAATGGGACAGGTGCTCTTTGTGAAACAGGGGCTTGTTTTCTCTTGGCAGAGGCTAATGAGGCTGCAGGGAACAGGCAGAGGGCTTGGGAAACAGGCAGGGATTTTGGGAGGGTGTCCTGGAGGAAGTTGCCATTACCCTGGATGGGGCTTGGAGCCACCTGGTCTAGTGGGAGGTGTCCCTGCCCATGGCAGGAGTTTGGGACAAGATGAGCTTTAAGGTCACTTCCACCCCAAAGCACTCTGAGATTCTGTGTTTAGAATCTGTTGCCAGGTAACCTTTGCCTGGATGTCCCCTGGCCTTTGGGAAGAGGCAGGATGAGTCAGCTGAGAGATGCTGTCCTGCTGTAGGGTTGGCTGGGTTGTGTTTTGTTCTCAAGCCTTTGTCTCACGGGGCTTTTCTTGCTGAGCAGAACAAATCTGGGGACACAGTAAGGCTGCATTTATTTGTTTGTTAAAGGGATTTTTCCTGTTTGGTCTCTATGATCCAAAGCCAAGGAATCAGAAGGAGACAGTGCTCTTTGCCATCCTATCTTTCCTTCTGTTGGCAGCACTTTGGGCAATTCTAATTAAATATTGCAGTGGTCTTGGGAAGGATTTTGTGGCCAGACATCACTTGTGGAGTTTGGGCTGAGCCACGTGGTGTTGTTGGACTGTGCTGTGAATCCCAAATAACTGCATCCCTAATGAATCCATGGGGCACAAGGAGGGATCAGGACCAGGGAGAGCAGGTTGGTTCTGGGCTGTCTCACCTGGGCTGGCCCAGCTCTGCCCCTAAGAGCATCAGGGGCAGCAGATTATTGTTAATCCAGATCACGGCAGTGCCTCAGCTCAGCCTCAGGGAAGGGTGTGGGGACACCCAGCAGTGCCACCAGGGGCTGAGCCTGTGGTGTGGGGACACCCAGCAGTGCCACCAGGGGCTGAGCCTGTGGTGTGGGGACACCCAGCAGTGCCACCGTGGGCTGAGCTCGTAGTGTGGGGACACCCAGCAGTGCCACCATGGGCTGAGCTCATGGTGTGGGGACACCCAGCAGTGCCACCAGGGGCTGAGCTCGTAGTGTGGGGACACCCAGCAGTGCCACCAGGGGCTGAGCCTGTGGTGTGGGGACACCCAGCAGTGCCACCGTGGGCTGAGCTCGTGGTGTGGGGACACCCAGCAGTGCCACCAGGGGCTGAGCCTGTGGTGTGGGGACACCCAGCAGTGCCACCAGGGGCTGAGCTCAGAGGAAGGCTCAGGAGTCCTCAGCAAATCCCAAGGGATGGATCCCTGGATTCCAGGGGGGTGAGTTGTCCTGACCAAGAGCGTGAAGCTGACCAGGAGCTGGTGGCTGGCACAGCTCTTCAGTAAAGCTGCAGAAAGCATGTCCTGAGGGTGAAGGAGCCCTGTTTTTAATGAAGAGGTTGTTATTTAATAGCTTTTACCAGTGTCAGGGGGATTTGGGGCCTCACTTGCACCACAAATGCTGGTGGTGAAACAACAGCACTGCCTAATAAATGTTCCTGGGGGAGGTACTGGGCAGATTCCCAAAGCCACAATGAACTACCTGGCACAAGGAATCCTTTTCCTTCCCCTCCTCCCCACCACGTAAAGGCTTTGGCCAGCACAGTTATGACAGCAAAGGGAACGGAGATTTTTGTATGCTCCTAATTGATATATTTGTGCCAGCAAAACTTCAGAAGTGGTCCAGACTCAGGTGGGGTTTTTCACTTGGGTTTCATTTGAGGGTTTTTTGCAGCCAGCCACTCTCCACTGGATGGAGAATTTATCTTTGCTTCTTCAGGCTAGGATATTAAGCTAAATCTGCCTTTCTGAGGAAAGCAGCCCTTGCTCCTTCTAGGAAAGTCTCCATTTCTTGGTAAACATTGTGTTTTGTGGTGGTTAAGTCTGAGGTGGAAAGTAATATGGATAAATGTTGGAATTTTTGTTTAGTTTGGTTTGGCTTTCAGTTGGTAACTTAAAGCACAGCAACCATTTGAAATTTTCTGTTGCTAATGCTGGTTACCAAATTTATTTCTATGAACACCTTGTGTGGAGACTCAAGCTGTGGGTGGATCAGCTCTATCATGTCCCTGCTTTATTGGAGGGACAGTAATGGTGGGAAAGGGTTAATTGTTTTATCCATATCAGCTTGGTTTGTAACACTTGAAGATTTATTTCAGGTCTAAACCCTGTGCCTTGATTCCCTGGTTTTCCTGCAGTCACCAGTTCTGGGTGCAGAGCAGTTATTGGTGGGCACTGCTGGCTGCTGCTGTCACTGTCACCTGTGGGGCAGTGAAGCCCTGGATGGGTGTTTTGGAGCAGAAAACACGGATTCTGCAACATTCCTGGCAGCTTTTGGCGTTGGTGCTTGTCCAGAGCCTGGCTGTGCTGTGCTATGTTCACCCAAAGCAGGGTGCAGCAGGAGTTCATCCCTCGGGATGCGCTTCGACGGTGGGCAATGCCCGAGGGTGGGGGGATCCCACCTTTGCTGCTGCTGCAGGAGGAGCAGAGCTCATCCCTCTCAGACACCTACCTGCTTTCCTTCTCCTTAATAACCTGTCAGCAGGGAGATGACTGCTTGGATTTTCTTGCCATTCTCTTGTTCTCCCCCACCCAGCAGAAGCCTGAGTGAATCATTCCTGCGTGGGTACAGCCCTCGGAGCTGGGCTCAGCCTCAGAGAGGCTTGCAGAGCAGGCAGTGATCCAGAGCAGCCTTGTTACAAACCAAGGAGCTGTGCTAACACTTCCACAGGCTGGGGACAAGGGAATTTCTGCTGGCTGAACCTGCCCTCGCAGAGTCCTTGGCTGCTGCAGCACTTCTCTGTGGCAGGGAGTTTGTGGGAGTCTGCTTAATGGTGCAGAAAGCAGGACAATTATTTTAACCTGCACTGAGTGGCTTAAAGGCAGAACAGATTTACTATGTTTTAAAAACTCGGCTCACTTTTCTGGTCAATGATGCCAGTACCAAGCCAAGTACATCTCTGGACCATGGAAGTGCACCCATTGCAGTTTTTTTTCTGGTTTTAGTGCTGAGGTGACACCCAAAAGTTGCTTGTTGATCTGCATTAGTAGTAGAAATTCTTCAGGACTAGAATTGGATGCGTTTTTCTCCACTAAAATCCATTCTCTGATGGGCTCGTTTTTCATTAAGTCAAGCAAGGTACATAGTATTCAGAGTGTGAAATGATTCAAGTGAATAAACACATATAAATGATTGCTTTATTTGGATTAGTAGGTGCTCTGTTTGCCTGTTGTAAAAGCATCTGTCTCAGGTCTCTCACCTCCAGTGGTGTTACCACAGCTGCCCGAGGGTGCTAACCTTGGAAATTCCTCACTAATCAGGATGAGACTGTCTCCATTTATCCTTGAGCTGGGCCGATAGCAGGTGATAAATGAGCCCTTATTTTCCTGTGATGATGGATACAACCAAACCCCATCCTAACTTTGTTTGGCATGTCAGCACAATCTGTTCCTTTATTGTGTGCAATTAAAAAGCCCCATCAAACTGCGAGCACGCCTTTAATTAAAGCCCCCACAGCCACAGTTTGTCATGCTCAAGGCTCCTGTGGTTGTTAAATAAATTTGGTTTGATTGCTGAGCATGCAGATCTGGGGTTTGGTGGGGATTTTGGGATTTCAGGTGTTCAGGTGGTGCTTAGGATCAATTTAGTGTTACACTGCTACAGGGGACTTTGTGCAGAAGGAGACGTTTGCTTTCTTCACATCAGTGCAAATTTGTTAAGGTCAGTGGAATCAGGTTTATTATATAAATATACATATATCAGGTTTATTACATATCTCAGTAGAGGGACCATGTCAGTGTCTGGTAAAATGGAAGGAGAAATATTCCTCTGTGTGAAGGGATTAAAGCATCCTGAAGCATTATGTGGTACAACCAGGATCTTGGGACAAGGTTTTTGTGTTCCCTGCTTGAAGAACCACCTGAGGGAAGCAGTGCCCATCCATCTTTGCTCTTTGCTGAGTCCCAGTTTCAGAGCTGCTCTCTGTAGTTCACATTTCATTAGGCAGCAGAGGTGACACTGAAGGGATGAACCTTTGTCCCTAGGTATCTTTGCTGCTGTGGAAGGTGTTACTCTGATGATACTTGATTGCACTATTTGTGCAGTATTCATGCAGGTGGAATACAGGGTTCTTGTCTTTCCTGCCTGGGATGAGAGGGAGGAGCAGGGGAGGGTGATAGCTGCTGCTGCAGGAGCCTTTACAACTTCCCGAGCTGCAAAGGCTTCCACAATGCACGGCCCTTTGTACCCAGCAGTTTGTTCACTTCAGTAGAGCTCTTCTGTTGAATTAAACTGCTTTTAAATCGTGTACACAATGGCACCTTTGTTGGGGAGGCTCTGAGGGCCTCTGGAGGAACATTGACATTCCAGGGCATTGTTCTGCTTCCATTCAACCTGAGGCTGGCCTCTCCTGCCAGGGCCAGGTCGTTATGTCACCCACTGCTCTCCTTTGCCTTGCACTGGGGTTCAGCTCCTGGGCAGGTGGTTTTAGCAGAGGGACCAGAGTTTCCCCAGCACAGCCCAGAGAGACACAGCAGGAGGTTGGAAGGCATCTCCTGCCTGAGCCAGATCCTCCTCTCTTTGGATGCTGCTTGTGTTCATTCTGGAGAGGATAAACTGCATCTCTTCCATCAGCTGCCTTTGTGATCTGTTCAGTGGGGGTGGTGGAGTCCCCATCCCTGGAGGTGTCCAAGGGACACCTGGATGTGGTGCTCAGTGCTCTGGGCAGGGTGACAGGGTGGGGATTTGGCACAGGTTGGATTTGATAGCCTTGGAGGGTTTTTCCAACCTCAGTGACTGTGAGTCTGTTTTTATTTTGTGATGGCTTGAGAAGGGAGCTGCTGAAGCTCTGGGGTGGTGCCTGTGCAGGGGCAGTGAGGGGCAGTGAGGCCTTGGTGTGCTGGGAAGGCAGGTTGGGCTCTCAGGGAGTTCTGCCTGCTCAGCCTCAGAGGTTATAGCCAGCCCTTTGTTCTGCAGGGGCCTCAGACCAGAGCAAGGGCCAGTCACAAAGCTTTATTTCTGTGTGTAGATTACACACTGGTTTGCACAGGAGATTACCAGATTTCTCAGTTGAGCCTCCTTCCCTTTCCCAGATATGAAATTGCCCCTCCCAGGTGCTGTCCACCATCAGCCCTTCAGGTGGCTCCTGCCTGAAGCTACTCTGCAGGAAATGTGTCTCTGTGTGAGTCCTTCCATTGCAGCTCGCTCCTGGTAACTCCGCACGAGCCAGGGCCTGGGACAAAAAGCCAAGTCTGTGTTTAGTGTCAAACCTTGGGAAATGTGTTTCTGTAAATAATTGATGCTAATGCTACTCCAGTTCTTACATGCTCTGTAGAAGGGTCGTGCTCAGTGGTTGCCAGGCGTGGAATGAGCTGGTTGTCCCTTTCTTGTGCAGTGTCGAAGAAGCACGGGAAGCTCATCACCTTCCTGCGGACATTCATGAAGTCGCGCCCAACGAAACAGAAACTGAAACAGCGGGGGATCCTCAAGGAAAGGGTGTTTGGCTGTGACCTGGGGGAGCACCTGCTCAACTCTGGCCATGATGGTAAGAAACAACCTGCTCCTGAGCTCTTCCTCTGTTGGGAATTTGTCAGAGTGACCGTGGCTGTTCAGGGTCGTGCTGGGGAACAAATGTGTGACACAAATCCGTGGCTGAATGGGAAACTGAGGCTAATGAGAAGCAAACATTGTGCTTCGACGTGGGAAGCACCATGGTTCAGTGTGGAAGCACTGAAGGTGGCTGCAGCTCCTGCAGATGGGTTTTCAATCTCTTTCAGTCTTCAATTCTTTTTTTTTTTCCAGGAATATAAGCGTTATTTGTATGTCAGTGTCAGTGATTAACAGGCATGTTAAACCCCTACATTTCTCTTAACTCAATACTTTTGTATGATTCTAGCACAATTTGCAGTGTAAATCCTTCATCTGCCTTTTCTTTGGATTTCACAGGATTTACAGGAATTAACTGGATATTGTGTTTCCTCACAGCTGACTTTTCCTCTCCGTTCAGGGTCCCTTTTCCCTCCCCATCAGCAGTTCAGGGAGGCAGAGGAGCAAACCTCTCCATTCCAAGAAAAAAATTACACAATTGTTGCCACTCTTCCTGGGATGAACTTAGATTTCACGGGCTCTTTCCTGCCCTTTCCCACCTCCAGCCCAGGTTCCTGCAGTGCTGAGGAACAGCCAGAGCCCTGGGATGCTGTCTCAGGGCCCCAGGCTCAGCTGTTCCCATCAGGAGCCCACACCCAGGGATGTTTGGGAATGCAGCCTGGAGCAGCTGTGGGCTCTAGGTTTGCCCAGGAGTAAAGGCCATCAGGAAAGGAGTGATGGGATCTGTTGGCTTTGCAGCAGATCCCTTGGGCCAGAGTTGTCCATCTGGTGTCTCCCAGCTTTTGTGTGCAGGCAGAGGGAGAAGTGACAGGATGTGTGGGGCAGGAAAGGAGTTTCTCTGTTAAAGTTGTTTTCAGTGAGTCTTCAGACTTCTTGTTCGTCCAAATGCTTTTTGGAAAAGGGCTGGCAAAGGGCAGGGAGTAATTTCTTGCTTTTTTCCAGCTGATCTGGTTGGTAACAGAGATGTGCACTCCCTCACCTCACATAAAAGTGTTTCACTACCAGCTGGTGCAGAGCATGTGCTTGTCCTTATGGAGTCAGAACTGTGGCAAGGCTCGTTGGCTCAGTTGGAGCCAGCAGAGATCCTTACTGGGGCTTGTGAAGCACCAGAGATGATTTGGAGTCAGGAGCAGACACTGACCCATGTGGAGCTGCATCAGGAGTAGGTAATTCACAGCACCAGATGGCTCTGGAGCTGGTTTTGTGTGTGTGCTGTGGGAGCACTCCTGGAGGGCAGGTGCCATGCAAGCAGAGTGAGCTCATTGATGGGCAGCAGGGAATTCCCTCTCCCCCCAGCCCTCCTCCTGTCTGTTTGCCTTAGGCACAAGGCAGTGATGGCCAAAGCTTTTCCCTGCCCTCTGTGCCAACTGCTTCCCCTGGCTTCAAGGGTGGTTTATTTAGCATTCAAAGACACATCCTGAGCTGAACTAAACTGCTTGAACTCCACTGGAGGTTCTTGTTTGACAGTCTCTGGGAACTCTGTCCTTGTCCTGGTCTCCCCCCACCATCCCACACATTGGGCTGACACTGACTGGGCTATGCTAATGAGATCCCTCAGCTCAGGAGTCACCAGCTGCTTTCACCCTCATTTTAATAACCCTTTCCTAACTCCCTGGAGTGAAGCAGATCCAATTTGATTGTTGCCAGCAGGGTATGACTCCATTTCCCACAGCAGGATTGTTGTTTTCCATGTGATTCAGCTCCCTGACCTGTATTCCAAGTGATGTAATCCCTGGGATGGGGCTCGTGGAGACATTTCTGGGTCTGTGCATGCACAGCATTTTAAGATTCCCTCCTCCTGTAGCATTACTGTAGCTCAGTCGTGGAGCCTCTTGCAGTGCTGACCTGCTGAAAGGGGCCTGAGGTGAATTTAAAAAGCTGCTTCTCATAATCAGAACATCAAGTGCTTTTTCCAGGAGCTCAGAGCATGCTCTGGCTGAGCATGGTACCTGCTGGTGTTATTTGGAATCACAACCTAGAACATGAGAGTTCAGAAGAACAAAAGGAACCCAATACATTAATTGGTTTGTTTAAGCTCGTGATGGTTTGGTTGGGTCAATGTCCCGTCCCCAAAAATATTTATCAAGGCTGAAGGAGCAAATGCCACTGTCCCTGGTGATTGCAGTGAGTGACAAGGCATCATGTCCACCTCAAAAATGCAATATTGAAACAAACTGGAGTTATGCTAAGAATTTTCTTAGTTACCAGCTTTGTGAAGATGACAAATTTTCAAGAATTTGCTAAGAAACAACATGAGCAACCTAAATTCTGTAGTCATGAATCTCTGCAACTGTGCTCAATTTTAGTGAGTGGGAAGAGGAATGAGAGAATAAAAGGGATAAGGACAAAAACTGCAATAGGTGTAACATTTTTTTAATAAACCCTGCACCGAGGCAGCTGGCTCAGGTTGCTTAGTGAGGAGAAGAACATGTTTGCTGTGTACCCAGAGGGGATTTACAAGCACAGTGGAGATGTTTCACTCACTGCAGTACCTTGTCTTTCTGTGGGCTCAGCAAGTAATCCCTCATTCTGCATCCTCTGAGCCACTCTCAGGAGGAGGATAAATTTGGCATGGGATGCACAGGAGGAAAGTGATGCAGGGATGTGCCCTGGTTTGCTGTTAGGGAGCAGGAGCCCTGGGATGCCGTCCTGCAAAGCTCCACGTGCTGCACTCGCCGAGTCCTGACCTAGCAGAGCATTTTGTGGTTATCTGAGCTGGGTGTTCCCAGGCAGCAGCTGGCCCTGCATTTTAGCTGCCTGCAGCTGAGGCAGTGACTGCACTGCTGGGAGGTTTTCTGGAGTTGCTGGCTGAAGACCCCACGGCTCAGAAAAGGACTAAAATCCCACTGAGGATCGGTGATTTTTGTTACTTGCCTGGGAATGTGGCACTGGGAAGGGCTGTGTGCTTGGCTAGATAAGCCAGGCACCAGTGCTGGGCTCAGAGGTTCCCTGAGCCAGTTTCCTGGATGGGGCTGCAGGAATGCACTGAGTGTCCCTGGCTCCCTCCTCCTGCCTTTCCCAAAGCTCCTGGGCATTGCTGGGAGCCAGGTGCTGACCCAGGTGGGCCTTTTATGGCTCTTAAAGCAAACCACGTGTGCCATGGTGGTATGGAGTTTTTGGGATGGGCCTATGCCAAGGTGAAGCCATGCACTCTGTGCTGGGAGGTGCCTCCCAGGCTGCAGGACAGAACCTGCAGCTCTAAAGATCAGGATATGATCTGTCTGTGCCCAGGTTTCTCCCCAGGGAAGGGTGTCTGGGCAGGGCAGGAGTGCAGCAGCAGGCTGGTGGTGCTGCTGCCCTGGGGAGGGTGTAGCAGGTCATTTCCCAGAGTGTCCTGTGTGGGTCTGAGCAGGAACACTGAGCAGCTACAAGGAGGGAGGTGAGGATTTAACAAGTGTGAGGGATGAGCAGTGCACCCTGAACCCTGCTGTGTTTCTGGTGATTCATGGTGGGGACTATGCTGAGTGCTGGGCAGTGTCCTGGGGGTTGGATTTGGTGTGTTTGCTTTTTAGTTCCAGTTTGGTTTGTGCTGACACTCTGAGCTGTCCAAACAGTGCTGGAGCCCTTCCAGGGTAGGAGTTCCACCTCCATGGGGTGCAAGCAGTCCTTCCCCAAAGGCCTTTGGAGGGAAGGGAAAGGAGGGAAGGAAGCATCGCTGTCCGGTCTCTTTGGTGAGGTTCTGAGTCATGGGCAGATCACAGGATTATATTTCAAAATTATCTGTGCTCCAAGCTGCTTGGGGAAGAGGGAACTGGGAGTCACAAGGCTCCTGGGCATGGGGCTGGGTAAGCATAGGTGAGTTGCTTCCAGTGAAAGTCTCAGCAGGGTGTCCTTTTCTTCTCTCTTGTCACATATCAGCGCTGAATGATGGGCTGGGACCTGCAGGAGTAAAACCAGTTTTGATAGGAGGGATTTTGGACTTCTCTGTTGGCAGAGCCTGTGGTAATGCTCCCTTCAAGTATCTTGGTTTGCTCAATATTTCTCCAGTCAGCTCCATACACCCCGTGGAGCCTGCCTGAAGGGTCCTGTCTGCATCCCATCCAGTGCCTTACTCATCTCTTGGCTCCTGCTGGGCTTGGGAAGCGTCACTTGGCAGCAGACCAGGCTCAGCAGGGAGTTGCTGTTTCTCCACTGCCCTCAGAAATGCTCCCAGTTGAGTTGGTGCAGTTGCCACCTGCCTTGCTGGTTTGTTTTACAAATTCAGGGGGCATTCCCAGTTGGGAGGGAGCCACAGGATGATCTGGTCCAGCCCCTGCCCAGACCCCCCAACAATCCCACCCTGGGCATCCCTGGCAGTGCTTCCAAAGGCTCCTGGAGCTCTGGCAGCCTTGGGGCTGTGCCCATTCCCTGGGGAGCCTGGGCAGTGCCCAACACCCTCTGGGGGAAAAACTTTTCCTAGTATCCAACCCAAACCTCCCCTGACACAGCTCAAGCCGTTCTCTGTGTCCTGTCACAATTTTATGGAGCTGTGAGATACAGCAAATCCACCCCAGTTCCTGACTCCTGAAGAGACCTTGTTCTTATTCCCTTTGTAGGCAGAGATTCTTTTTTTTCCCCTCAAGTTTTTCTCTCTTTAAGGAAACTAAATAGAACTTAAATTTAGCCCGACCCCAATTAGCAGGATTGTGCTGGCAGAGGGTGTTTGTGGAGTGTGGGAGCTGGTGGAGTGCTGCATTGCAGCAGCTGCACCGTGCCCTGGTTCCTGCCTTGGAATGTTTGGCCAGGGAGCTCCCCACAGCTCCTGGGGGTGTGACATGGGAGTGAGGGGGGAACGTGGAGCTGGGCTGCAGGAAATGCAGGGCTTGGGGAGCTGAGCATGTTCTTGAAGGGGTCAGATGGAACCACAGTGCCCTCGGGGAGCCCAGGCAGGGCTGGGGCTGCTCTGGGGGGTGGGATGGCTCAGCACCCAGCAGGAGGGGTCAGCACAGCCAGGGTGGCTCAGCACCCAGCAGGAGGGGTCAGCACAGCCAGGGTGGCTCAGCACAGCCAGGGTGGCTCAGCACCCAGCAGGAGGGGTCAGCACAGCCAGGGGGGCTCAGCACAGCCAGGGTGGCTCAGCACCCAGCAGGAGGGGTCAGCACAGCCAGGGTGGCTCAGCACCCAGCAAGAGGGGTCAGCACAGCCAGGGTGGCTCAGCACAGCCAGGGTGGCTCAGCACCCAGCAGGAGGGGTCAGCACAGCCAGGGTGGCTCAGCACAGCCAGGGTGGCTCAGCACCCAGCAGGAGGGGTCAGCACAGCCAGGGGGGCTCAGCACCCAGCAGGAGGGGTCAGCACAGCCAGGGGGGCTCAGCACCCAGCAGGAAGGGTCAGCACAGCCAGGGGGGCTCAGCACCCAGCAGGAAGGGTCAGCACAGCCAGGGTGGCTCAGCACCCAGCAAGAGGGGTCAGCACAGCCAGGGGGGCTCAGCACAGCCAGGGTGGCTCAGCACAGCCAGGGTGGCTCAGCACCCAGCAGGAGGGGTCAGCACCCACCAGGGAAAAGCCACTTTGCCGTTCTGTGGGTGAGGGACTCCTGAGCTGCTGCACATGAGGAGTTACTATTCAGATACTGCCAGGCTCATGTGGTGGGGTTGCTTGTACTGAAGAGCATGGGGACACCATTTCTTCTTCCAAGCCTGAAGTGTTCCTGTCACTTGTTGGAAATGATCCTTTCTCCCTTAGCAATTGGACTGAAGCACAAGCCAGCCCTGGGGTCCCCCAGTGAGGTGGTGTCACAGATCCAACTCCAGAGATAATCCATCATGCAACCAGCTGTATCCACACATGATTTTGTAGGCTAATGCCACAAGGCTTTTTTTGCACCTCTTTATGCATTTGACATTTATACATCATCAGCTTCCATCACTGGAAAAGATGCACTCACAAATGGAATTTTTAGTTCAAAAGTTTCCTACAGTGAAGGATCTATGCATGATTTTTTAAATGTTATAAAATGCCCGTGCTGTGTGGTCAGCAAGAGGCATTGACTTCTGCTGAAGATGTAAATGCCTACCAGAGGCAAAGTTCACTAACTCACCTGATCTTGCTCTGTGTCCTTCCTGTTCTTCTAGCCCTTCACATTTATTCAGAACTAATTTGGACAGGTGGGTAGAATTAAATAAAAAATGAAATGGAAGAGAATAACAGGAAATAGCAGATAGGGGATCTGCATCCCTTTATGTACTGCACAGGGGCAGCAAGGGTTTGCCAGGCATGGTTTCATTCTCCTGTGCTGGTTCAGGTGCTTTTCAGAAAGGTCCATGGGAGCACCTTGGGGTTCCTGCTGACATCATGGCTTGTTTGGGGTCCTCTGGAGCTATCCATCCCTTGGAGCCATCCCTGCCCTGCTGCTGGGTAATGTATTTGCCTCTGACAATAATTTATGGCAGAGTTGGGTGTAGAGGGAGCTGTTACCAGAACAGAGAAACACAAGGAATGAGATCTTGGCAGCCTCTTGGCTGGGATCTCTGGAAGCCTGGTTCCCCTTAGCTCAAGCACAGGTTTGGCAATCTGTCACCCCTTTGGCTCCTGCTATTGATGTGAGGAGCCCCTTTTACCAGCTCAGAATTGTGATTACAATAAAAGGCTGGCTTGGAATCTTTGCCATCCTGAAGGAAGCCTTGATTGGGAATTCAGGACAGCGGAGTCTTACAGATTAAATAATTTCAGTTTTTCTTGCTGTTTGAACTCCAGGAGAGTGAATGTAACCAGTTCCCATTCCCTGTTACTGCCCTGTCCCTGTCCATGGCAGGAATAGGACTGAGGGAGCTTTAAGGTCCCTTCCAACCCAAACCTGTCTGGGATTCAGTGTTTTGATGCCCCAGGTGCAATCCCTGCTTGTGATGGCTTTGCTCCAAGGTTTTCTTTTCAGAAAGGCTTTGGAATATTTGCAGAGCTTCCATGTGAAATAGCCCCTCAGTTTTTACCTGCAGCTCCATGGAGTTCTGTGACAGCCCAGCAGCCTGGTCTGTGATTCCCAGGTATGTTTGGAATTGTTATGCCTTGAATGCTTGCAGCCACATCAATGGGTTTGTTCAGGCAGTAACAACTTGTTCCTGTACAAAGGTTTATTGAAGTGCTGGTGTTGTGTGACGTGCATGTGACATTTCCCTCAGAACGGTGACATGGGCCACAGCCATTCCAGCACGGGAGGGAATGTTGGCTCTGCATGAGGCTGGGGGGGTGTTAGATGTGCTCACTCTGGGAATGAACCCCTGGGGCATTTTAGTGCTTTCAGTAGGTATTTTCAGAGTATCCAAGCTGACAAGTTCAGATGTGAACTGAAAAGTTTCAAACCTCCATGTAGGTTCAGCTCTGGCATCCTGCTATCCCAGTTTTCCTTCTGTCTCTATTTTTAAGTATTTATATGCCTGAAGCAGTTGGTGATTAGGACACAAGCCAGAGTTCTGAAGTTTTTGTTTGCAATTCTCTTTTCTGCTGAGACATTTCTTGTGTGACTTTGGCAAATCCCTTCAAGTCCCTGCCTCCTTTATGTTAGTTATGCTTGCAGGTGGAGATATCTGAAGGTGATTCACCTTGCCTACCCTATTCCAGGTGTTTTTTAAGAAAGGGGATCGTAACTTCTCAAGTGAGCAGGAAAAACAATGCATCCTTACTCATCCAGTAATTTCTGTAATGCTCTCCTGGATACCTGGGCTTGGTTGTTTATGTAGAGAGCTGCAGTTCACAAGTCAGGGGTGGATCTTGTTTCCTGACAAGGCCACCTAACTGGGGACACTGGAAATCCTCCTGCTGTGCCTCCCTCAGTAGTATTTGTGTATCTATAAACAGGTTTCTGTCACACACTGAGGAAACACTGGCCTGTCTCAGCATTTTCACTTGCACCTGAGTCCCTGTTGTGCACAGTCCTGTGCACACACAGTGTAAATGAGGGGGAGAATGTTTTAAAGTTGCATTCTGGGGCAGGAATTGTGTGGGACATCTGTGGCTATACAACCTCTGGGATCCCAGGTAATCTTAGCCATCCCTTTCCCTCCATCCTGCTGTCCTGATTGTCCCTTTTTTAATTGAATTGGCAGTATATTGAAACCAGGCAGCCTCAAACATGCCAAAACCAGTTTCCTTTTGGTATTTCCTGATTTAGAGTATTTTTTTTTAATTCAAAATCAATCTCCAAAGGCCTTGGGCAGTCAATGGTCACAGCTGCACTCCGAGTTCTGGCCCTGAGCTGGGAACTCAGACCTGTCCCTGCCACACGTTTTTGGCCTTGGGGAACTCGTTGGTTATCTCCCATTCCATCTCCAGGCTTGTACAATCAAACTAATAACCTGTGTCTGCCCCCAAGGTGCCACAAGGTAAATTCCTAATACCCAGGAGGTACTTGGGAGATTAGGAGTGGGATATAAATATCAAGTAGTATTTATCCAAGTGCCAGCACAGCTTGGCACGTGACATCCTGTTGTGAATGTCTGTAGAAATTAAGAAAATTCACCTGTGTGTTCCCCCTGTATTTATTGTGTTCCTTGGGTTGGGTTTGCATACCAAATCTGAACGTTTCTGATGTGGAACTGTTTTGTGAAGAGTGTTTCAGGTGCCTAAAGTCCCCCTGGATGTGGCAGTGAGTGTGTCTGTGTGACATCAAAGGCAGATCCAGCAGCCTGGGGGAAAAAGGGAACGGTTGACCCAAATTGGAGATGAGTAGAGAACTCCCCTTGCTGCAGATGTGACTCTGCTGCACAAACTAACTGGACACAAGTTGATACTTTCAAGGCCAATAGTTTTGAGTTATTTTGGGCAAATTTCCAACCACAACAGGCATTGTTGTTGCTTCACCATCTGCCCTCCGAGTTGCTGGAACTTGAGATTATTGGGTATGGGGTCATCATTACAAAGGGGTACATGGGATCCCTGTGGAGGATCCCTAGTTTGAGGGGACATCGTTGGAGTTACTGGGCAGGGAATACAAGCCTTTGCTGCTAAAAAAGACCCAGTTTGTCTCTCCCCTTCTCCCTTGCCCTGCCTGCAGCTGCGAGGAGAGGATTCTTTGTGCTTGAGTGACCCTGAGGACAGCTGAGAGTTGAAAATTAATTTGCATTTCGAAACACTACAGCTGTGGGAAGAACAAACATGAGGAAAAATGTCACAGTCAGTACAGGAATTGCTTGTGCTCTTATCCTGCTGCTCTGAGCATGGGGAGAACTTCCCCCCCCCCCCCCCCTCAATTTATTGGAGGGAGTGTAGTTGGTCTAAACAAAAGAGCTCCAGCACACTGGCCAAATCTGAGTATTAGTAGTGTGTTATTGGATGTTAGGAAAAATTCCTTCACTGAAGGAGCTGTCAAGCACTGGAACTGCTTCGGCTGCCCAGGGATTTAAAAGCTGTGGGGTTGTGGCACTTGGGGACATGGTTCAGCCATGGCAGTGCTGGGAGAGCAGTTGGACTCGATCTTAGAGGCTTTTCCAGCCTTAATGATTCTGTGATATTTTGTATTAAAACAAATTAAACCCGAGCCCTGGGAAGTGGGCGGGTGCAGCCTGCAATAGGGGTTGGCTATTGCATCATGGATGGTGGGCAGGCAGGATCCCCTGCAGCCCTCAGATTCCAGGCTGTCCTGGCACAGCCAGGGGAATGTTGTTCATCTGCCAGGACCTGACAGACGTGGCTAGTGACTTGCCCTGCCTGCTGCAGCCCAGGGGGATTTCTGTTCCCCAGGCCTGAACTTTGCACTTTGCTTTCCACAGTCCTGGCTGAGCTGCCATAAAAGAAATCCAGCTGAGGAAGCAGAGTCCGTGCTGCTCCCTCTGTGAGCCCTGCCTGGGTCAGGGATCCAGCTCAGGGGTTGTGCTCTGCTCTGCTGTTGCTGCACTCTGCCAAGTGCAAAAGTCCCACTCCAGCTCACAACTGTGTGCCTGGCACTGGGGCAGCTTGGACTTTACACGGCTCATCACCAGTGTGGATAACGTCAGTGTGGCTCAAAGCCTGGAAATGAGGGGCAGGGAGTTGAAGAATCATGGAATCCCAGACTGGTTTGGGTTGGAAGGGACCTCAAATCCCACCCAGTCACACCTGCTGCCACAGGCAAGGACTCCTTCCACTAGACCAGGCTGCTCCAAGCCCCATCCAACATGGCCTTGAACATCTTGGAAAGGAAGGAAAGTGTCTGTTTGGTTGGTCTTGTATTTCTCTTGGTGGTTCAAACATGAGGACAGAGATTTAGGAATGAGACAAAAGTGAGACAAGAGTCCTGAGAAGAGAGTCTTTTAAAGTTGGATGTTTTTCTGAATGTGCAGGGGCTGGTGGGGTCACTGTGCCTGTGGAATGGCATGTGCAGGTACAGTGTTGTATGACACACAGCTCCTCGTGCAACAATAAAGAGAAAAGTCCTTAATCTCTCTCCTCTGCTGCTTCACACCTTTGTGTAACTAAGGCGGAGGGCAGAGCTTCAGAAATGAGAAGTTTAAAAGTCACAAGGCTGAAATATTACAGAGTTTTTACTTTTTTTTTAAAGGAAATATTTGGACAGTTTTTTGGAAAAATGGCCTTGATGATCGTAGAGGTCTTTTCCAACCTTAATGGTTCTAAAATTGAGTTAAAATAGGAAACTATTGGAGTAAAAGCAACTGTATTTCTTGAAGAGGGGATATTCCCTGTTAGGTTTTTACATAATCCCTCATTAATGGCAAGGGAGTTGGGATTTCTGTGGCTAATTCCAGATATTTGGAAGTTGGCAGTCTTGGCCAGGCACAGAATTCCAAGTAGGGGCTCATCCTGCTGCAGTGGCACCATTTGTGCTGTGCTGGGTGTGTGTCCTCTGCTGGCTTTTCCCCTGCCTGTCCTTCCCAGATGTTCCCAAAGGCAGCCTGGACAACCAGGGCTGAGCTTCTCCACCTGCATTTTATCTGAATGCTGATTGTTCCACTTTCTATCCTGGTGGCTCAAAACAGCCTTTAACCTTCTGTTACTCAGGTCTGGATTTTCAGTGTGTGTCCCCAGTCTGCTGGCACTGCATGCTGGTTGCCACCTTTGCTGAGGCAGAGCTGGGGGCAGTCTGTTTTCCATGCTCCTGGAGGCTGAGCTCCCTTGTGGGTTTGCTATGTGTGGAATTCAGTGAGGAGCAGCAGCCCAGGTGCTCTGGGCCATTGTCCAGCCCCAAGGCCTGGCCTGTGGGACCTGCACCCCACTGCTGTATTTTGGGAAAATGCCAGTGCCAGAGGGGGGCTTGGTGGGAGGCCTCATGCCCTGGCCTGAACAAACACTTCTGGTTCCAGTAACGTGCTAAGAAAATAAAATTAAATAAAACACAACACAAACAAGCCTCTCAAAGCCCAGGGAGGGAACATTACAAAATATTGAAAAAGAAAACCCCACCCATCAAGATGATAGGAAAGGAAATACGCCTCATGTGAGGATGAATCAAAATGTTTTTCAGAATTAAAACCATAGAACTTCTGCTTCCTCTTAATGGCAGAGAATTAAGCAGTTAACAAGCCCTCAGAGATGCAATAAACCTTTCAAACCAGCTGAGAGATGCTCTGGAAGGACTTGAATTAATTCCTTTGGCTGCTGTGATGATGAAATGTGCTGGGGTCCCCTTTGGTGAGGCATCCACATTTCCAGCCCTTTGCATTTTGTCTCCTGGGAGCACCTGATGTTGGAGATGTTGGAGGGAAGGAGGGAGGGGTGATTGTTCCAGAGGGAGGCGTGTGCAGTGTCCACACAGAGCTGGGTGTTCCCAGGCAGCAGCTGGCCCTGCATTTTAGCTGCCTGCAGCTGAGGCAGTGACTGCACTGCTGGGAGGTTTTCTGGAGTTGCTGGCTGAAGACCCCACGGCTCAGAAAAGGACTAAAATCCCACTGAGGATCGGTGATTTTTGTTACTTGCCTGGGAATGTGGCACTGGGAAGGGCTGTGTGCTTGGCTAGATAAGCCAGGCACCAGTGCTGGGCTCAGAGGTTCCCTGAGCCAGTTCCCTGGATGGGGCTGCAGGAATGCACTGAGTGTCCCTGGCTCCCTCCTCCTGCCTTTCCCAAAGCTCCTGGGCATTGCTGGGAGCCAGGTGCTGACCCAGGTGGGCCTTTTATGGCTCTTAAAGCAAACCACGTGTGCCATGGAGTCTGGCTGTTGTAATTGCAGGAAACCACAGTAATTAACTGCCAATAATAGAACTTTAGTGTTGCTGCTGGTGCATCCTGTGAGAGGAAATCTCCTTTGGTTCCCTGCTGAGATGAGGCTGAGGTACCTGTCTGGTTCAAATCTGGGTTGTGGTTTGGGATCTGAAAGCCAAAATCAGTTCCTGAACTGAGAAGTCCACCTGCAGGGGAGGGATTTCTGCAGCAGATGGACATGGTCCCTGAAAAAGTGACAGTGTGGTGTCAGAAGCTGCTGTAGGTGTTGGTCTGGGCACACTTGACATTTGCAAAATTAAGTCTTGGCTTGTGCTGTCATCCTGCCTTCTCCTTCTGAGGGAACAGTCACTGTTCCCTCCATGTGTGGATGTACATCTCTAAAATGGGTATTAAAGGGCTGGGGCTTCAAAGGGCAGAGGGAGGTTAAACACACACCCAATGGCCAGGTGTCATCTTTGTTCAGAAATCTGAAAAATGAAGTCACCATTCCAGCAAAGGCCCCTCAGGTACAATTTTAGCCCTACTTGAATTTCGGTCCCTTCTCCAACCCTGCAGAATTCCCCCAAAATATCCGTGGTGCTGGTATGGTATATTTAGCTTAAAGAGCAGATTGTCCTGGTAACCAGCTGAGGAGATGCTTGGAACAAGCCCGCTGGGATCTTTTCAGGGTATGTTAATTACTCTCCACTGTGCCCAGGCTCTTCCGTGACAAAAGAGAACTCGAGGCAGAGCATTGGTGCTGCAGCCCTGCCTTCCCTTGGGCTCCCCTGCCCTGCTCCACTGTCACTCCAGGTTTCCTGCTGGGAATGGGGCAGGCAGGCAAGTGCTGTTTATTTCTCTGCCTCTTGGTGTGTTTGCTTCTTGATTTATTTGCCTGTTTATTTATTTGCATTTTGATTTACTTATTTAGCAGGCTCTGTGATTCCAGGGGACCCCTCCTGTGGTTGCAGTGTGGATCATTAATGTCTTTGGGATTTGCAGCTTTAGCAGATCTTGTCACAGCACTTCCAAGCTTGGGAAAACTCCTTTGCCCAATCCTCTGGGACTGTTGCATGTAGGAAATGCTACTGAGGGGGGCTGAGCCCTGTGCAGGTCACTGGTGAGATCTGTGACCTCTGGCCCATTGTAAGGGATGGCTGTGGGACAGACATGCAGGGACATCCCACGGGGTCTTGGTTCAGGTCTGTCTGGCAGTCTGGGGTTTCTTCTCCCACAGGGGACAAACACCACTGGCTGTGTCAGCACACAGAGCCCTGTCCTTGTCCTTTGCTGCACAGGATGGAGCTGTGCCACCTCTGCTGCCCTGCACAGGTCACACCTGGGCCCCACTCATCTCCCTGTGCCTTACAATGCACACTTCAGCCCTTTCTGGCCACTGCTTGAGTAGGATAGGACTCCTTCCCTGTCCCTTTCCAGCCTTAAAAACTTCCTCCTTCAAGAGGTGTTGAATCTTTTTGAATAAAGGCTGAAGTGTTGTCCTCCAGAAGTGTTTTGGGACACTATGAGAATTTCAGGCCTCGTGTTCCACCTGCTCTGCTCAGATCTGTCCTTGTGGGTGATTGATGGACATGCCCCCAGCATGCTCTGGGTGTGTGTTCACTGGGAACCTCTTGCCTTTCCCAGCTTTCCCAGGTTCAGGGTGTGTCTGTTGGTTCCATCAGCTGTGGTCTTCTTTGGAGCTCCCTGATGCTGAGGTAGCCCAGGGCTTCACCTCCACTGGTTTTTGTTCCCCAAAAAGCAGCACTTGGTTCCCAGGGCTCTTGGCTTAATTTACAAGGGCTCTGCTTCCCTCAAAGTCTGCCCTGCTCATCCCTGGGAATATAACACTGGAGCCTGGCTGGCTCAGTTCTGTCTCTAGGTGCCTTGGAGCATCCCAGGTGCAGGGTCTAATCTGCTCCTGCTGAGCCTGTGGCTGATGTGCTGCAGGATTTACAGCTTTCACTGTGTCCTGTGCTCCAGTGTGCAGCAGACATGCCCTTATCCTGGATATCTCTGCTGATTTCCAGGGAGCCATCTGAAATGAGCCTTTCCTCCAGCTGTGAGGGTTTACTGCAGGCTGGGGAAGCAGCCTTGTGGAGGCTGGGGGGAGCATCCAAGTGCAGCAGCACTTGGGAGCACACTGCCTGGCAGATGGCATTTGCTGTGGTGTAAGGGGATTTGCCACATGTCCTGCTCAGCATCGGTGTCACGTGGCACACTGATCAGACCTGGCATCTAAAGAACACACTGAGATCAGCAGAGGAGCTGCTG
This sequence comes from Agelaius phoeniceus, assembly GCF_051311805.1. Lineage (NCBI taxonomy): Eukaryota > Metazoa > Chordata > Aves > Passeriformes > Icteridae > Agelaius > Agelaius phoeniceus. The sequence continues at coordinate 1,174,471 of NC_135287.1, forward strand.
CAAAGAGCTGGCTGGCAGGGGGATCCCAGCTCTTTCCATGAAGGTTTGCTGATGCTCACAGGAGCTCAATTCTGGTTTTCTCTCTGTGTTCAGGGCAGTTTTAGTGTCTTTTGTAAATCCAATGATTTGCTGCTCCTCATGGATGGACACACAGCTCCAGCACTGGATGTGCATGAGCCTGGGAAGCCAGCTGGAAGGAATGGGGTGGTGAAGCGGCTGCAGTATTAACTTGACACCTAATTATGTCCCCTGGGCTGATTTTTCCATTCTGTCATGCCCTGCTCTGTCTGCACTTTCTGTGAGTGTGGGGTGCTGTGAAGCTCTCCATATCCAGCCATGCTCTGGCAGACATTTAAGATGAAATTATCAGTTGTAAAAGCTCTCCTGTCTGTGCCACCAAAAGTAGCATCTCCCTGATGTATATATTTCCTTAAACCAAGCAGGACAGGTTAATTCTGTATAGATTTGAAAGACAGTATTTATTCCAACTCTTCTGGAATGGGATTTCACACCACAGTTCCCATAGGAGTTGCCATGGAACCTTCACTGTCTCTGACCAGAACTGGCTTTTTATGACCTGATTGATATTCTGGCATTCCCTTGTTGAAGCAGGAACACCTCTGACCAGTTTCCACATCGACTCCTGAAGTTCAATTTCCTACAGGCTTTCTTCCCTAAGGAGGAGCTGAAGCCAGGGCCTGGGTGGGAGCAGTTAATGGCAGCTGCCAAGAGCACAGGTCTGTACTAACCATGGCTGTCGTTGTTCAGTGCCCCAGGTCCTCAAGAGCTGCACGGAGTTCATCGAGAAGCACGGCATTGTGGATGGGATCTACCGGCTCTCCGGGATCGCCTCCAACATCCAGAAACTCCGGTAAGGGCCTGCCTGGGGGCAGGGCACAGCCTGGCTTCCTCTGCAGATTCATCCTGCAGGAAGCTTCCCTGCAGGATAAAGCATCAGGATCCTGGTGTCACTGTGCTGCCATCTTCCATTTCTGTTCTTTCTCCAGGAGCCCTTTGGAGCAGCCAGTGTTTCTCCCTGCTGCCTTGGGCTCCTGGCTTACCAGCAGTTAATTGGGAATGTGCAAAGGATGCGTGCCTGAGTCTGGTGGGGGGCATTGCTGTGCTGCACAGGGAAGGGCCAGGAGTGTTCTGGTTAGGAGCTGTTCCCACCACAGCAAACTTCCTTTCTTCTTTCATGAGCCTGTTGTCCTCCTGTCGTGTGGTGTAGAATGTTGTGCTGTGGAGCATTGATGTGCTGAGTGGATGGGACTCACCAGCACTGCTCCTGGGCCCACGGCCTGGCCAAGGCAGCACAGGGATATTTGCCATGGGCAGAGTATCTTTTTTGTACCAGCTATCCCCCAGTTCAGTGGGCAGGTTTGAGCTGGTACAGGGACTGTTCAAACCCTTGGATGGATGGGTTTGTTCTGGTTCAGATTAATCCTGTTCCTTTATTCCCTATTTTGCCTTGTGTTGGACCATCCATATAATCTCTGCCCTAGTCCATTTTTTTCCTTTTGTGTTACCAAGACCACTTTCTCCTTCATTGTGTATCAAGGTGCTTTAAAAATGGTTTTCTAAAATTGTAATGGCATCGTTCCCTGTTGTAGTGCAGAGAATGAAGTGACAGCCTGTTTTCCAGGTGTTTGAGATGTTCCAAAAACAAAAGGAAGGGAGTACATGGCATAACTTATTGACACTGTCCTGTTCATGTAAATCCCTACAGATTTTGAGTGTTTGATGAACATAAGACACATCTTGCTGCAGTTCCCAGCTGTATAAACAGGGCATTAGGCTCATTCCAAAGCTGGGGCTGCAGTGTCCTTATAAATGAATCACTGTGCTTAGATTTCCCATAGAAGATCTGGATCTCCTGGATTTAAAAGGCTTTTTGGTTGGAGAGAAGGTTAGAGAATTTATTCCCCATGGGAGATTTCCATGGGACAGATATTGGCTCTTCAGTAGGGCAGTAGCTGCCTTTATTTGGCAGTGGGCAAACAGCCACCGTTGATTTGGGGTGTTGATCCCTGTATCCTGGTATCCTGGCTCTTTTTGAGAAGCTGTGGAGTTGTTCTTCACCTAACAAAATCTTTCTTTGGGTCAGAAGGAATAACATGTAGCTCTGGAACCAGCCAGTGCAGACAGGAGGAGGATTGAATGTGGTGGGGCATTCCTCTCTTCCCTCCATATTCACTTCTGCAAGGGAACATTTGACAGAGTGTGAGCTTTACTCCTAGGAAAAACCACTGGAGTAGGGCAGGATATGGGCAGGGAGTTTGAGCCAGGGCTGAGTGTGTCTGTGTGGGGTGGGCTGGTACCTTCCTGGGCTTTCTGTAGAGCCAAACGCAGGAGCTGAGTTTCTGTCCTAGATGTGAGCAAGGGATGAGTCAGAAGGTGCCTGTGGAAATGGTGTTGCTGGACACTGGGCATGTGGAAAATTGAATTCCTCCTTTCCTCCTCTGCTGTCTTCAGGGTGAGGAAGGGATGGGCTGTTCACCCTCAGAAGGTGGGGACCACTCCTGCCCCTTTTCTGGTGGGAGTGAAAGGCTTCCCATGAGCAGTGTCCATGTCCAGGGATGGAAGGAGTCCATCCTGATTCCAGGAGGGCTCAGCTACAAACACACCTGGAGCCCTGGGCATGTTCTGCTCTTCAGGCAGGGTGAGCTCAGGGGTTGTGTGACCCTCTGGGCACAACCTGCCAGCTTTGGGTAGGGGACAGGACAGGGACAGGGATGGGCCACTTCACCCAGCCCACTCACTGTGGTTGCAGTGCTGGCAGGATGAGTCCCCATGGCTGTGAGCAGCCTAAAGACTCTGGCAGGGACCCCAAGGTTCTCCAGCTCCCAGAGCCTGGCTCACAGCTCTCATCGCCCTGGAGTGTCCTGCTAATTGGAAACAGCACTTCCCAGCATATATGCCAGCAGCAAGCCAGCCCTCAGCCTTCTGAGCTCAGCTTTTATTTCATAAACATTGGTGATTGGGGTTTTTTTCTCTCTCTGAAAACCAAGGGAGTGCTATGGGATTTTCTTCATGTGGTTCCTGGCTGTCTTCTCCCTGTAGCAGAGGCAGGCTCAGCTCACCAGCTCATCCCCCAGGAATTCCTGCACTCACTGGTTTCCATGTGCTGCTGCTGGAAGTGCTGCTGGCAGGGCTTTATCATTGCCATTTCCAGGCCTTGGAAATGCAGAGGGACAGCAGCTCTCATCGTTCCTATGGGCAATCCCAGTCACAGCCCTTGGGAGTTAAACTTGTGGTCTTGGAAGATGTTCTCTGGAGACTTTGCAAAAAGCCCTGATGCAGCAAAAGGGATTGCAGCCAGTTGGTTGTAAAATTAACTGAAAATGCTTTATTAGAAAAAGGAAAAGTCTCTTTTTTGAAAAATATCCCCGCTGGCTGCCCCACAGTCGTGGGTCATGTGGTTTTGGTGACTAAGTGTTTATTTTTTCCTGTAAATCAGGAAAGCCTTGCTGTAATTTGTGCTGGGTTTGATTTCATTCCTCCTCCTCAGAACCCTTTACCCATTTCTCCGTTCTCATTTGCCAGCCACGAGTTTGACTCCGAGCAGATTCCTGACCTGACCAAGGACGTTTACATCCAGGACATCCACTGTGTGGGCTCCCTGTGCAAGCTGTACTTCCGAGAGCTCCCCAACCCCCTGCTCACCTACCAGCTCTACGAGAAGTTCTCTGTGAGTGTCAGGCAAATGTGGAGTACTTCCCCCTTCAGTGGGCCTTCAGCTGGTAGAGCAGAGAAATCCTGGAAGCTGGACCTGCCTTCCACACACTTCCCTCTCTGTCTGCTCTGCCTCAGTTGGGGTTTTTAGAGCCATCAGAAGGGTGTGTCACCAGAATTGCCAGCCTGACACTGTGCTGCCCACACTTCTGATTCCACCCTGCCATTCCAGGAGGGGCTGGCAGTGCCCTGGGGTCTCAGGGACCTTTTCCATGTCCCCTTTAAGTCACTCAGAGGTGCCTTTGTCCCCTCTGCCACACTGTGTTGGTTCCACTTGAGGGGCCACAGCAGATGGTCCCTGGCACAACTCCCATGCTTTGCAGGAATTCCCCTCTCGTTTGCCATTTCCCAGGAATTGGAAGCAAATGCTGCTCTGAGCTGAATGTCTTCTGCAGAAATTCTCTGTGCCATTAACATGCCCCAGGTCATGGCTTACTTGCCCTTCCTTACATGATCCATATGCTGCTCTGTCCCCAAGACAGAATCCCCCTACCTAAGGGGGAGAAGAGCAACAAAACCCAACTGACTGCCAAGGCTGGGGATTTATTTGCAGCTAAATCCTTTCCTGCCTCATTCCAGGATGCTGTTTCTGCTGCTACAGATGAGGAAAGGCTGGTTAAGATCCACGATGTGATCCAGCAGCTGCCTCCTCCCCACTACAGGTGAGTGCAGCCTTTGGGGTGTTGTGGGCATTTTGTGAGAGGAATTCTGTAATTCCAGTTTCCCTCTCAAGACAGCCACACTGTGCCTCTGCATATTGAAATGGTTATGGCTGTCAAAAGTTGGTTTATATTTTAATTAGCTCCTTACTAAACACTGTCCACTAAACATGGTATTACTTCAGGTCCTTAGAAACTCCATCTAGGAGGGAAATAGGAGCTTGTTATGTCAGAGTAAGGAAACAGTTTTATTGTAGGGGGGTACAATACCAGTGCTAAGAGCACTTTAAAAAGAAGTGAAATATAGCCAAAAAATTGCTCAGGCCTTCAGCCAAACTTGGTCAACTGTATTTTGTCTCCAGTTTGCCCCTCCCTGTAATAATAGTAATTAGCAAATAACAACAGTGCTCTCAGAATAACTGATGTAATTAATTATATTAGTGTAATGTATTAGAGTAGCATAATATGGTGTTTAAAAATCACCAATTAAAATACTATATTCAAGCTAATTAGTAGTAATAAGAAATTGTGCTATATAGTAATGAGTCTTGACTTAGAACAACATTTTAACAGTCTTTAGTATTAAAAATTATGGCAGGGTATGGTGAAAAGGTATCAGACAAATTGGCATTGATGATTGGCTTTAACAGCTATATAGAATACTGTATGTTAATGAGACTTTAATAGTAATAACTAGTGATGCATGGTATGCAGCATTCACTAATTGTGAATTGTAATTGGTAGAAATAGCTAATGACAACATATGGTGGAAGTTATTTACAGATAGGCAACGATTTTAATTGGCTGGGCCAGCTCCCCTGATGTGTCCCAGTGGTTTAGGTAAGTGACCATTTGGGGTGAATGCAGGCAGTATTTGGCTATTGATGCCTAATTAGAATATTTCATTACAATCATCAATTGATTTTTGTATGTTAATGTATGTTAATCTACAGGTGAAGTCAGAATTCTGGTCTGAGGGGTCAGGTGTAACACATGAGGACGGCTACTGATAACTATTTGTAGTCATTTCTGCCAATAAATGTTTTAAGTTTCAGTTACTGTGATGTGTGGTGATTAGCTGGACAATTGCAATGCTGTAATGAGTGGTATAAATAACTAATTATAAAAGTTAACTGGGATTTAACTGATGTGTTATAAACTACAACTGTGTTACTTGCTCTTCAAATAAGGTTGGCTAGTTGGTGCAACAGCTGCTGCTTCTAGTAACTAATTTCAATATTGATGTTAATTGAGGGGGTGTGGCCCTTTAAAAAATAAACTGATCTCTTCCTTTTCCTTTTCATTCACCTTTTCCCCTGAAATGATTTTTAGTTTATGGGGCTGGTTAAACTGAGTTCTGGTACCAGCAGCATGTGAGTCTCAGAGAGGGGGCACAGCCAACAGCAGGATGTGGAATGCTGTAGGTCACAGGGTGCTGCTCTCCTTTCCTGGGGTTTGCTTGGAAAAAGGAAAAAACACTTCATTTTTCTGCTGCTCAGTGATGAGAAGTTGCAGGCAGGAGGTGTCTGTTTGGTTTCCAGACAGAGCCATTTTCTTTACTTCCAATCTTGTCTATTTGTGGAATTTTGAGCCCCAAAACACCCTCTCTGTTTCATCTCCCTTCCCCCCAAAAAGAATAGGCTGTGAGACAGACACAAACCAGAGGCACCAGGAGGGTTCAGCAGCATTTTCACTGCCACCTCCTGCTCCCTCCTCCCTAGTATATATCAAACTTAATATACAAATCCCACCATTTTTTAATATGAACAGAAGCTTCTGAAGTTTAACCTTCTATCTGCCTTACCAACCCTGAGAAACCTACAGCCAGGATTTTCATTGTTCTGGGGTGTCTAAATCAATACTCCCCCATCCCAGGATTAGCATTCCACATCCTTCCCCACACATCCCTGAGCAGCCCCTCACAGCTGTCACACACCTGCAAAGGGTTTTTCCTGGAACTGTCCTTTCCTTGAGCCTGGACCAGTCAGGAGAGACTCCCCTCAGCCCAGGCTGTGTCAGCATTGCCAAAGCCAGCTCCACGGTGGGGCTGAGGGGAACGAGTTCAGCATTCCTTTCTGGGGGCTGTCAAATCACAAGGAAATAATGAGCTGGGTTTGTGCTGTGGATCACAGCCTGGCTTTGCTCAGTGGTGCTGAACATTTGCCTCTCTCCTGTTTTCCAGGACACTGGAGTTCCTAATGAGACACTTGGCTCGTCTGGCTGATTATTGCTCCATCACAAATATGCACACCAAGAACTTGGCCATTGTGTGGGCTCCAAACCTCCTCAGGTACTTTGGGATTTTCCCATTTCAATAGAATATAAATGTTTACATTTATAAGCAACAGATACTACAGAAAATCCCAGCTTTCAGCAGCTGGAAAGAGCTCTTCCTCTCTTCACCAGTGCACTCTTCACCTCCTGTAAAATATGGGAAATTATTCTAAGCAGGATTTAAGATGGGCTGGCAAGTTCCTGACCTCGTGATACAAAACAGCCCCTGTGTTATCCTGTCACACACAACACAGTTCCACTGGCTGCAGTCTTGTCAGTAGTAACAAGGAAGAATTCCCTGAACCCTCTTTTAGAGGATAATTTCTCTTCTCTTGGTTAGATGAGACTGATGTGTCCTTGATCATCCAGGAGAATTTCTACAGTGGCATCACTGATTTCCCACTGCATAAGTCTCTAGAGTCTAATTTGACAGCTTTTGGCTGCAAGAATTCAAACTTACAGAAATTGACTTGGATAAATCTGTTTTGAATCTGGATGATAGGGCACTTTAATGGTGTAACTAAAAATTTTTGCTTCAAAAGAAAAAAATATTATCCTCCTGCCCTTTATTGTACTGATTTCTCACCTGCTGTTGTTACCAACCTGAGAAATCTGAGTGTGCAGTTCATCATGGAATCCCAGAAGGGTTTGGGTTGGGAGGGATATTAAAGCTCATCTAGTGCCACCCCTGCCATGTGCAGGGACACCTTCCCCAGGTTGCTCCAAGCCCTGTCTGATCTGCCCTTGGACACTCCCAGTTCATGCAGGTGGGCTCCTCTTTCTGGCAGTTCTCCCACAAGCAGTGGAGTGACCTCATGTTTGAGTTTGCCTTGGTGAGTCCTGGAGCATTCACTCAGTAGGATCAGGTGGAGACACTCCCTGCTTGGGGGAAAATCCTCTTAGAGGCCACAGCAGGTTTATACAACAGCACTGCCTTAAACTGTGCCAGTCATGGAAATGAGTTAACAAAAAGCTCTTGATTTTGGCTGTTCAGCGTATTAACCTCAATTCAGACCTCTCCCACACTCCCTTTTCCTCCCAGCCCAGTGTTCCTCTTGCCCCATCAATAAGGCTTGAACCTGGATCTGAAGTTTGGCCATAAATCCCCACAGTCAGTGATCATTTGTGAGCGTTGCTGAGATTTAACCCCACAAGTGCCCTGAAGGCCTTTGTGGCTGAGCCCCAGGCCCTGCAGCCCCACAGGTGCCCAGGCCTTGCTCAGCAGGAGCCTCTTCCCTGTGCTGTGTCCCTCTGCAGGTCCAAGCAGATCGAGTCCGCCTGCTTCAGCGGCACGGCCGCCTTCATGGAGGTGCGGATCCAGTCGGTGGTGGTGGAGTTCATCCTGAACCATGTGGATGTGCTCTTCAGCTCCAAGCTCAGCTCCGTCATCCGCGAGGGGGCAGGTGTGTCTCGGGCTGCTTCCCTCGGGCAGGAGCAGCAGCGCTGCATGGCTGAGCTCCTCTGGGACATGGACGTGGCTTTTAGTTTAACCTAGAGGATACATTCTGGGTTGGGATGCCAGAACCCAGACAGAGACGGCCTGCTTCTAGAAATTGCTGTCAGTACCTTTCTTAAAAGCCACAGATGCCCCACAAGAATGCAGACATGAATGTTTTCTACTTCTATGTTCTGCCCCTGAGAAATTGCAAGGAATCATTTAAATCTTTGTCTCTCCTGCTCCCTCTCCTTTTTAAAACCATCTTTTCTACTGCTCCTGCATACTTACCCATTGGAGCTAAGTCTGTCTGCCCTCATCCCTACCTTAGAACACAAATAGAACAAGCTGGTGTAAAGCAGTCTCTCTGCATTCAGTCATGTTGAGGCTAAGAAACTGAAATCTTGCACTTGCTCAGGCTGATGTTGCTTTAGGATGAGGAATGAAGCTGGAGCACCTGATATGTCATCCAGCCTTGGAGCCTACAAATTCCCTTGAGTAGCTGAGACCATGTTATCTTTTCCATTGAGAAAGAGCAGAGCTGCACCAGGAGGAAAGTTTACTCTCTGTGTTAGTATGGCTGCCACAAGCTCTTCCTGCTCCTAAGCAGCATTAAGGCTGCACCATCTGCCTTGATAACCTGCCTATGCCTGAAACATGCACAGCTGCTGCAGTTAGCACCACCTGGGGACTGCAGAGAGCTGTGTTTCCACTGTATTTGCTGCTCCCTTCTTTTAAACAAAGCCTACATCTGCTTAGGCTGGCAGAGTTGATCCAAGTCCAGCTTTTTCTCCTACTGTAGTGCAGTTCTAAGTCCATGGAAGCCAGAGGTTAGCTTGGCTGAGCAGTGCCAGCCCCAGCAGGCTGACTCTGCCAGGGGAAGGAAGATAAGCATGCTCAGAATCCCAGCCAGATGATTATCCAGGCTTAGAATGGCCCATGTAAATTCAGCTAATTGTTTAATGACTTGGTCATTTGCATTCAGTGGCTTTGACACAGACCTGGCAGGGAGCAGGGTCAGGCTGTTGGGTTGGCTAAATGCAGGAGTTCTGCATTCCAGAACGGCTTCCTGGGAGCCTCTGGGTGTGAGCACAGCTCCTGCACCCACTGGTGAGAGGGGCAAATGGTGCTGCCAAACCTGTTTTAACCCAAACTTGACCCAGGACAGCTGAGTGATGTTTACAGCTCCTACACCCCCCCACAGACTCTGCATCCTTCACACAGAGCTGTGCTGCTCCAGGGACAGCCATGGAACTGGACCAAGCAGGATATTCTGCACTGATACAACTCCCCCAAAGCCTGAACTCACCTGGGAATCACCCTAGAAACACCTGTACCAGAGGCAATGGCAGACACAAGGAGAGCTGCTCCTACAACAGACTCCCTGTAATCTCTCCACTGAAGCTGTCAGCAGCAGGAGGCAGCAGCAGCTGCTTTCAGATTTTGCACATTCATCACCAAAACCAGGCACAAGCTCTAAAGGCCACAGGCAGGCCACACAGCAGATTCTGTTTGCTGTGTCCAGGTTTACTTTGGCTCATAGCAACTTCAGTCACACGTGGCATTTCCTGCTACACCGAGGTGAAATCTTGGAATGACCCAGACAGACTTTATACAAAGGAAAAACATCATTTTCTTTACAGGCTCTTGCATACAGATGAAGGAAAGTGTGTCACAAAGGTTTCCATCCTACCTGCTTGCCTCTGCTTTTTCTTTTTTTTAATACACTAAGCCATCATTCTTTTAGTCATCAACATATCTGTGACATTGTGATCACATTTTGTCCACATCTTTCAATGGCTGGGATAACAAATGTTCAGAAAAACACAGCACCTCCCTAGACACACAGAGCTGAGCTTTGATCTCTGCACTGCCTTTGCTGACTCTCCCTGTTGCCTGTGGTTTTCCCTTGCAGGGCACAGCTCTTTATCCCGGCCCAAGTCTCTGCTGGTGTCCTCCCCCTCCACGAAGCTGCTCACGCTGGAGGAGGCTCAGGCACGGACACAGGCCCAGATCAACTCTCCCATCGTGGCAGACAGCAAGTACATCGAAGTGGGAGAAGGCCCAGCAGCTTTGCAGGGGAAATTCCACACAGTCATTGACTTCCCATCTGAAAGGTAGAGACAGGTTTCCTCTCCAGCGTGTGTCATAACGGTGTTATTTTGAGTACAGCAGGAATTTGCTTATGCTGACTTGAGACTTGTTATATATGTAAATATTGTGGCCAGTTTTCCACCTGCTTTTGATTCTGGGAGGATTCAGCTCGTATCAGTGGTGTTGGTTTAGCCAAATAATTTGTGCTCCACTCCCTCTTGTTTTCACCAGGGATATCATTTAATGTATAAATCCATGTTGTCTGTGATGCAGAGATGCCTGGACCAGTCACACACAGAAATGTAAACAGGGTGAACACCTGCAGATGTTGGGGTTTTCCAGGACTAAGTGCTCTTCACAAATCCAGGTTCCCTTGAAATGGAGCAGTTGGACAGGCTCAAGGACACTGGAAATTAAATATGGTAGTGGAGGAGACTAAGGTGGTTTTAGAGCAGGAGTGAGAGATGCTTTTGAATACCTTTATGGCTGCCCAGCTTCCCAGAGAACTGGGGCTTCTTCCAGAAAATTCATCCCTTGGCTGCTGGACTGGACAAGGAAGAGCCTTTCCTCACCTGCACTGCAGCTGCTTTGTGGAGTTTGAGGGAATTTACACAGCAAGACTTTAGGGCTGAGCTGGAAGAAAGAAAACATCCTCAGCTGGGAAAAGAGGGAGGTTCCAAGCAGAAACCTGGAGTTACTGAGCAGAAAGCAGAGTGCTGATAACAAGCAGCCAGGATTGAGCTGCAGCCCACCCTCCATCCATGTGTTCCATTTTCTCTCCCCAGGAAAAGGCCTCCCAGCAAGATGAAGAAGTCTCCAGTGGGGAGCTGGCGTTCCTTCTTCAACCTGGGAAAATCCTCCTCCGTGTCCAAGCGCAAACTGCAGCGCAACCCCAGCGAGCCCTCGGAAATGAAAGCCATAGCCCTGGCAGGTGAGGCCCCCTTCCAAAACCCGCGGTTGTCAGCAGTGCAGAGTGGTGTTTCCAGTGGGCTTTTATCTCCTTCTAGCGTCCAAGCCGTGCATGACACCTCCAGTAGCTCTTCTTTCCAATGGATCTCGGGCAGCTCTGGAGCCTGCCAGGGCTCATAGCTCTGTGCTTTGCTTGGAACAGCTTTGGAAAGATAAGATGTGGCTGCTGCTATCACAAGTCACAGGACAATTCCTTCTGACACTCTCATTATGAAATGAGAATACAGTTCTCATTCCCGTTGCTGCTCTCAGAAGAAGAGGGAAAGGCACCTTCCCACAAACACATTCCCTCCAAAAGCTGTACCAGAGTACCCAGAGAAGGCAGCCAACAACCGTTTGTAGTCACAGCCAGATTATGTAGGTGGAATTCTCAACCTTTTCCATATATAATTTTCTGTTTCTTTCCAAACTTAAAAATAGCAACAACATGTTTTTGCAGTAAAACACATCACAAATCCCAAAATATGGGCCTGGGAGAACTTTTATCCCCTCATCTCCGAAGGTCGATCTTTAAATTCTTACCCTCACAGCCTTCACACTCGCTTATGATGCCCTTCAGGACTGTCTGAGGAGACTGAAATTATACTTGTTTGGTGCTCATAAAACAGGGTCTGAAATGTTCCTTCCTTCCCCCTTTTTGAGGGGTTTTACTTGTGGGAAATTGTTTCCCATCCTGTCACCTGCAGCAGTCATCGCTTGGGTTGGTCACTGTTTGCCGGTAAAATGAGAATCAGAAACCCACCTTCAAAACAAGATTACTCTCCAGACAGTGATGTTGGTGCTAGAAATGCATTTGTGTTTTTCCTGCCACCGTTACCCAGCTAAATGGAAACCCCTTTCCTAACTGATCCCTCTGTGGTTCCTTCCTTCAGGAGGACGAGGAGACAGCGGGACGCTCCGCTCGGCCAAGAGCGAGGAGTCCCTCACCTCCCTGCATGCTGTGGATGGTAAGGCAAAATCCTACCTGCACTTCCAAGAAATGAGCATTAAGGGAGGCACTTTGACATCTCTGGCTGTAGATATTTAACAGGGCAGGTTTTCCACTGCTCCAGGGGAAGCTGAACTTGCTAAGTAATGAAGCAGCTTTCTGGTCCCAGCACAGATGAGTCTTACAGAAATGCTCTTCATGGCTTTTCCTGCTTTTAAGGTTTAAAAAAGCAAACCTCTTGCTCTGGTGTAGTTGACGCTGCTTATGTTCATTCCTTGGCTCCTCCCCTTGCTATTTCAAGCTTGACATAACAGCATTGTGGAGGAAAGTGCTCTCTGAGAAAGGCCTTCAGCACATTCAAAGTGTCTTTGCTTGTGCTCACAGCTTAGTTTCACACTAAATCATGCCTGGCAAGTGCTGTAACAGAGTTTAAGCAAATGGAATAAGCAGTCACTGCCAACGATGTTACTTTGTGTGCAGAGATCACCAGGGGAGCCTCTCGCTGCCTTAGGACTGCTCTGACCACCCCCACCCCCGACTGGGCCTGGCCTCCTGGGCAGGAGGTCTTGTCACTGACCCATGGTGTCTCCTCACTTCCAGGTGAATCCAAACTGTTCCGGCCCAGAAGGCCCAGGTCCAGCAGCGATGCCCTGTCTGCCTCCTTCAACGGGGAGCTCCTGGGGAACATGAACCGCTGCAACTCCTACGACAACCTCCCCCATGACGACAGCGACGGGGACGAGGGGCTCATCCACGTCCCTGCCCTCATCTCTCCCCGCTCCTCGGAGGACGTGGACCTCAGCCCGCCGGACATCGGCGTCGCCAGCCTGGACTTCGACCCCATGTCCTTCCAGTGCAGCCCCCCCCAGGCAGAGTCCGAGTGCCTGGACAGCAGCACCTCCCTGCTGGAGTCCGTGGATACCAATAAGGAGAAGCCAAGCCTGCTCAAGAAGGATTTAGAATCAGGCAGCCAGTCCCAGACCCCAGGCAGTGCCACAAGCTCTGAGCCAGTGTCCCCTTTCCAGGAGAAGATGAGTCCCTTCTTTACGCTGGACCTGAGCCCCACGGAAGAGCAGGCCTGCAAACCCCTCAGCTTCTCACCCAAGACAACCCGAAAGCCCATCAAATCTCCACCACTGAGCACAGAACCAATGTCCTTTGTGCTACCCAGCCGTGTGCCAGAGGCCATGGGAGGAGTGCCCAGCACATCCAGGAACTCCTCTGCTTCCAGCTGGAGCAAAGAGATTGGCATCACTGAGATCACAAACAGGTCCCCAACCCAGATGTCCTTGCCCCTGAAAAACAGTGAAACAGGAACAGGGGAAGGAGCCCACCAAGAGCTGCAGCATCCCCAGCTAGTGACTGCTTGCAAAGCAGAGTTGCCAGAAGAAGGGGAGAGAGCCATGCCAAGCAGTCAGAATAAGACTGTACCCAGTGGACACACCCAGCCAGGTACAGTGCATTTTCCTCCATTCTTTCTTTAAGTTCCAAAGGGGAGCTGCTCTCAGAACCGTCCTCCTCTGCGTGCCTTTAGGAGAGGGGATTGCCCGTCAGTTCTGGTCACGAGTGTCTTGCAGGGCTGTGCAGATCAGTAAAGTCTTAACCTCTGCCTTCTCCCTACATCACACAAATCTCGGATAATTTCCATAATGCTTTATATTCCGCTTTTTTTTTCCCCATCCTCTCATACGTGAAAATCTCTAGCATGTCCTTCTCAATCATTTCAGCCAATAGACCATCTAAGACTTTTCCTTTTTTAAATTAAAAATCTGCCAACACTCGAAGAAGGGACCTTTCCGCCTAAAACCTTATGATCAAAATTGTGTAAGGGTATCTCATTCTCTGCTACCTCCTTCCTACCTCTAGAAATGCAAGAGGAGCCTTTAGACAATCTCTTGGGTTTTTTCCTCTTTGTGATGAACTGCTGTGCTGTCGAGCAGCGTTTGCCTGTGAGACACAAGTGTTTCACATCAGAAGGAGCTGCCACTGTGAAAGTGTGGAGAGCATCTATTTTTTTATAATAGTCGTTAAGGTCACTCTCCTTATTGGGTAACATAAAATCACTCTCTCTCTCAATTTTCCCCCCATTAGGAGCAGTTGCCCTCGACTCCCCCCAGGATCCTGTTCCCGTCAGTTCTGTGTCTCTTATCCCTCCTCCTCCTCCGAAAAACGCAGCGCGCATGCTGGCCCTAGCGTTAGCCGAGTCCGCACAGCAAGCATCCGCCCAGTCCCACAAAAGGCCAGGAGATGCTCATGCTGAAAGCACAAATTATGGAGAGGCTGAAGCTGGCACAGCTCTAGAAAAGCTCCATCTCTCTGCGGGCGCTCCCGACAAGCTCCACCTGTTCACTGCTCTGCCCGAGAACCGCCTGCACTTCCAGCCCGGGGCACCTTTAGAGCAGGACTGCCAAGGCACGGCCGGGGAGCAGAACCACCCGCCCGGCGCACCTGGAGGCCAAGAGCCCCCGCCTCTCCACACGGGCATGCCTGGGGACACGCCTGGCAGCAGGGATGCGGAGCAGGAGCAGTCCAGCTTCCACCTCAGCAGAGCGGGGGACAAGGAGGCCTTCCCGGCCCACGTGGGGGACTGGGAGCATGCGGCCCTGCACGGCCCAGGGACACTGCCGGAGCGGGAGCTGCCCGGCACGGAGCTGGCTGTGGAACAGCCCCACCTGCGCGCGGGCCTGGCTGGGGACAAGCTGCACGCTCCCTGCACGGCCGAGGACAAGCTGCAGTCTCCCTCCGTGGGTCCTGCTGGGGACAAGGGCGCCCCGGCCGCGGTGCCGTACCTGAGCACCCTGCCGGGCACAGAGCCCCGTGCCCCGCCCGGGGCTGCCCCCCAGGCAGATGTCACCGTCCCGCCCGCGCCGCGCGCGGCCACGGCCCCGGCACAGAGACAGGAGCACCAGGCAGCCGTGGGACAGGTGCCAGCGGCCAAAGCACCCAGCGGCTCTGGGCAGGTACGTGCTGCTCCCTGCACAGCTCCTCTGGAATGCTGAGCACTGGGAATGTTGGTCCAAATCCAAATGGCAAGGGGGGGGAATTGCAGGAAACTGGGAGTGATGTGGGTATGACACAGACACAGCCTTGCAGGAAATCCTGTGCTGCTTTCCTAAGGGAGCATTCCGTAGGAGAATACCCACTCACCTTGGTTTTAAGGAAAAAAGTATTTGCAGGGGCAGGTGACAGAGGGATTGATAGTTCAGAATGCTCAAAATGAAGAATTTTTGCATCCTCTGAAAGGGTCCTCTTCCAGCGTCCTGGTTAGGTTCTTGTCCAGTCAGCAAAAGGATGAGAGGACACAGTTTTAAACTGCACCAGGAGAGGTTTAGGTTGGGCCACAGGAAGAATTTCTTCACGAAAGGGTGAGTAGGTGCTGGAAGGGGCTGCCCAGGGAGCTAGTGGAGTCCCCATCACTGGAGGTGTCCAAGGAGCAACTGGACATCCACTTAGTGCTCTGGGCTGGTGACAGGGCGGGGATTGATCTCAGGTAGGACTCCATGGTCTCAGAGGTCTTTTCCAAACTCTTTGATTCTGTGATTCTGTTAAACAAAGCAGGTCAGATTGCTTGTGCAGGATTGAAAAATTTCCATCAGAAATCTAAAGCCCGCAGCCCATGAAACACGCCTGGCTGCAGCCCATCCTAAGCCCTGCAGCCACATTTAAGTCAGGAATTTCTACTTTACTGCACTTCTTGATCTGCTCACCAGGGCCTGAGGAGGCTGAATCCAGGAACATTTTCATTAACATCAGACTTTTAAAAGCAGACCACCTAAGGAAACACTGAGGATAATGCATGAGGAGACAGTCACCTCCTCCCCTCCTCTGGTTTGGCATTTGCAGAACACACCAGTTGTGATGGGTCCCTAAAAACTGCCAGTGGCATCACGCCTTCCCATGCTGAGAGAGGGAACCTACATGTCTGTCAGTGCCCAGCAAACAGAAACCAGGCACAGATACGCTGGAATGGAGCTGATCTGTACAAGTGTCTGGGATGTTCTAACTACAGAACAGCAGAGAAAAAGCTGCTTGTCCCTAACTTTGTCTGCTTTCTTCCCTGCAGATGTGGAACACAGCTACACCTGAAAAGCCTCTGGAGCCCACGCCAGGCTTTGTCTCCGAGAACAGTTCCAGTGCCCGTGGCTCCTCTTCCATGCCTGCAGGCCACCAGAGCCACTTGGAAAAGCCTCGGGAGAGCACGAGGGCTCCCCCTCTGCACCTGCGCTCTGAGTCAGTCCCTGCCCCCTCCTCCTACAGCTTCACCCCGCCCGTGCCACCCGTGAGGACACTGGAGAGCAAGATCGCCGCGGCCATGCACTCCAACAACACGGACACCATCAACAACTCCAACTACCACTCCTTCCTGGCCTCCTCCATGCTGGCATCCTCCGTGGAGGAGGCGCTGCTGCCGCCGCCACCGCCGCCGCCTCCCAAGCACTCGTCCCTGCCGCCGGTGTATGTGCCGCACCCCAAGGCAGAGAGCCTCCCTGAGCCCGTGGCGCCTGACAGCTACCTGCACACCAAGCACCAGTACCGGCCCGAGAGCGTCCCTGCCCACAGCTACCACGGCAAGGCTGAGCAGCACCAGCCCTACCCGCCCCGCCCGGAGCCGCCCGTCACCGCAGGCGCGCGCTACGGCTCCTACAGCACGCAGGGCAAGGGCTCTGCCACGGGCCTGCACCCCAAGCCCCGCAGCCGCACCGACTTCGTGTCCTCCGTGAGCTCCACGGGGCTGCGGGGCACCGGCTATGCTGAGGAGGCCCCCCCGTACCCCACCATCCGCAGGGTGCAGTCGCTGCACGTGCCCGGCCCGGCCGCCGCTGCCGCCATCCGCTCCGTGCCCATCTCCCGCACGGAGGTGCCCCCGGACGACGAGCCCGTGTACTGCCCGCGGCCCCTGTACCAGTACAAGCCGTATCAGCCCCACTCCGACTACCACGTCACGCAGCTCCAGCCTTACTTTGAGAACGGGCGGGTCCATTATCGCTACAGTCCCTACTCCAGCTCCTCCAGCTCCCCCTTCTACACCGCAGCCGACGCGAGTTTCTATGACCTGGATCCCTACAGCACCGTGCGGGTCCGGCCCTTCCATGGCCTGCCCAGCCGCGAGTTCGGCCCCTACGTGTCCCGGCTGCAGGGCAAGGGGCTGTACCGCTACCCCAGCCTGGCCGCCTACCCCCGGGCAGGGCTCATCAACCACCTGGGCAAAGAGCACAGCTTCGTGAGCAGGGACGTGCCCCCCGCCCCGGACATCAAGCACATGTACATGTCCTGGGACCTGGAGGACATGGAGAAGTACCGCATGCAGTCCATCCGCCGCGAGAGCCGCACGCGCCAGAAGGTCAAAGGGCCCCTCATGTCCCAGTACGACAACGTGGCCCCGCTGCTGCAGGACGAGCTGGGGGGCTTGGACGCCGTCCACCTGCGCAGCAAATCGGATCCTGGCAAGAGCGGCCTGCTGACGGTGGCAGAAGGGAAGGAGGGCAGGTACCCAGCCAAGGCGGCCACGCCCGAAGGGGACGAGCGTTACTACGGGCAGCACGCGGAGCCTGAGCTGGACCGAGCCCTCTATCACGGCGGGGGCTACGGGAACGGGCAGCCCGAGAAGCCGTCCTTGCCCCAGAAGCAGAGCAGCATCCGGAACAGGAAGATGCACGAACCAGGCAGCAGCAGCGGCGAGCACAGGACGTATTTGCAGCAGGAAGCCAACCACAGGCAGCCTTCCGAACCCAAAAATGGGCCCCCTTACCCTGAGTACAGGCCCAAGGGTGGCCCGGAGCCCTCTGAGCCCATGGGCTACCAGCACTCGGGCAGCAAGTACATCCCAGCCAGCCAGGAGACCCTGAGGCTGAACCACAAGGAGGGGAGGCTGGCAGAGGACAGGCCAGACCTGGAGAGGCCCCGAGGCAGAGCGTCCATGGAGAAGCACTCCAGAGACTGCTACAAGGAGGAGGAGCACGCCGCCCCTCCCGTGGCACCGCCACCCAAGCCCGAGCGGAGCCACAGCCTCCGGATGCGGGAGCACCCCGAGCCCATGGAGAGGGACTCTGCCCTGCTGTACCCCTACCAAACCCTGGGCAAGCGCCAAAGCACGATGACTGTGGTGTCCCAGTACGATAACCTGGAGGATTACCATACCCTGCCTCAGCACCAAAGAGGGGGCTATGCTGGAGCAGGGGGCTTTGTGCCCCCTGGCTTCCCCCACGTGCACAGCAGAACTTACGCCACGGCGCTGGGGCAGGGAGCCTTCCTCCCCACAGAGCTGTGTCTGCAGAGGCCCGAGACAGAGGTGCACGTTGAGTGAGCTCTGGGGGGGACGAGGGATAGAGTCTAAGCAGCCTCTGCTGGACAGTGGACTGTTTTATTTTTTCAGTGACAGTAAAAAACTCCCTGACCCTGCCCAAGTGAGCAAAGCAAAGCCCCCTCAGCCCTCCCCTGGCCCCCACTCACTGTTTTTATGTAGTAGAGCTATAGATTTTCATGTAGTTTTGAGTCACCTGGGAGGACAGGGCAGGCTGTTGGCACACAGGTGTTGCCAGAGGCCAAGCAGGGCTGACACAGATGCTGTTGGGACAGGGAGGGAAGGAGTTTTCCCTTCCCAGAAGTGACACTGGCTGCTCCTCCCCACGCCCGGGGTCCCATGTATGATGGGCTGTGCACAATGGACTGTGCCTGCAGCTCCATCCTGCTGCAAACTGCCCATCCCAGGCTGGCTCCCAGGAAAGGGCCGTGGAGGATCCTTGGAGTTACACAGAGAGAGTGGGGCTGGGCAGGGCTCCCCAGGGATCCTCTCCTTGCTGAGGCCCTGCCTCTCCTGTGGCTGCACCCACTGCAGCTGCTCTGAGCTGGGTGGGGGCCTGTTTTGATTTCAAGCCCAAGGAATAGGCTCTGAAGCCAGCTCAGAACACAACACACTCGTTACATTTCTTCCTTATTAACAAGCTGCTTCTGCCTACAAGAAGTCCATTTCCTTCACATTTCTCTGTTGTAAGCAGAGGCCAGCTGCAGGAGCCATGTAGGACAGGTTTGCATTTCTCACACCAAAAGAAATAAACCACTAAACTACACCAAACTCAACCCCCAGAGCCTGGAACAGCACACCCATTCCATGCCAGTCCTTCCTCTTTGCTGCAAGGGTATCTGTGGCCCAGATAAGCTCAATTCCATCCTGTGGCTGGCAAGACTCTTGTCATCTCACTGCAAAAAATACTAAAAAAATAGATTTAAAAAAAAGTCTATAGGATTATGTAAATCAGAGCCCTCCTTGCCAGCTGTGTGTGGCAAGTTGTCTGCGTGAGCAGCTGCCCTGGGCCAGGTCCTGCAGCAATTCCATCAGGGAATGCTCCTGCTGAGCTTAAGCTGGAGGTCTCCAGACTCTCTGCAGCCTCAGAGTTCCTTGCTAGGCAGAGATCCCTGTGGAGTTGTGGCACACAGGGAGCAGTGATGTGCCCAGGTGCAGTTCCTCCAGGACTCAGTGAGTAGGAACAGAAGGCCAGTGCACTCTAAAATACACCAAAAACGGTGTTCAAGCTGTTGAAAAGCTTTGATATTGTAAAAACAGCCTGGCAGCCCCTCATGCTGCCTCTCAGACTCCCCAGGACTCACACCCCCTGTACAAATAAAGCACATCCATTCCATTAGGTAGGGCTTGCAAGCAATACTTGAGATTTAGCAGTTTTTAAATGTTCACTGATAAATTCCAAGGCCATTCCTGTTCCGTGTGGTTGAAGAACTTCTCTACCTGTTTCAAATCTCTAATCTTTTATGAAAAACCTGGAAGTCCTGCAGTTAGCACACAGGTGCTTAGGTGGGGCTTTTTGAACAAAAAGTTTCATGGCTATTTTGGGACTTTTAAATCCTAAGGAAAGCCTGCTTCTAGTTGCTGACTACTCTGTAGCTTTTTGCTTCCTTTAACCTTGGAGCCTTGTCTGGGGCTGTTTCAGTAACTACCTTCTGGTTATATTTTATTGTGCAATGCTGGTGTTTTAAGCATTTTGTTTAGAAGAGTTCTCACATGTTACGGAACGAAATCTGGCAGTAAGAAAAAAAGAAGAAAGAAAAAGAAAAAGAGAAAAAGCAGCACTGTGATCCAGGTTACCACAATCTCCTCATGAAGAATTCCCAGGTAGAGGGGTTGGGGTTTTTGGTGAGGGAATGCTTTTTGTAGTGTTTTCTTTTAAGGAAAACTGACAGAACTGCACAGAAAGGGACCACTGGGTGAGCCACCCTGTCTCCACTGGCAGTAACTCCCAGGCAAGGCTGAGCTGCCCTGGTTCCTCGGGAGCCAGGCTGGATTATCTGTGCTCCCCAGCAGAGCTGTGTTGTGCCAGGACCAGCCTCAGCCCCTGGCTACCTGCCAGGTCTCCAGTTGAAGCAGGGATAAGTGTTTGGTTCAGGCTATTTGGGATTCAGGTAAAGAGAGCTGCAGGTCCAACCTCTCTCTCCGTGAAAGCCTTAACTCCCCCCTGCCCCGCAGCCTCCCCCTCCCTCTGCCTGGGCCTTACGTCAGCCAGGACTATCCTGCCACTGCGAGGGGCTGCTCCCAGCTCCTGTTCACTGTAAACGCCTCTGGATTTTCCTGCTTGAAGCCACTGTCTCCCTGTAGAGCCCAAGTGCCATCCCTGACAGCCTCTGCTCCTCAGTGCTGTGCTGCTCTCCCTGCATTGTGTGAAGTGCCAGGTGCAAAGCTCATCCCATTGGAAACAAACCCTTCAGCACCTTTCCCAAAGGGCTTCTGGAAGTGCATACCTGTACCCTAGCCCAGAGGGCCGCTGTAAACAGCCTTTTGGGAATGAGAGGAAGAAGACAGCAGAGCCAGCAGAGAGAGCAGAAACTCTCAGCCACCTCCCCCTTGGTGCGCAGCCACAGCCAGGTGTGCTCCGAGGGTGGAAGCTCTCCAAGAACCCAAACTCATGTCCAGCACTGCTGAGCCACAGTACAGAATCTAAAAAGGTGAAGGCACCAGCTTTTCCCAGGTAACACAGACCAAAACCTTTCCGTTATTGTTTCTCCTGCCCACAGCTTCAGCAGCATCCTGCATGACCCTGCCCTGCCAAGCCATACAGTGAACTATGCAGTCCTGCTCCTGCTCTGGGCTCAGTCTGCTGGTCCTACAGAGAGTTTTACATCCTCATTAACCCCAAAATTCATATGTGAGGTTGGAAAGGGTGTCATGCATCAGAACAAGGCAGGCAGGTGACACCAGGAGTCTTAGGTGGGTGAGCTGGAGGACGGTGACAGCCCAGTCCTGTGTCCCAGAGTGGAGAGAGCAGGGGGACAGCAACGCTAATAATCCTCTAATCCAAGTGCAGTTGTGCTTGGGCTCAGTAATTCTTGCTTGACCACATCCCCACAAGGTGACAGCAGCTCTGTTCCTCAGCAGTTCCTCACATGGACTCTATTGCATCTAGAGCTGCCACTCCCTCTGTTTCCAGAAGAGGGTCTCCCAGTGCATGCAGGAGTGTGCTCCAGCTCTGGATTTTCACCTCTGCTTTGGAGCAGGACGTGACCCGCAGGAGCCCTTCCTTGGGAAGGGGAGTGCAGTCATAGGTGAGTAATGAGGACTTGGCCCCTATGAAGTCTTAAGTAAAGCATTAATTTCTGATTTTTGCAGAGTCTTATCAGGTGATATCTATATGCATCTCTGAGAACACCCCCACAACTTTGTGCCTATGTCTTTGCAGTGATCCCCCGCCCCTGCTCCCCGCTGGGGGATCAGTGAGCATTGCACAGTGGTAGTAAGTTGCTACACAAAACCAAAACCGACTTGAAAACGTTCTGGTCCTCTTTGACCCCAGAAGGGATAGAACCTCAAGTGTGCTCTGCCATCCCCCGTGCTGGTGACAGGGCATTGACTCAAGTGGTGTGTTAAATGTCAGGAAATCCGGGTGAGAAGTTGTTTTCCCTCCTTTCGTTGTGGCGGCTTAGGCACGTTCCTGTTCCCCGAGCCCAGATCCCTGTGAAAGGCATGGTGTGGTGTGAGCAAGCACCACATTCCTCCTGTGTGCACAGCCCTGCCTTGTCCAGCTGGGGGGAGGGAGGGGGACAAAAGGGTTGTTTTGCCGTTCATTTTCCTGCTGTAGAAGACTTGATTTTTCTTTCCCTGAGCCGCATGAGAGAAACATCCCAGAAAGTCTTGGGTTACCTTTGGAGTTCCCTTCACTTTAATTTATAGAGTGTCTTTTTTTGTGAACTGGTGTAAAATGTATATGCTGACAAGCTCATGTATTTTTATGTAAATATTTTTTGTGGTTCCCCACTTGCCCTTCTCTGTAAATATTTAGAATTCTCATATTCTTCTCACCTTGTATGATGCAGATGTGGTTTTGTTTCTGTTTTTTATTTGTACTGTAATGCAACAATCCAGACTGAGGTGTCTTGTGGTATTAAACAAAAGCAACAGTCCCACTGAGCTCACACTCAGATGTGCAACTTGACAGCATTAATCAAGCCAGGTTAAAAACTACTCAGGTGTGCCTGTGTGTATTTTTTCCTCTCTGCCTCGTTAATTAACAGCATACTTAAAAAACAAAACAGGAAGAGCCAGCTTGGGGCCGTGCCTTGGAGGGAGGGATGCTGGCAGGCAGCTAAGGATGAAGGAGGTGACTTTGAATTCCCATGCCAAGGCTTGGGCTTATCTGTGCCATTCCACCTGTGCCCATTGCTGCTTCCTAACAATAAATAAACCTGCCTGGGCTGAGTGTCCCTTTCCTCTCACCCAGCACGACAGCACAAGCAGAAACAGCCTGGCCCTGGCAGTGAAGGCACAGGGCAGATGAAGTCAGGACAAACAGATGGCACAGGCCACCTCCAAATTGGCTGGAAGGGATTCTGGGCACCACAGTAATACTGCTCATAGTTAATTAATAGCAAAAAGATGATTAAAGGAAGCGAATTTCAGACATTTTTAACACTCTAAGAAGGATCTCTCACAGTTTTTTCATCCAGTAAATAATACTGAGTTTAGACCTGCTGCCAGAAATAAGAGCAGCCTGATCCTTCTCTGAATGGAGGACAGGTGACCCCACTGCTCATGGACCTGTGTGGTGGCTCCTGCTGTGCAGTCCAGCTCTGCCCAGAGGCTTTGTGTGACTGCAGAGGGGCTGCATCAGGGCCTTTGGAAATCTTTGCCTTATCTGCTCTCAAATCCTCACTTCAGTCCAGATCTGCTTATTAATGCACATCCAAACTTGGTGCTGCTGTCCTTGTAAGGTCCCACCAGCAAATGCAGCAGCCCACCCCTCCTGCCTGAGCCAGGAATTCCTGCTCTTCCAGAGCCAGGAGCAGAGGCTGTGCCACAGGGACCCTCCTCATGGGAGGACACCAGAGCTGCCCTGACAGGGCAGGACATGACCAGGCTGATTTGGCAAAGAAAAATCTTGATTTTCAAGTTCAGTAGACAAATTCCCGTCTTAACTGAAGTGTTGGTGGCTGGCCAGCCCGTTTTCTGCACAGCACCCTGCCAAGGGTGGGTAAATCTATGGCAGGACACTGGGGCTGGGTGGGAAAGGGAACAGAGGAGGATGAACCCCAGGGATGTTTCCTCAGGGAGCAGCCCCAGAAGTGGCAGCCCACCCCCCCAGCTTGGCTTAGCCTGAAGTGCTCCAAAAGCAGCACCACGGGCATTTCCTTCAGTGCCACCGAGATCAGTGAGCCAAGATCTGCGGGCTGGGGGTTCCACACACCAGGAGAGGGCTCGGGGTGCCCCTGCAGCACCGGGAGCAGCTCAGATGGCCCCAGTTCTTCACTGCTGTAAGGATAAACAGGATGGAAACTCCATCTCCTCCGTCTGTCCTGAGCAGCTGAGGTTTGTGGGCAGAGCAGGTTGAGGAAAAGGGAGAAGGATGGGTTTAAATTGTACCAAAGGAGCGGCAGAAGCCGGGGCGCAGAATCACTTCTCCTCCCGAGCAGTTTCCAGCAGGCAGCGCTGTTTGACCGCCTTTGCCTCTCAAACCCGACCTGCCACTGAAAAAGATGATGATGTTCCTTTCCAGCAGTTTCTGCTCGGCTTTCCAACTCCTTGCACCTAAGGATGGGTTTCCTTTTAGTTTTTTCATATTAGAAGGGATTTGCAGAGTGGTCAATGTCGGCAGCATCCTAGGCAATCCTGAGAAGCAGCCCCACTCCCCCCAGCGGGAGGTGACCTGCACTCCTCGGCAGGGATCCACTAAGTTCCACTATGCTCCAGGGCCCCATCCCTAAAGAACACAACAATATGTTCACTTCTACACTAAAAGGCATCCAAAACCAGCAACTGATGCTGGAAAAGCCAGGAAGATGCTCAGTCCTTCCTTCCTCCCTCCAGCTGGTGCACGGATGCCCTGCTAAGATTCATTATGAGCTCACAGAGCCAAAGAGCCCCAGCACAGGCTCCGAGCCCAACACCTGCCAGAGCAGGGCTTGGGCAAATACATCCCCAGCCGTGCCAGGGCTGAGCCTCCCCTCCCTTCCCTTCCTCCTTTCCCACAGCCCAGGCTGCATTTGCATTCTCACCTTCCCATCGCCTGCCTGGGGCCCGGGCAGGGCAGGGGACAGAGGTGACTCTGCCCCAGATCGCTCCAAACTGGAGCTGCTGGTACCTCTCTAGCAGGACTTGACAGGAGTTTGGCAGTGTCACAGGAGTGGAGGAGGGCTGGAGAGGTCACCCAAATGCCCTGGATTGGCATTCCTGGTGCAGGAACTCCCTGCCAGCCCCTCCAGAGAGCTGGCACGGAGAGCAAGGATCCTGCCCAGGCACAGACTGGCCACTCCTAAGGGGGAATTCGTGACGTGGGGCCAACAGCAGCAACCAAAATGGATGGGAAAAGCAATTCTTTGTGCTCCTCTCATCCTTCTCAGGGACAGCAGGAGCCTCCTCCCACTCCTCCCTCGGGAAGAGCTGAGAGGGCAGGGTCTTGCCCTTTGCTTTGCCTCTGCAAATGCTTTGAGGCAGCTCTGCATCAGGAACTGTCACAACAGCACTCCCTGCCCCTCTGCTGTCACTTCATCAACCTTTCCTGAGGGTTTTTGTTAATCCTGTGCCATTTGGATGCTCAGAGGCAGTGGGAGAAGCCAGGGGTGTTGGGAAGGGCTGGGGTGTCCCAACGAAGGGATCACCCACTGCCTGATAGAACCTGGGGGCTGCTCAGCACACCCAGAGTCACTGCAGTCCTGTGGGGTGACCAAACTGCACCCCACCCCTAAAGTCATTCATTCCAGAGGCAGCAGAGCCCAAACCAAAGGTGTGACCTGCAGAAAGCATCCCTGGAATAGGGAATGGGCTGTCCTGGAAAAAGGAGGGCTTGGTGCATTTTACAGGGAAATTAAAGCTGCCTCAACTCCATCCCGTGCTTCTTAATCCTTCCAGCTCCAGATCCTTCCCAATGGGCCAAGGAAAGTCACCAGCCTCAGACAGACACCTTGAGTCCAGACTGTGTCTGTTTTATGGTCAAACTGCAGGACAGGCTCCTCCAGGATCTGCCTGGAAAGGTCTCCCTGCCCCCCAGAGCCTCCCCCAGGCCCTGCCCAGCATCAGAGGGGGAGCCTCACTGCTCTGATTGCCTCACAAGGGGAAGAGGGAGATGGATCCCCCCAGAAATGTCCTCTACAGAGTGTCTGAATTCATTCATTACAGGCAGATGCAGTCAGGAGGCTCCCACCTTTCTGAACAATGAAAGATGCCCTTCTAAACACCAAAGGCAGCATGGAAGAATGAGATCCTCATACAGATCTGATCCTGATGGGGGTTGTGCATTTAGAAGGACACAAGGATTGTAGGTGTGACAGGTGAGAAAAGAAAACCAGGTTACACAAAGGGGGAGGTGTTCAAGTAAAAATGCATTCATCCATTTTTTAAAGATGCTGGAGAAGAGTATTTGACTCCAGCAAGTGCTGGAACTTTATGCATTATTCAAACTGTGTGAACGTTTGAAGCCTGGAGACCTGGAAACCTTCAGTGAGAACAAGTCTCCTGGCACGTTCCCAGGGAGGAAGTGTGGCTGATCCGTGTCCTCCTGGCAGAATCAATGATCTCCATGGTTTCCACTTCACAGCAGCTCTGCTTCCCCTGCACCCCCAGACTACACCAAACCCCAGTGGGATGCACTCAGGATACCTCAGGGAGAAGCTGCTCCTGAGCCACCGGGGCACACAGAAGTGAAGTGGTGCAAACACATGGAAATGCAGCAGGAAGGCAGAGAAGGAGAGCACAGCAGCCCACATGAAACTTGCAAGGGAAAACCAAGTCATCCCCTTCCTCCAAATCCACCCTCACCCTCCCAGGCAGCCAATCCCATCCACAGCAATATTCCAGAGAACCTCATTCTGCTGCAATTCAAGCTATAAATTCAAACATCAGAATAAAAAAAGAGGTGCCAGACGGGGCCAGGTTTTCAGACAAGCAGGCAGGCAGCCAGCAGCACAAACACACTGAGCACGGGCAGACATCTGCCTTGCCCCCTCCTCTTCCCCATCCCTGCTTTTTATTTATTCCCATCTTTTCTTTTTTCTTTTCTTCACATTCCCCCGGTTGCTTTCTGAGGGGGACCTGCATCACCTCGCCCATGGGGTTTTTGTTTCAAGCCTTTAGTTTCTTTTCTCTGAATCCAGCTCAAGCTTTGCCAGCCTTTCTCCCTTGATCCAGCCCCACAAGGGTGGGAACTGGAGCAGGATCTGCCTCATCTTCTATGGCCAAAGACAGCTGGGGAGGGATGGCTGGGGAGGGATGGCTGCCCAGCAAAAGCAGGAGGTGGATCCCACCACAAACCCACACTGTGCTGGCCAGAAACCCCACTGATGGAGAAAGTGGAATTTCACTGGTAATGCAGACACTTCCCAACTAATCTCCCATACAAAAGGCACATTCAAACACTACAGAGCAGCCGCCAGCTGCTGCAGGAGAGCAGAGAGGCTGCCTCAAACGTCCTCACTTTTTCCTTGTGTGAAAGGCTCTTGGAAAAGGAGCTGATGTTAAAGTGCCTCTGCTTTATGAAATACTTTCCTCAATCAACAAAATAAGTTCAAAAGCAAAACAAACCCACTGTAACAACACCCCCAACCCACAGCCTTGTCCCTTGCACCTCAGGGATGATTTTAAGGTGAAGGATGAGGGCAGGCTCAGTGTCCCACCCACAGGGAACTCCTATGGAAGGGAGTGGAGGTTTCTGTCAGGGCTCTGAGTCTGGAATCTGCAGGGCAAGGGCAACCACAGAAAGGTTTGGGTGGGAAGGATCCCCTCAAGCTCATCTTGTCCAAATGAACAGAGTGATTTTCACATCAGGTTTTGAGGGACAGGTGGACCATCAGGAAAATGAGGAAAAGCTCCTTCCCAAGAGCCAGAGGGGTTATTTGCTGTTGGTGGAACAGCAATTGATAGCATAAAAGCCCACAGGGCTCTAAGTTAATCACTCTCTTTTCCAGAGCAGGATTGGAATAATAAAGGGACAGACATGAGACCATGGGGAAAAAAGAGACTATTTAATGGGGGCTGAGCAGGTGAACATGATCCATCCTGCACCCCATGAGAGGTGGGTTGGGAGCCTTGGGAAGGGACAGTAGAGCTGCACAGATAGAAACCATCCCAATGCTGAGACACAAAGGTGCAGACTGGGACTCCCCAGCCATCCCTCTGCTGGCAATTCCTGGCTTTTGGGTACCTCACTTTGCACCTCAGGAGTTCTTTTTGGGATTGTGTTGTAGATGCTCCTGCACACCCCCATCACATCCTGCACCATCCCAGCTGAGTGTTCCTGCTCCTGCTCCTTTCAGCTCTGCTCAGGAGGATGAAGGTTGGAGCAGTGAGCACCAGGAGGGAGCAGAAACGCCCCTGTGGACTCAGACCAGGCACAGAGGAGCTCAGCCCCTGACTTAGCAGGAAGCCCTGAAGGTTTGTGTCTCACCACAACAGCACCAGTGGGAAGGAGGCTCTGCCAAGGCCCCTCATCATAAAAGGAAAGAAAGAGAACAAGGAATTCGATTTACATTCCTTTTTCCCCTACAGATATTGGGGCTTTCTGGGTGTAACAGACGAGCTCAGATCCAGATCATCCATGTCCTGCCAGGTGCCAGGGGCTGGAGCACCCCTGAGCTGGGCAGTGCCTTAGAGATGATCCATCCTCACCTCTGGGAGGCCTTTCCCCACCAGGACCTCATTACCACAGTTACCTCATTTACTAACAGTAAAACCCTGCTCACAGAATCCTTCATTCATGAGGAGAAGGGGTCCTGCAGTGTGAACCTGGGCCAGCAGCACCTTCATAGAAATTCCCAGCTCATGACAGGGACACAAATTTGTCTGTGAAACACCATTCCCTAAAGGATTGGGGAATGGATGAGTGCAGATTGGACAGGGCTTGGAGCAAGGTGAGATAGTGGAAGATGTCCCTGCCCATGTCAGGGGGTGGAACTGGATGAGCTTTGATAACCCTTTCCAACCCAACCCATTCTGGGACTCCATGAAGGTTGGTTTCAAACCACTCCAGTTTCCAATTCCCAAGCCTTGAGAAGCAGGTTTCATCCCCATTTTACTGAAGGAAAACCAGAGGCTGAGCTCAGGGAGTTTGGGGAGGCAAACAGTACCTGGGATGTGACAGTGGGACCCCACAGACATCAGTGTCCCCAGGGGACCCTGCCACAAGGGACTGAGCCCATTTTCCTGGCTGCAGACTCCAGGTTTATTCTCTCCTGGTTATCCTTGCACAGTGGTGGGGAACAGGTCCCCCCAGGCTCCTCAGCCCTCAAAGCTCAACTCCCAGGTTCAGGTGACACCAGCAACCAAGTCTGTACCTTCAGAGGTAGTTAAGCACCCAATCAGTTTTGGGCCTCTACTCACTAGCTGAACATACAAATCTGATTTATCCCCTTCATTTCAGCAGGCAGCAGAATAGGGTGGAGCACTGCCAGGAGCTGAGGCAGACCTCTGCTCAGCCTTCCCCATCCTGCAGGTTTGCTTTTGGACACTCACAGGACTCCCACTGAAGCATCCTGAGCTCAGGAGGGCACTCTGCACTTGAGGAATAGAAATGTCAAAGCAATTAAGTCTGAAGAGGTTCTTTTTCTATCCATTCAAATTCTGTGAATTCCCTCCAGTGTGTACAAAACATCTCCCACTTTAACCCTCATCCAAGAGTTTTCCCTGTGCCATAGTCAGGGGATGAGGCAACAATCCCCTTTCTGCAGAGGAGCTCCTGGGACGTGCCTGGAAACCACCCATGTGCCACTGGACACCCCCCAACCAGTGGGGAAAAGCCAAATTACTGAGCCCCAAAGCTCTGAACAGGAGTCATGGGGCCCAAGGCCACCAACCAGCTCTGACTGTGCTGGGACCACCCCCAGAGTCAATTCCTGAGTGTTTCTGCTCCACCTGAGAGAAAAAGCTGTCACTGTCCTGCTGGTCCCACTCCTGCCCTGCTCTGTCAAGGACAAGGTCAGTGGTGGATGTTTCCTGCAGAGGGAAATCCATTGGGGACCCTTCCCAGGATCCAAACCCTGGAAGGCAGCTCCATGTCCTTGTGGAAGGAGGCAGGGGGCAGACAGGGAACAGCTGACTTCCTCCTCCTGTGGCCTTCCAATCTTCCTTTGGCCTGGCTGCTGTGGCCACACCAAATCCCCCCAGTCCCTCAGCCAACCCTCTCTGGGCTCCTCTTGTCCTGAGCAGCCTCCTGAGCCTGGGGAGATAAATGCAATCCTTCCTTTCACTCATCAATCCAAGACTGAAACCTCAAGGAAAACATGGAAGATAAGGACATTTCTCCCAAGGCCTCTGCAAGCAGCAATAAATCCTTCAGCTGCCTCCTAAAGTGATTCTGCACAGCCTCTGAGGCCACAGAGTGGGTTCAAGAGCTGTGGCTCATTTCTAGGTTTGCATTTCCACTCCCATTTCCCACCAGGAGGCTGCTGGGGGCTCAAATACCCCAGGCTGGACTTGTGGTGCCAAGAGGACCATCCTGGCTGCCACGAGACAGCAGCTTCATAAACCAGAACTGCCTCATTTCTTGAAACAGGGAAGGGAGGAGGGGAGCTGGCCCAATGCACCCCAGTGCACCCCAATCCACACCAGCCAGCCCAGCCCAGTCCAGCACCACAACAGCCCCAGCTAAGGGAACAGAGCTCAGGCAGCCCCAGGGACAGGACACAGCCCCTCAGAGCCATCTCTGCAGGGCCTGGCACCCCTGGGATCAATCTTTCCCCTTCCCTGGCTCCTTCCCAGTGCCAGGGGCTGCCTCAGGAACCAGTGCTGGCTCCAGCCTGGGCTGGGGATGCAGCAGATGCAGGGTGCAGGATGCACCTTCTGCAGGGTGCAAACAGGGGCTGCTGCAGCTCAGAGCTGAGGGAATGGGGTGGGAGCCAGCCCTGGCCCCTCTGCAGGGCCCTGCATCCCACAGAGCATCTGCCTCATCCCCTCCTTTGTCCCTTTGCACAGAAACAACAGAGGGGGCTCCTAAACTCACCCACTGAGGATGGCTCCATAGTCAGAGCTTAGATTCCCCCTTGGCACCACAGGCCAGGACTCTGCTCCAGTCTGGCACAGGAGTGCAAAGGTTCTGTCACCATGGAGAACCCAAAACTCAGGGTGGGAGGGAGGGAATGACACCAAGTGCAGAGCAGAGTTCTCTCCCCAGCAGCTGGAGCTGCCAGCAAGGAGCTGCCTCCTGCTGGATTATGCTCTTTTCTGACCTAGATGGGGGAACTGAGAGGCATTTTAAAAACTTTTCTTCTATTTTCAGTCTTATGTGAAGGGTGAGACAATACAATACCCAATACAGATGCATACTATAGAAACTTTCTGTCAAACTTTAAAAATTCTCTACAAATCCATTTCCCACACCTCCCACCAGGAGCTCACCCCAAACCCACCCCAGGCACAGCTGGCAGAGCTACACCCTGAAAATCCTATTAGGCACTATTGTATTTGCTGGGAAATGTCCCAACAAAAGCAGGAATGATGCATCTGACTCCATGTTCTCAGAAGGCAAATTTATTACTTTATAATACTGTATTATGTTACACTATACTAAACTATACTAAAGAATACAGGAGGGATACTTACTGAATGCTAAAAAGATAATAATGAAAACTCCTGACTCTCTCAAGAGTCCCAACACAGCTTGGCCCTGATTGGCCAAAGAGTGAAAACAACTCCCAGCAGAATGCAATGGAACAATCACCTGTGGGTAAACAATCTCCAAACACATTCCAGATGAGCACAACACAGGAGAAGCAAATGAGATAAGAATTGTTTTCCTTTTCTCTGAGGTTCTCAGTTTCCCAGGAGAAAAACCCTGGGTGAAGGGACTTTTCCAGAGAATGTGAATGCCACAAGGCACGAGCCATAAGCCAGCAGAGGGATGAGCCCCAGCATCTGGGCAGGCACTCAGTCAACCTCATGCTGCAGCTTCTGCTTTGAATGTTGTGGTACAGGTACAGTACAGCACCAATAACAACAATTAAACTGTGACAATAACAGGGTCCTCTCCCAGCCAAGGGCACTGCCAAACCACATTCATCACCTAAACACAAGCTGAGTCCCTTTTGGCTCCACAAGTTCTTCTAGCAGGGAGTTCCACAGTCTTGGAGATTAAACAAAAATATTTTCAAAAATGTAGATTTAACTTCAGTTCAAAATGAGATGCTTCTGTTTAAATCTGGTGTCATTCTTGTTTTGGGTCTGTACTCCACCTCTCTCCCTGGCTCAGGGACGTGACATTTCCATAACACACTGGGTTCCACTGAAATTGAGATAATTCCCAGGCTGTGGCCTTTTGGAAGGCAGGAGTCAGGACCAGCTTTCCTTCATCTCAGTGTGTGTGCCCTCTCTTCCCTCAGACAACCCCAGAGCTCTGCCAGCCCAGGAGGAAAGGGCAGGAGCTGTGGCAGGCACATGCTGCTGCACTTTCATTATCACAGTCACAACAAGCTGCCAAGCTGGGGGAGTATTTTTAGACTGGCAAAGAAAAAAACCCAGGCATTTATCAGAGAATTATTAATACAAAAGCAACACTAATATTAGCAGTGCTTGCTTTTCCCTGTACTTATACAAATTGGGGTTGGTTTTTTCCCTTCTCCAGCTCTTCTAGACAAGGAAATTGGTGCTTTTCCACCACTCAGAGGTCTTGGATAAAGAAACCAAGACAGGGGACAGGGATGGGGGACTCCAGGACTTAAGGGATGTCTAAAAAGGACCAATTTGACTCCTGCCATGGATGGCAAAAGCTGTCACACCCCATAGGCTCCCCCAGGGAGACGTGTGTGACACACACACACTGAGGATCCATGGACCAAGTTCTCCCCTTCTCTGGAATATCCCTGCTTTCAGAAAACTTGCTGACAGGTAGATGACCAAGGCAGCTCATCTGGGTAAGATTAGCATAGATAAACTGGATTAAACCCCTGTGTGGACACAGCTAGAAGCAAGTTTTTAATTTATTTTAGCTCTGAAGTAAATAATTAAAGACCACTTTTGCTCTGACCAAGAGCAGCCATGCCAGTGTAGGTGAAGTGATCCACCTTCAATCCTTGCCATTAATTAATTTGGACTAATTTTCACCCTTCAATCCTTGCCATTAGTTAATCTGGACTAATTTTCACCCAAGTATCCCTGATCAAACAAAGCTGAAGCAAGACAGAGAGTCCCCCTGAGCTGACTGCAGCCAGTGCTTTGGAGGCAGCCAAACAGATCCAACACCAACCAGCAACAGGATCAGGCAAGTTGGGAACAATTTCAGCTCCTTCTGCAATGACATTGAGCTGCCTCAATCCTTGGGGCTGAACAGAGGCCACAGCAGAGCCCAGCTGGCAAAACAATGCCAGGATCACAGACTGGAGCCTCTGGAGAGCACCAGGGGCTGCTGCAGCTCAGAGCTGAGGGAATGGGGTGGGGGCCAGCCCTGGCCCCTCTGCAGGGCCCTGCATCCCACAGAGCATCTGCCTCATCCCCTCCTTTGTCCCTTTGCACAGAAACAACAGAGGGGGCTCCTAAACTCACCCACTGAGGATGGCTCCATAGTCAGAGCTTAGATTCCCCCTTGGCACCACAGGCCAGGACTCTGCTCCAGTCTGGCACAGGAGTGCAAAGGTTCTGTCACCATGGAGAGCCCAAAACTCAGGGTGGGAGGGAGGGAACCTGAGCTGCAGCAGGGTCACCATGGCTCAGGAAGGAGCCCAGGTAGAGTTTGGACATCTCCAGAGGAGAAGACCCCACAGCATCCTGGGCAGCTGCTCTGGGGCTCTGCCACCCTCCAAGTCTGTCCTCATGGTCCAGTCCCTCATTGTCCCCAGACTCTGGATTCCTGCTGGGTTTGCTCCTGGGTTAGAGCCCAGGCAGCACTGGGGCTTTCAGCCTGATCTTCTCCCAGAGCCATTTCTGGCTTGGCTGTGCACAAGGTTATTTAACAGGAGCCCAGGGGAGAAGGGGGAGGGAAGGAGGGATTTTGCTTCTCCAGAGAAAGCTGCTGCTGTCAATGAGAAAAATAAAATACTGTGGAGAGAAAGTGCCTGACAAGAGACTGAGCCCCAGGAATTGTTATCGGGATGGAGCCAGAGGCTGACACTGGAGAAATGAAAGGCTGAGCAGGCACTGCAAAGCAGTGAAGGAAGAGCAGAGATGCTCAGGACAGGCTCTGTACACAAGGCAGTAGCAGCAGCTCCTTGCCAGCCTCAGGCTGATCAGAGCAGCTCCAGGGGAGGAAGGTGATGGTTCATCCCTCTCATGCTCCTACATCCCCATTTTCCACAGACAGGAATTTCCACAGCCTGATTCCAGTACAGCAGCAACAGCAAATACTGAGGATATTACACAGCAACTCATTGAGCTGGAAAGAGACGTTCTGGAGGGGTTTTATCAAGATAAGATAAGCAGCAGCTCAGTGCAGAGACAGAGACCCATCAGGACACATGATCTGCTTGGCTCCTGTGAGCAGATTTATATCTGGGGAAAGAACAAATACAAACATATAAAAATATCTGAGACAGATTCTGTCCTCTGCAAGGAAAAACACATCCACAACAGTGGTGGTCACAAGCTTGAAGCTTCAGTGCACTCCCCTGTACCAAGGCCACACCTTGAGCAGAGCCAGGAGCTCAGGGGAGGGCATCACTTTGGAAGAGAGGAGCCCCAGGGATAAGGAAGATCTGACAAGTTTTATGGAAACAGCAGCCAGGCAGAGGGAAAGAACCCACAGCAGCAGCCCTGTGGCAGGAAAGGCTCCCACAGCAGGCAAAGGTCAGGCAGCTGCAGAGCCCTGCTCAGAGCACAGACCCTGACCCCAGCCTGATGGGAGTTCATTCATCCAAACCCTCCCAGGGCACTCAGGTTCTCAAGAGCAATGGAACCTCCACTGGGAACCTGCAGCTCAGGAACTGGCTCAGCTGTTCAAGTGATGTGTTTGCAGTTAAAGGATCTGTTTTTCCCAGCATAAACATGGCCATGGCTTAAGTGCAGCTGTTCCATCAACAATAAGCAGAGAAAAAACCAAGGATAAATCAGTATGTGAGCTAAGAGAATAATTACTTTTACCTCTTTTGGTCACAAATGGATTGGAGCAACTGAGAGTTTTCCTGGATCTATTTATGATGGGAAATTCACAAGGCTATTCCTGCAAATAATTAGTTATTGATCCCTAAGTTTGCTTAGGGAAAAGCTCTCCTAAGCAAGTCAATCTATTATTCAAGCCACATTTGTTTAGGGATTTGTGGCACTGGAGCCACATTTTTGGTTTCCTACTGATGAAGCACAACTCCAGGTTTCTCCATAAGTGAGGGAGGTGTTTGAAATCCCATTTTTCAGAATCAATCCTTTTTTCCCCTTCTTCCAATAAATGCTTTTCTCCAGTATTTACTTAAAAGGTTTTGAATATTTCTTGGCAAAAAAATTATGGTCATTTTATTAATACTCTAGGAGTGTTTTCCCAGCATATAGATGTTCTAACTAATAACAAGAGCATTAAGTGAATCCTTGAATTTCTCCTGACCCAGGGCACACAACTGAGGACAGAGTTTTCATTTCTGCTCAGCTTCCTGCTTCTTCTCATGACTGGAAAGCTCTGATCATCACCAAACACTTTTTGTTACAAAGCCACACAGATTTCACACAAAACATGCCACACAATCTTTTCCCAGTGTCAGGACCTGGCATGTGGCTGGGACTCCTCAACCCAGTGTAACAAAAAGCCCATCTCATCTCCTCGAGGGCAGGGCTTTCCCTCAGCCACTGCTGAGTCCCCACCATAAACTTTCCTTAGGTTCCTTTTCCCAGAGCTGGAGGAATCAGCACTTTTCTCCTACTCCCATTTTCAAGAAGCATTTATTGCCCTCTGATTTGAGTTCTGCTTGGATCCCACCACCCCCAGAAAAGCAGAGCAGACTCTCACTCTGCAGCAATTAGAGGCAAAATCTGAGCAAATTAACCCTCAGCCTTCAACTCCCCTGGTTCCTGCTTCCCTGGGCTCTGACAGAGCAGGCTGCCCGTGCCTGATATCAGTGGAAATCCCAAGTGCAGGGGGTGAAGCAGCTTGGTGAGGGCACCCCACACACTTGGTGAGGGCACCCCACACACTTGGTGAGGGCACCCCACACACTTGGTGAGGGCACCCCACACACTTGGGGAGGGTTCCCCACACACTTGGGGAGGGTTCCCCACACACTTGGTGAGGGCTCCCCACACACTTGGGGAGGGTTCCCCACACACTTGGGGAGGGCTCCCCACACACTTGGGGAGGGTTCCCCACAGCTGGGGGCACCTGGGAGTGCCCCAGGCCGGGCCCACCCCGGCTGTGCCTGTGAGGCAGAGGCCAAAGAAAGCAGCTGGGACTGACACAAT
The DNA here is from genome assembly GCF_051311805.1 of Agelaius phoeniceus. Lineage (NCBI taxonomy): Eukaryota > Metazoa > Chordata > Aves > Passeriformes > Icteridae > Agelaius > Agelaius phoeniceus. The sequence goes on from NC_135287.1 coordinate 1,210,353, forward strand.
CCCCAATGCCAGAGGGGTCTGCAAAGATCCCATCACATCACCATGGAATATCCTGAGCTGGACCCACAGGATCATCTGGCCCAGCTCCTGGCCCTGCCCAGACCCCCAGCAATCCCACCCTGTCCATCCCTGGCAGCGCTGCCCAACCCCTCCTGGAGCTCTGGCAGCCTCGGGGCTGTGCCCATTCCCTGGGCAGCCTGGGCAGTGCCAGCACCCTCTGGGGGCAGAACCTTGCCCTGATCTCAGCCTGACACAACAACCCTTCCATGCCTTTATGTGCACACTGATTTTAGAGGTGCAAAACTCCCTGAGCAGCCTTTCCTCTCTGGCTGGCCTGTCATGAATTCATGTGCTGCTTGAGCTCCCTCACCTCTCATTTCCCTGCTCATCCCCATCCATTCTGCAGCAATTCTTCCAACTGTGTGACACAAAACTCTGTGGAAGTATTCCTTCATCATGCTGCACTCACAGAGATGCTGCTGTGAAATGCACTTTTTCAGCTCCTCACTGCAGCCCCAGCAGTGTTTGTTAATGCAAATACCCTGAACTGTCCCTAAGCTGCTCCTTCCTCCTCCCACAGCTCAGAGCCATCCCCAGCAGCTCTGGAGCTCATTCCTTTCAACAGCCCGTGCAAATCTATATTACTACACCATGATGGGCTCAACAAAAAACAGCATTTCCAAGGCAAAGGAGGAAATTTTTGTTTGGTTTTGGTTGAGCTTTCATTTTTTTCAAGGCATGTTGCGAAAGAATAGGAGCTACTCTTAGAGATAAATCTGCCTTTGCAAGCTAAACAGGAAAAGTGCATTTCCATGCCTTTGAATGCCTCAGAGCCCTCTTTGAGAGCTCAGGAGGGTGTAGGAAAACCTGGCCCTAGGCACAGACTTTGGGTTGGAAGACACCTCAAAGACAATCCTGCCGAAGCCAAGATCTGTTTTCCATTAATTCAAACTGCTTTTCACAAGTGATTCATCCTCACAATAGGATGAGCACAGGAACTGAACCTCAGAGAAGAAAACCACAGAACTGTAGTGTACTAATGGGACCATATGAACTTTTACCTAATTAGTAACATCCTGTAAGGTGCCTTTACACAGTGTGTCATTAGTGCCATTAGAGTGACCACAAAAAGGCCAGAGGACAGTGACACTCAGGGTTTAGGATTCCCAAGGCAATGCCCAAACTTGGCAGTTCCATCTGCTCTTACAGGAGCAAGGATTTATTTCTGTATCAGTGCAGACAAAAACAACCCCAAGACTTTGCACAGAGGATTCTCAGTTACCACTGATTCGCACTGATTTCCAAAAGCCCAACAACTTTAAGAAGTCCCTGCGACCTCAAGGACTGTCACAACTCCCTGTTAATCTGAGCAGGATAATGAACTTGGCTGTCACCAGCACCTAAGGCAGGCCAGATTTAGAGGCCAGAATTCCCTGGCTGGTCAGGCAGTGGGAACTGGCTGCCACAGCCCTTTAACACCAAGTTTTACCCTTCCCACAGTCCAAGCCTATCCAGAGGAAACCAAGTGCTCAGGTTTTAAACACTCATATTGAGAAACTCTTTAAAAGTGAAAAATCAGCAGGCAAAGCATAAGTGTGCTGCAAATGTGATGTCAAAGATGAGACCCAGTGAGTAAAGGATCCCAAGTTTGGGTTCAGCAGCCTCCTGGACGCTGTTTGGAGGGGTGACACTTCATAATCATTAATGCACTTCCAAACCATGCCCTGCTGAAAACCCTGTGAAATTAAATGGACTCCTTGCCTTGCAATGAGGGAGGCAGCAGGAGCAGCCACAGCATTACACTGCTCCCTGCCCCAGATAAGCCTGTCACCAGTGAATTCCTCCTCCCCCTTTTCTTCTTCCCATATTAATGCCCTTCATCATAATAAGGATTCCTTCCCACTGCCAAAACTCAATTTACACTATTTACTTTAATGACCTCATTTGTCATCCTGGCCTGTGCTGCTGCCTCTGGGACCACAGCCTGTCCTGCTGCCAGAAGGTCTCATTTACAGTTTGCTCTTTCATTATTTTTTTTAAAGATTAAATTGCTTCCATTTCAAGGCAAACAATCTGGGATAGTGAGATACAATCGTGCATTTGATCAATGCATTTCAGGGTTATGGACATCCCAGTCTCAACTGACTGCTGTCCACTGCATCATCCAGTTATTTCCATCACCTTTGGCTTTGTTATTCCTTTCAATCCTTACAAAATATACTGGCTGGGACACTTGAATATTGCTACAACATTAAGCTGTGGGAAGAATTTTAACTTGTTTTTGGGGGAGGAATGGGAGTGTGATCACTTCCCTCCCCAGTGCATCAGTTCATTTGCCTGTCTAAACCCCATTTTTTATCTCACAGCTTCCCTGCTCCAGAGAGGTACATTCCTTCCTATTAGATTATATTTCCCTCTCCACTCCTGACATGCTCAGTAAAATTCAATGGTAATGAAGTCATGTAAATAGGTTAGGGAAGAGCACAATACTTCATGTTCCATTATGCCCCATGTTCTGTGCACACAGCCTCACACAGAGCGCTGGGCTGGGCTGGGGGAGCCTCCAAACCCCCACACCAAACCCAGGCGGGGCAGCAAAGCCCCTCAGAGCAGGGCAGGCTGAGAGGTCACTCCTGCAGCCTTGCAATAAAACACTCCAGCCTGTTTGCAGTGGCTTTAAAAGGACACATTAAAGCCCATTTTCCTGTTTAGGAGTAGCTCCTTTGCCTCCTCCCAGCTCAGCCCCCAGCAGAGGTGTCACCTGCAGGGGCCACTTTTCCAGTTTGTCTGGAGCAGTGGCCAGGTGTGAGGGACACTTGCTGGCCAGCACTGTCAATGCCAGCATAAAGCTTAACACAGATCAAATGCCAAGTGCCAGACTTTGAATCCCAATGTCATTCGTTCCTTCACTATTTAAAAATCTTTTCCCCACATAAACAGAAACCTGGTTTTTAACCAAAACAAAGAGCAGTGGAACTTCCCTCATAAAAAGCTTCAAGAATTCACAGTTGTTTCGAGGTTAACAAGCCCCTGCCTCATTTTGTTCAGCTCCTGCCACTACAGGACTTCTTTCTTGTTTCCTTCCATCCCAAACATTTGTCTTCAGCCTCAATAAACATCACCCAAACCCTTTGTAGTGATTTCCAATATGCTGATGTATTTCTTCAGAAGCCTCTTCAGTGAATAAATTGGTCCCAAACTAATAGTCCTTGTTATTTATACAGACACAGCCTTGCTCAGGCTGTCTTCTAAGTAGACTTCAGGAGGAACATAAGGGATAACATCTTTTCCAGATAAATTTGAGTCTGATATAAGTATTTTCTGCAAAAAAACATGCTTCAGATTTCTCATCAATATTTATACATAAAGCTAAACCAACCTTTTAAAGTTGCTTCTAGATAATATATGATGGTAACTTGACAATAACACAATTTTACAGGTTATGTATGATGCATAAAAGCACATAAATATTACTTACTGTCAGAGAATCAGGTTTCTGGTGTGTGAGGAGAAGATGGAAGTTATTCCAGCACAGTCTTCCCCCAATTCCCTCAAGTCTTGCCCTGGATCATCACATGCAGATGAGAGCAGCAGCAAGGCTGAGGGAAAACAAACCAGAACTGACAATATCACAACAGAAAAGTATTTCCAGTGTGGTCTGAAATAATCTCCTAATACAGGAGTAATAAAGCAGCATCAAAACTCTTGGAAACATCAGTTTTCCACTAATTTCTACAAATATGCAAACATTTTAGAGACTGTGCATTAGAACTCTGGAAAACATCTTCTGGACACAATAATGTTTTTTTAAATTTTATTTTGTACTCCTTTTACCTTCATCTGTGCAGGACTTATGTCATTACCTTACTCTGCTCACTGCAGCACAAAGTGGTGGTGCCTGAGGCTGGAAAGGATTCTTTACTGCTTCTAGGAAGCTGCTTTTCAAGGAAACATGGGGGAATTTAAATTTAAAAAATACATTGGAAACCCCATGGAATTTGCATGTGAAGCGGGGAAAAATTCCAATTGTTCCTGGTTTACTGGTGGGGACAAGCACTGAAATAATTCTAGAAGAGCTACAAAGAGGGAGAGCTTGGGAAGGAGGCAGAGCTGTGATCAGTGGATCACTGAGGCTGGGAAAGCCCTCCTGGATCACTGAGTCCCAGCTGTGCCCCATCCCCACCTTGTCCCCAGAGCTCTGAGTGCCACCTCCAGGGATAGGGGCTCCCCACCTCCCTGGGCAGCAGCTTCCATGAAGAAATTCCTCCTGCTGCCCAGGATGGATGTGCCAGGGCAGCCCATCTCCCGCAGCCTGGACCTCCCCAGCTCCAAACCCAAGGTGCAATCCTCACCCTGTCCCGTTCACAAACCAGGCTGTCCTGGCACTCCCTGTCCCAGGAGTTTCTGATCCATTTAAGCAGGGCAGGAGCCTCTTCCTGACAGACCTCTCACACCTGGCATCTCCCAACACCTTCTCAACGGGCAGAGGAATATTTGTAGTCACACCAGGTAAATGAGCTGTAGACAGGGAACACAAGGAATTTAATGGCATGAATTATTTACACACAAGCCATCTTGCTCCACAGCAGTCCCAGCAGCAGGGATTATTAATTTATAACCCAACTACAGCTACATTAAACAGAATGAGGTTTCCATAAAAACTTAACTGTGGAGCCACAGAAATATTGCCCAGCACATCCAGCCAGTGCAACAGGGTTCTCCAGCAAAGCCTCACTGAAAATCCATCACATCTCTTGGGATATGGAAAAACATCCTCTGGAATCCAGTTTGTATCCAGGCATGTCCTTGTCTGCCTTGTCATCCAAACAATGCACCTGAAGCAGGATTTGCCTTGGAGGTTCTAAAATAGCACCAAATTCCTCTCTTTCAAACAGCAGTGCCAACACCCCCCCTTCCCTAGGGAGCAAAATCCTTGGAGAGGTAACAGGGAGCATCCCCCACTCCTGCAATGTCCCCTCTGGGCCCCCTCAGCTGATGGGAGCAGGAGGGAAAAGAGACACCCCAAAGGGAGAGCAGGAGAAGCCTCTGGGGATGGGACAACACAGGATTGGGTCAGAAGCTGCAGAAGGAAGCTGCACATGAGGAAGAAAGGGAGGGAACTGGAAACACCTGAGCAGAGAGTCCAGGAGAAGGAAATGGGGCACAGAACACAACCACAGCAGGGTCAGAGGGGGGACTGGGGAATGCAGGTAAGGGGAGCGGGGGCACAGAGTCCAATTCTACAGAACAAGAAATGCAGATAATAAATCTGTAAGGACAAACCTGGCCAGCAATGAGAAGGCTGCAGACTGGGAATGGATAAGGAAATGGAAGGCTGAGCCTGGAGGAACATGAGGAGCCCCACAGGATCGTGGGGCAGGTTTAACCAAGCCTTTAACACTGGGTGTTCATGTGACAGCCACCTCCATCATGTCCTGCCATCAAACATGGCTTTATGGAACACAGGCTTGTCCATACTCCTAAATCCTGCTGCTGTGGTTTGTGCTTCTGCAAAGAAACAGAACTGCTCCAAGAATTACATGTAATATTCAACCCAATAAACACATTAACAGCTGCATCCTCAGCTGCTTTTTCAGCCAGTTGGTGGCTGAGGCAGCAAATGAATCTCCAGAGAGCAGGAATTCAGTTCCCCTTCATGGCTGGAAACCCTCCCTACTGCACTGGGAGCAACCCCAGGGATTTCCCATAGCACAACCTCGTGGCACAGCAGCCCTGCTGCTAACTCTGCCCAAGGTTCAGGGCAGGCTGCATTGCCTGATTCTGGTGGCTCTGAGTGTTCCTGATGCATGGTGCCTCCTGAACACACGAATGACCTCATTTGGGGCTGGAGAAAAGGCCCTCAGAGGCCCCCAGCCCTGCTGAGTGGTGGGCAGGGGGCACCTGCTCAGCCCAGCACAGCAGCTCCTCCTTTGCCTTCCACAGGTGAGTTCCTGGCACTTCCAGGGCTTGACCTACTGAGGGATCACTGTGGGACTCCACAAGTCAATCCCAAGCCCCAGAGCTCCCTGTTCCTGGGCAGGAGAAGCTGTGTTGTGCTGTGTTCTGTTGTGTTGTGTTGTGCTGTGTTCTGTTGTGTTGTGCCAGCCCTGAGCCCCTTTCCTGTACATGATGCTGTAGGAAATCTCTCTGCTCCTTGCCCAAACTGGGGACAGGTGAGGTTTAACAGCTGCAAGGTCCTAACGAGGAGCACTTGTAGGAAATAGTAAAGGTAAGAAGATTTTTAGAAAGCTGGGAAAGCAGGCTTTAGAAAGAACAGAGAACTCAGAGCTAGCTGTAGCTGCAAAGTCTGAAAGTAGAAGAAGTTACAATGGTACAGCAAGTAAGGACATGGAACAATAGCTTGAGTTTTAGGCTTGGTTAAGATAGATCTCAAGACTGCAGAACAATATGTTTAGTAAGATAGTAGAAGGTTTTAAGCTTACTAATGGTGTTCTGTGTATTGTTAATAGAAAGCAGACAAGCCAACATTGTGTGAAGCAGGTGTATGTGTGCCTGTAGTAATTGGTTAAAACAAATGTCTGTAAGCTTTAGCAATGTGCTACTGGCTAGGAAGTTTTTAAAATGTTCTGTAACAAAGCAACCCTTGGCTGCTGCTGCTGTACATGAGCTCTGCCATCCCTCTGTTGTCTCAGCCATGTAGTGAGGCTGATGCTGCAATAAAGCTCAAGGGCTGTACCCCAGCACTCCTGTCCTCTTGGTGAAAACAAAACCCCCAAACCCAAATGGTGCCCTGTGAGGGGCTTCCATTGGTGTGATTTCCATGCTGGCCTGAGCTGGTGCTCTCAGAGCCCTGCTGAGATGCAGGGAAGGCTCTGCCCATGGACCAGGACAGGAATTCCAATGAGGAATTCCTGCCTTTTTGCTATCACAGCCCTGTCAGCAGCTGAGGAGGAGGTCAGAGAGCTCAACAGAGGGCTCATAAAAAGTTCTCAAACCCAGAAAGTTTCCATACAAACCTGTTTTTAACATTTATCCCATAATCTGCCTGCTCTGTGCTTCAGCTTCTCCCTCTGTACAAGTGGAAGTGGCAGCAGCCCCCCAGGGGAACTTTGGAACACAAACCCCTGAACAGCAGCTACAGGTTGTGCTACTGCTGGGAGCAAGGAATGCAGCCTTTAGGGGGGCAGGGGCAAAGGGTGCTTTGGCAAGAACCCCAGGGCCAGAGCAGGGTGGAACTGAGTGAGACTGTCCTGAATTCAGTGCTCAGCAAAGCAAAGACACGGCTTGGTCACTGCCAGTGCCCTGGTCCTTCACACCAGCACTGGCAGCACAGCCAGAGCACCCCAACAGGCACTGCAGAAATCCCCCCTGGAGAAAGGCACCAGCCCTGGGCACCCCAGGGCAGGAGCTGCACACAGGGAGAGTGTGTGTGAGCCCCTCAGAGAGCAGCCAGCTTGGTTTGGCTACACACACCAGGAGGGCAGCAGGAAAGCTCCTTCCAGTCTCCTCCCCTCCTCTGAGGCTGCTCCTTGTGCTCAGGGGAGCAGGGCAGGAGGCACAGGGGACCTGAGCCTGTCCCTCACACACCAAAGGAGCAGAAAAGTCAAGGAGAAGCCCCCATGTCCACCAGGAGAGTTCAGCCCCTCCAGCCAGACCAAAGCTGTTTTCCTCCCAGAGCAAACCCACACTTTTCATCCCAGGAGAGCACAAAAGAGGGAGCCCAGCAAGCTCTGCTCTCTCAGCAGCTGGAGGAGTCCTGAGGGCCTGGGGAGGTACCTGGGTGTGCTTTTTTTGGGGTTCCCAGGACAAAGGAGGAATTGAGAATCTGACTGCATGTTCTTAGAAGGTTAATTTATTATGTACTTATATTAAAGAATGCTACACTAAAACTATACTAAAGAATAGAGAAAGGATACAGACAGAAGGCTTAACAAGATACTAATTAAAACTTGTGACTGACTCCTCAGTCCCGACACAGCCAGACAGTGATTGATCATTAGGTAAAAACAATTCACATCCAATCAAACAATCACCTGTTGGATAAACAATCTCCAACCACATTCCAAAGCAGCAAAACAGAGGAGAAGCAATCAGATAATTATTATTGTCATTCTTCTCTGAGGTTTCTCCACTTCCCAGGAGAAGAACCCTGGGCAAAAGGATTTTTCCAGAAAATATGACAGTGACACCTGGGAGCAAAACCACATTGCTCCCACTTGGTAACTCTGGTTTTTGGGGCTTAGAGATGAAATCCACCCAAAATAATCCAGTGGGGTTTATGAGGACTTTGGAAAATGTCAACGCAATTCATAGCATTTCAAAACCTTTTGTAAAAGCTTTTACATGTTTCCTCTCTGTCCACAACAATGTGTGTTGAGAATTCACATTTGCTCTCTTTTTCTTCTATTTTTCTTTTTGCAGAGTGCCAGGGGAAGAAACAAGCAGATTTTATTTTCAAGTTCTTGTTCAAGACTGTAATGAAAACTCAGGGATTATTTTTTCATGAAAATGTCCACTTAGGAAAAAGGCAATTCTCTTCTCTTTTGGGAAGAAATGGTTTCATTAAAAAACAATAAAAAGGTAAAATGGTACTTTCTAATGAGAAGCTGGAGTCTCTCCTCGAGTTAAATGGCAGCCCAAGCCACACAAACACACTTTGTTATCCTCCCCAGTGTCCACACTCGCAGCAGAGAAAATTCCTGCCAGTACTTTGGAGTTACCAGCAGTACTTTAGTAAGGAAAAGATAAAAACCTGTCTGGCACACAATCTGTATTTGTGATTTGCAGTCAGGCTTTGGAGGCTTAGCCCAGGCCAAAGCTCAGCTCTGCCTTATTCAGCAAAGGACATGAGCTGTGGTCCTGCCTTTGAGATGGCAGCAGGGCTGTGAGGGAGGGTCCTGGATGGGGAATGCACTCAGGGTTTGTCTCACAGCAGCTCTCAGGAGGCAGAGGTTTGGTCCAGATGGATGCTGTGGGTACAGCACTCAGCATCCCAGAACTCACAGCATTCCCAGGAAGGCTCAGCTGTCCCAGCCAGATCTCAGTGTCCCTGGAGAACAGGGCTGGCAGCAGCAGGACACACAACCCAACCCCACAGAACAAAGAGCAGCAGGAGCATTTCTGGGGAAAGCAAAGGTGGGGAAAGCAAAGGCTCAGGGGAAATGTCAGGAGCTGGCTGCTGCCCCACTGTGGAGCTGCCCTGGGTGACACAGGCTGGGGACAGTGCTGGCTGTCCCTGCATGTCTCTGTGGATGTGACAGGCTGCTCAGAGTGTGAGAAAACTAACTAACTAACTAACTAACTAAACTAACTAACCCTAACCCTAACCCTAACCCTAACCGTAAGTTTTCCCAGAATCGGCCTGAGAGACTTTAGGGAGTTGAAGATAAACAATGATAGATTATTAATATAAACAACCTGCAAGGTGTTTTCCTACTCTCTGTTTTCTTGTTTTTCTCAAAGATTCTTTATAAGAAAGGTGTCTTGTTAATTAGCCAATCAGGTGAAATGTATTGATTAATTGATCAACCAGGTCTATCTGTACTGAACAGTATAGAAAGAGGATCAGAAGTAAAGATGGGTGCTCTATGCAAAGCAGCCTTCTGGAGAGTCTGTGTATTTGTTACTCAGCAATGACAGGTCCCCAGTGGGAAGCAGTTGGGAGCAGGTCCCTGAGCCAGCCCAGCCACGTGTGGCCCTGCAGCAGTGGCCTCAGAGGTGCCTGGGGTGGCAGCACGAGGGAGGTGCCCCTGTGCCAAGGGCAGGACTATCTGCAGTGCACAGGGCTGTTCTTGGCTGTGCAGCCTCCATCAGGCCCTCACTCGCCCTGGCTGGCACAAGCCCCAGCAGAGAGGAGCAGTCCTGCCACCAGCAGTGTATTTATAGCCATGCTATCAGTGCACTCCTCCCGGGGCTCCAATCCCTTTCTATTCTGAGCCCTGCAAGAGGAGAAGGGCAGACGTCCTGCCCCAGAGAATTCTCAATTTAAGCAGCTTGCAGGGACCTCACTTTGGAGTGTGGTGGACACACAAATATGACCTGATAACTGAATCCCTGTTTGCTCCCTCTGTTGCTGACCAAAAAGTGTTTCCATAAATTTGCAAGTCCAGAAATTCTGTTCAGAGCCACAGAATGAGTCTGTCCCTAAAGCACTGGAGGCCTGTAAGCCTCAATCAGCCATCCCCTCACACTGTGGTGTGTCAGCACAGGGGCCCTGCTGCTGGGCAGCTTCAGAACTGCTGCTCTCCCTCCCTGGTGACTGAAGTTCTCCCAGCACCTCATTACCACTTCTGCCAGCTGCCTGCCCCACATCAAAGGGGTTTCCTGAGGCTTTGACAACCATCCCCCTGCTTCCATCAGAAAGCTGTTGTAAGCTTTTTTGGGGAAGAAATTATTTAAGGCAGCTGAAATAGGATTTGCCCATAGAGGAAGAAGCTCCAGGTTTGCATCCCACCATGCACAGTGGAGGATGATCCCTAGAGCCAGTGGGGAAGAGAATCACAGAATCCCAGAGCTGGTTGGGTTGGCAAGGCCCCTAAAGCCCATCCAGTGCCACCCCTGCCATGGCAGGGACACCTCCCACTGTCCCAGGCTGCCCCAAGCCCAGTGTCCAGCCTGGCCCTGGGCACTGCCAGGGATGAGGGGCAGCCCCAACTGCTCTGGGTCCCCATGCTGTGTGAGCACTGGGAGCTGCAGGGCTGCTGCAAGGCTGGAAGTGCTGCTGCTGTGAAGCCCTGGAGGCTCAGGCTTTGCTGTGCAATGATAACACAATTATTTATCTCGAGTGGATGGAAGTGTAATCAAGGCAGAGCCTTTCAAAGCATCTTGAGACAGGGAAATCAGAGCTCCCAGACCCAAACAGGTCTTGCTGGGCAGTACAAGTGTGGCTGTGCAGACCTGCCTGCTCTGTGGCAGAGTTCCATCACTGCTATTCATCCTGGAGCAGAAATCTTCAAGAGAATAAATGAGCCCTTATTTCCCAGCACTGAAAATGCCTTTGGGCATCACATCCAGGGTGATTTGCCTTGCTGGAATGTTCTGTCTCTATAGAGGGCCTTGTGACAGTCCCTGTGTGCCCTGGGGCAGGGGGATGGGGTGGATGTGAAGTGCTGGAGCCTGAGTTTGCCCAGCACACTCAAGTCCATGCCCACCCCAAAGAGCAGGAAGCAGGGAGCTGTGCCCCTCACACACACCTGGGAATGGTCATTCCCATGGAACGCTGCCGTGCCAAGCCAGGGCTGAGCTCCTGTGTCTGACTCCTGCTGAGCCCTGCTTTAGGCAGCTTGGCAGGGCAAATAATTAAAGATGGGCTCCAAATCCATAAATCAAAGAGAGAAAGGCCTTGGATACAGGAACAAAAGGAAGAAAAAATGACTTAAAAGTCTGCCCTGTGCTGTACAATGCTCAGAAAGGTTCTTTGCAGGCACAATTGTGTTCAGGAAAAGACTGCTGAGACTCAGCAAGTTCCCTGGGAACACAGGTGGGGGAGGCTTTGAATCTCCGGGTGCTTTTGTGGCTCTGAGTGGTTTGCTCTGCTCTTAAATCACAGCTCCCCTTTCCTGCATGGCCTGCCAGGGAAGAGCAGAGGCTGGGAGTTCCCCAGGGAACAGCTGCCTGGCAGAGGGCAGGTGACAAGCTGTGACAAAATACCCCAAGAGAGAGCAGGGAAATTCTCCACAGCCCATGGCCACGAGGAGAAAATTAACCAAGAACAGACCCCCAGCATGACCCCTGTGAGGACTAACATTTCAGCAGCATCAGTGAAATCACAGAAGAGCTGAGAGGGAGATTTCCCATTGCACAACAAAGGAGAAACTGAGGCACCAGAGGGGGAAGTCCCTGGTGGACACTTTCCTGCCAGGAAGACAAGCTGTGCTAGGCCATGGGTGGCACCTTCCTGGGGCTCCTCTGCTGCTCTCCAGCCCCATGCCCCAGCTCCTGGTGGGTCAGGCTCCAAAGGTGATGCCCAGGGCAAGGAAACCTCCAATCAAATGATGGCCAGGGCTCCAAACAGCCCTGCAATCATCACTTCTAAACCAGGGAGGTTTCCTGCTCTGAGGAGGCCAGACAGGTGCTTTTGGTCTAAGCTTTAGACCAAATTATCTGCCCAAGTTTGCCAGAGCTCCTCGGTGAGGATTTTCAGGCTGAAGGGGAGGGTGAGGAAGGTCTGTGGTGCCCTCAAACCTCACGAGGCTCTGGAGAGCAGAGAGAGCCTGACTGCCCCAGGAACAGGCTCTGACAGGAGATATGGAGAGCTATGCCCTTGGCTGAGAGTGATACTTTTGTTTTCTGGTTTGTTTTTTTTTTTTCCCCAAACCTCTTAACCTGCTCCCTCACACTGCAGAGCTGGGAGCCTTTTGTTAACTATTTCCTGCTCTGGTTTCCATGGAAAACAGAAAGTCACATGCACCATCTCCCAAGAGATGGCAGAAATGCCTCTGGCCTAACAATCCCTCTGCCTTTAACAAATGAGGCCAAAGAGAAAAACCATGAAGATGCAAACCAGGGATTTCAAGTCCATCCACTCAAGTGCCACAAACCCTCAATATTTTAGAATAATCAAGTGCTTAAAAATTCCCAAGCTGTTTAGGTAAGTCCACACTGAGGCATTCTTTCTCCTAAAAAGGGCAAAAAAGAGGCATTAAGCCTGTATATTGGTAAAGTGCTGGGGGGAAGTGTAATATATTGTGATTTAAAGCATTTGATCTTGCTTTTCCCTGGTGACACACTTCTAATTCTCATTATTTCTAAGCTTTGGGCCAAGGTCCCATCTGTTACTCCAGTGCTTGTCTTTCCTCAAGTTTCAGCTCATTGCCCCAGGGTTTCTGCTGGCTCCTGGGTAACAAGATCCACCAGCAGGACACCTGGCAGCATCCAAAGCCCTTCAAGTGAGAGGCTCAGTGCCCAAAGCTGGGCTGAGGCGTCCAGAAGAGGAGAACCTCATTTCAGCTCTTTGCAGTGCTGCTTGAAGCCAGATTTCAGCACCTTTGAGTCTCAGCTTCCATGAGATGTGTAAGAACCCCTGGATTCATCTATCTGCTCACCCCAAGATGGCACAGAAGGGCAATTCAAACCCCAGTGATGTTTGCAAGCCAGCATGAGCTCCTTTTCTCTGCAGGCACTCACACCACACCTTCTCACTTAGCTGGAGGCAAAACCAGCTTTGTTTTCAGCTGGGCAGCATTTGCCCCGTGACATCTAAAGAACGGGGGTCAGCTGAAGTTCAAGGTGCAGGAATGAGGAGGGATGTGAGGAGGGATGTGAGGAGGGATGTGAGGAGGGCCCCGAGCTCTGAGCAGCTCAGGGTGAGGAGTGGGAGCTCCTGTTAGTCCGTGCAGCAGCAATGGGGCTGCTCCAGGGGACATTCCATGGAGTCTGTCTAAAGTGGAATTCTTAATGAAAGAAAAGTGCAGTGCTCTAAATTTAGATGCTCTACTAATGTTTTTAAAAGCCACGGAGTGGCTGAAATCTCACTCAGAGTTGTTGCTTCCATCAGGCCAAAACTGAAATCCTGGAGCCAGTGGGGGAAACCTCACGGGTTTGAGTGCTGAGCTCCCTTTTGCTGTCCCTGCCCGTCCTTGGTGGCACTTCCAGCGGTTGCTGAGTGTTCCTAAGACACAACCTACAGCTGTTAATACTTGTAATTCCATTTTATGCTTTAGCCTTTCTGGCAGCAGAGCAGCAAGGCCAGAGCTGCAGTTGAGTGAGACAGCAAATAAACAGCAGGCCAGAGAGCTGCCGTGCAAAGAGATACCCATCTCTCAATATCAGATCTGTTAGTCTAATACCCTTTGTTTGTGTTGCAGAACAGGTTCTGTCTTGCACTCCAGCTACAGCCACATCAGATGGGCCATAAATCATTGAACAATACAAGCAGGAACTGGGACTTGTCTGGTAAATCACTTTCTGCTGGTGATATGCTGATCTCTGTGGGATGGGGATGGATGAGATCCCTGGCTTGGAGGCAGTGCTGTGCTATGACAGCTATACAAGAGGGATGTTCATAGCAAACCCACGCTGCGATTTATTGTTTAGTCAGAAAATTTCCCCTTGATTTATAAATATTTCACCTGAGAAGAACATCCACACTAATTCCAAGCACACAGACAAGCTTCCCAGTGCCCAGGGATGATCAAAGAGCAGCGGCTGGATGCTGGGGCTCCAGGGGGACTCCAGAGCTGCAGCTCCTCCACAGTAAAGCCCATTAAAACAAACGGGAGTGCAGCTCAGCCCTTCCAGGGGATCATTGCCAGGTGTTAATCTGCCCTGTGCTCCCCGTTCCAGCGAGAGGGGAGGTGACGGTCCGGGGTCAAACGCTGCTGGTGGCTGTTCAGTCTGGAATCGGGAGAGGTGCAATCCTCCAGCGCTGAAGGACAAGTCACAGGCTCACCTGTCCTGCCCAGCTCCTCCTCTCTCATGAGGTCAGGAAGCTCAGGGTGCTGCGTTAATAAAACAACCCCACTCCCATCGCTCACTGCCGCCTTTATCTGTTCCAGACACCTCTTGCTGCCAACAGCCCTGTTCTATTTTTACGGAGCAAATGCTTTCACGGCTCCGCTTCCCTGTGCTGCCCACTCGATGTGTTGTTCACACCTCGTTTACTCTTCACACCCTCAAGGACCTGGCCGTGGAAAGGATCCCTCCCCTGGAACGGGAGGACAAATAGGAACCAGAGTTGCTGTCAGCACTTGTGGCTCTGGGGGGACAGGAGGGAAAAGGGCGAGGGGGGGTATCTTTACTCCTTCAGCTGCTGCCCTGATTATCCCTTCTCTCCTTGTAACCAGTTCGCAGTGGAAGCCATCAAGAAGAGCATCCCCTCAGCCAGGGCCTGAATTACTGCATCCCAGCTGGAACTCTCCTGAAATTCTCCATGCGGGAGCACAACCTCCCACAAGGGGTCCAGCGTATCCACAGAGGAAGTTTAAGACTCACAGTCCCAGATGAATAATTTAATAACTGAACAAACTTTCCAGATGTGCTAAAGATTCCCTTGTGTAATCACTGGGATCACAGGGACCAGGCTGGGTCAGCTCATCCAGAGTCTTTAGGGTTACCATGAAGGAAACACATCCCTGTCCTTCAGCACTTGCTAAGGCTGCAGCAAGATGTGCTCCAAGTGTGGCCACTAAACCAAGTGTAGTCTTGGAAATATTCCCAAACCATCCATCTCAGTGACAATTAGGTCAGAAATATGAATCCTTTGTTATCAGTTCAGAGTTTTTCCAGTAACTTTCTACTTAATCTTTGGAACATGCACTATTCAAAGAGAGAGGACCACAAATTTAATTGGGATGGGAACATATGCACAAGACCAATATAAATTGACTTTAAGGAATGATCCCAGTATTTAAAACCTATCAGTTTTGCCCTCCACCTCAGTTAATAATAGCATAGGTGCAAAAGCAATCAGCCACTTCTCTTGGGATGACCCAAAGCTGCTGGGGCTGTGTGGGGCTCTGGAAGGGCATTTGGGCACCTGCAGGTCAGAACATTGTGTGCAGATGCCCTGCTGAATGCAGCCTGGCTGTGAGTTCCCACTCTAAGAATAAACACTTCCTAAAAATAAACCTGTGCTCTCCTGGCTTTCTCCTTCTTCTTCTTCTTTCATTTGTTTTCTTTCTCTATTTGTTTTCTTTCTCTCTTTCCTTCTACCCACCTATCCAGCAATCTTCTCATCTTCACTTTGTGCAGATCAAATATTCCCAAAATCCTTTCTCCAGCCTCCCAGCACACAAAGAAAACTACAGCACTTTTAAGTTCACTTTCTAAAATCACAGATATGAAAATAAGCCACTTTGGAGCCAAGCCTCTGTTTTACAATCATTCACAAAGCCTGTAATTCCATCTTTATAACCATCAGCAGACTGTGTAAGGAGTGAATCACTGAATTGATTTGGATGAGGAAAAGGCATCTTTTCCGTGTCAGAATTACAACAGGAAGAATTCAGAACTTATTTTCAACTGAAAAACAAATGAAATGGTTCAGAGACTCCAGAATACTCACAGGGAGGAGATGGACAACTACCACAATAACACAAAGTTCAACATCATAGAGCCTTTCCCTTGTTGTCATTTCAAGTCAGGTGTCCCTCCATCCCTCAGTCTCCCTGAGGAGAACAGCAATATTGCCACAAAGGGCATGAGAAATTTCTAAGACTTTCCTTTTTTGCACCCTCACTTCCCACTCTTCCTAAAGGAAAGTTCCAAGCCCAAGGGGAAGTCACCAATACCCCACATGTCACAGATAAGGGGTTTGGTTCTTTCCTCTGTCATGATGAGCAGGGCCAAAATCTTCATCTCTCACTGAGTGGTCATTTTGGGAATCCAGCTGGATCTGCCTCAAGGGAACATGCATTTCCCAAGCCACCAGAGCATGGATCTCACTGACAATTATTGAGCACCTTTTGTACTCAGCCTCTCCTCTCCCTCATGCAGAGCAACATCAGGTTAAGTGTTGTCATCCCAGCTTTTCTCTTCCCACAATCCAGCTCTTCCACATCAGCAGGGATGGGGACAGCCCTCCCCAAATGTATTATTTCATTGAATGTTTCCAACCAGGCTACATTTTTCATGGTCTTTATTTGGATCAATCACACTAAAAGCTGATGTAGCATTATTTAATCTTTGACAGGGGGAGAATTAAGATACAGGTTTATTCACTTACAGAAAATGTCAGACTAGAATTAGACGATCACTTAAGGGATTGAACTTAACTACTATGAGAGCTGCTTTTTCAAGCAGGAAATGTTAATATTCTTGCCTTGTTTTTCCCTGGGTTCTGGTGGCATGAAAATGGGATTTATTAGAACCAGGAGTAAGTTTGGGGTAAATTATGCTGTTCTTTTCTTCAGTGCAAACAACTGATAGCTGAATATTCAGCACCAAACTGCACTAGGTTGGGTCTGGGAGCACCCTGGGTAGTGCACACTCACACAGTGGAATTTTAAAGACTTCTGCCTGAGGGCAAGTGAGATTGGCTGTGCAGTCTGGGTCTGGTCTGGCTTCTGACAGTGCTGGGAGCTGATTTACAGAGCCAGGACAGCTCCTCTGCAGCTGAGGCTTTCCACACACCAAGCACAGAAGGATGGAATTCAACACTAGGTACTCCAAGAGATCATTCCATGGACAGCCCAGGATGGAATGGAGCTGTCCATGAGCCAGCACTTTGTCCTGGCCAAGGAGGCCAGTGGTATATCCAGGGAAGCACTAGGAGGAGCACTGCCAGCAGGTCAGGGTGGGATCCTGCCCCTGTGCCCAGCCCTGGAGGCACATCTGGAGTGCTGTGCTCAGCCCTGGAGGCACATCTGGAGTGCTGTGCCCAGCCCTGGAGGCACATCTGGAGTGCTGTGCCCAGCTCTGGAGGCACATCTGGAGTGCTGTGCCCAGCTCTGGCTCCTCCTGGAGCGGGGCCAGTGGAGGCTGCAGAGCTGAGGAAGGGCCTGGAGCAGCTCCGTGCCCAGAAAAGGCTGAGGGAGCTGGGGCTGCTCAGCCTGGAGAGGAGCCCCAGTGAGAGGGGCCTCAGCCCTGGCTGTCCCTGGCTGTCCCTGTCTGGCTGTCCCTGTCTCTCCCTGTGTGTCCCAGTCTGTCCCTGTCTGTCTGTCCCTGTATCTGTCTCTGTGTGCAGGGGTCAGAGCAGGCCCAGGCTCTGCTCCAGGCCCAGCAATGGCCCCAGAGCCACAGGCAGGCCCTGAGCCCAGCAATTCCCCCTGCACAGGAGGCACAACTCCTGCCCTGGGCAGTGCCCAGCCCTAAGAGGCTGCCCAGGGCAGGTGTGGAGTCTCCTCCCTGGAGATATTCCAGAACATGGACACACTCCTGTGCCCTGTGCTCTGGGATGGCCCTGCTGGAGCAGGGAGCTGGACCTGGTGACCCTCTGAGGTCCTTCCAGCCTGACCCATCCTGGGATTTTGTGGAAATCTTCTCCTCTTGATACACTTGCCTGGGTCAGGAGGCTCCCTGCAATTATCACTAAATTAATAGCAATTAAATACCTCAATAATGAACAAGCAGCTCTGTAGACCTCGGTCCTGTGCTGTGCTGAGTTCCCACTGATGAAACACCCAGGCACTGATATTTCCTCTGCCCCATTCAGGGCCCAAGCAGCACAAACAGCCCTGGGAGTGTGGAGCTGGGATGGGGAACACCAGCAGCTCTCCAGGAACCCATCCCTTCATCTCCAGCCGGGCCTGAGCCACTGCTGCCCAGCCTCCTGCACCTCGTAGGGAGCTCTGGTGAGGAGGGGGTTAACAAGCAGCCACACACGTTTTCCTCCTCCCTAGCTGAGTTCCCCCCAGTCGAAGCAACAGCCTGTGTTCCAGCATGGATCTCCTCTTCTCACTCCAGGGTCACAGACTGCCAGCCTTGTTTTAATGAGCTGTGTCCTGCAAATTTCACAGTCACTTCCAGTCTAATAAGGGAACCCACAGGGGTGGTGTTTTCAATTTGCTCCTCTTTCCTGGAGAGTTTGTGCCATACATCACACAGAGCAGTTCACAGCTGGTGCAAAGAGAAAAGAATTAGCTTGTATTCCCCACGCAGGGGTTTTATAATTCAATATTTATTAAGATTGGGGTCCTCTCATTTGAAAGGCCAAACAGTTTGTTTTACTATGTGTGGGATAGATTACGTTAATATAGTGAACAAGGGCTTCCAAGAACTAATTTAGTGAGGGTGTTGAAAAGCCCTGCACATGATAGAAATATTATGAACAAGTAAGAATCCTTAATACTTTGTCTAACCAAGCCCTATGCATACAAATTAAACATAATTGGAAATCCTGTTCCAACCATCAGACTAAGGGCTACTTTACAACTGAAATGACACCTAAATGTCTAATTTTAATTTTAAATTCACTCTATAAAAGCACAGCCTGATTGTTTTCCTCTCTTCGAAAGAAGATTTATGAAAAACGGGCAAATCTAAGCTTTACTTAAATGTATATGAATGAACACAGCTTTCAGCTGAAGCTCATTGCAAAGCAGAACTCCTTGAATATTCATTAATTCTTCCAGACATCTGATATTCCCCTGTACACACAGTAGCACAATACTATTGCTCAGTAAATAATACCAGAGTCCCATGAGAAATTCAGAGATTTGGTTTCAACTTTTAATCTAAAAGCACTGTGAAATATTCCATCATTTTGGAATATTGACTATATCAATATTCACATAGAAAACTTTGTATTAGAGCCACAGATCTGGAAAAACCCTCTAGGACCACCAACAGCAGCCACCTGGCAACAACAGCCTAGCACAGCCAAGGCCACACTAAACCATGTCCCCAGGTGCCACAGAATGGGAATTCCACCCTCCACCCTCCCTGCCCTGGGCAGCTGTGGAAGGGCTGGACAATCCTTTCAGTGAAGAAATTGTCCCCAGTGTCCACCCTGAGCTGCTCTGGCCCAGCCTGAGGCCGTTCCCTCTGCTCCTGTCCCTGTTCCCTGGAGCACAGCCCGACCCCCCCGGCTGTCCCCTCCTGTCAGGAGCTGTGCAGAGCCACAAGGGCCCCCTGAGCCTCCTTTGCTCCAGGCTCAGCCCCTGCCCAGCTCCCTCAGGGATTCTCCAGCCCTTTCCCAGCTCCCTCAGGGATTCTCCAGCCCCTGCCCAGCTCCCTCAGGGATTCTCCATTCCCTTCCCAGCTCCATTCCTGCCCTGGACGCGCTCCAGCCCCTCCATGTCCTCCTTGTCAGAGGGGCCCAGGGCTGCCCCAGCAGGGCCAGCACAGGGGACAATCCCTGCCCTGGGCCTGTGGCCACCCCACAGCTGGCACAGCCCAGGGGCCAGTGGCCTATTGCCCACCTGGCTCGTGTCCAGCCACTGGCACAGCACCCCCCGGGCCTTTCCCAGCCCCTCTGCCCCAGCCTGGAGCTCTACAGGGTTGGTGTGACTGCGGTGCAGGAGCTGGTGCCCGGCCTTGGTGGCCCTGTTGGATCCAGGGTCCAGCCCTGCCCATCCCTCTGCAGAGACCCTGCCCTGCAATACAGCCAGAGCCAGAGCCACAGCCAGAGCCACAGCACAGCCAGAGCCAGAGCCAGAGCCAGAGCCACAGCACAGCCAGAGCCACAGCCAGAGACACAGCCACAGCCAGAGCCACACCAGAGCCAGAGCCAGAGCCACAGCCAGAGCCAGAGCCACAGCCAGAGCCACACCAGAGCCAGAGCCAGAGCCAGAGCCAGAGCCACAGCACAGCCACAGCCAGAGCCACAGCCAGAGCCACAGCCAGAGCCACAGCACAGCCAGAGCCAGAGCCAGAGCCAGAGCCACAGCAC
This sequence comes from Agelaius phoeniceus, assembly GCF_051311805.1. Taxonomy (NCBI): domain Eukaryota; kingdom Metazoa; phylum Chordata; class Aves; order Passeriformes; family Icteridae; genus Agelaius; species Agelaius phoeniceus. The sequence continues at coordinate 1,230,583 of NC_135287.1, forward strand.
AGCCAGAGCCAGAGCCAGAGCCACAGCCAGAGCCACAGCCACAGCCACAGCCAGAGCCACAGCACAGCCACAGCCACACCACAGCCAGAGCCACAGCCAGAGCCAGAGCCACACCAGAGCCAGAGCCAGAGCCACAGCCAGAGCCACAGCCAGAGCCACAGCCACAGCCAGAGCACAGCCACAGCCACAGCCACACCAATCCCACAGCCACACACAGCCACAGCCACAGCAATCCCATGCCACAGCCACAGCCACCCACAGCCACACCAATCCCACAGCCACAAACACCCATGCACACCCACACCCACCCCATCCCCTCACCCACACCCACCCTGCTGGGTGGCACTGGCAGGGGCGCCCTCCATCCCTCCATCCCTCCATCCCTCCATCCCTCCATCCCTCCATCCCTCCATCCCTCCATCCCCTCCCCATGTTCTCCAGAAGGACATTAACCGGGCCTGGTGCCAGGCGGAGCCCTGGGGAGTGCCAGCCCTGCCCAGCTGGGTTTAACCCATTCCCCGCTGTGCTGGGGGTTATCTGAGCACACCAGCCGGGCACCAGCAGAGGTTTATTAGCAGAATACTCTGGGAAATGCTGGCAGAGGCTTTACCAAAGCTCAGGTATGGGGACCCAGAGCCTGTCCCTCCCCCAGCAGTGTCTGCTGGGTCCTCTTAGGCCTTCTCCATGGCACTGCTCCTGCCTCTGGCACCAGCTGGGGACTCCTGGCAGCTCCCTCTGCTCCCCAGGCTGGAGTCCCCTGTGCACCCCCTCCCTGCTTTACTGCCATTCATCCCAGTGCCTGCATTTGAGATTGTCCCTCCCAGCATTTGGGAATTTACCTGCTCTATTGAACAGAATTAAAAGATTTAATTTAGTGAGATTTGGCATTAGCTCGTGCTTCTCTGCTGTCCATTGGTGTCAGAACTGAGCTGTGGATCCATTCCAATAAATGTTTGTACAAACATGTTTGTATACAGATTCATGCAGGCTATAAATTCAGCGTGAGGCACTTCTCACTGAAACATGCACTGTGACTCACCAAAAACATGAAGAGGATTTCATTTTTTTGAGGGAAGAATTTTTTAATTAGCCAGTAAAGTTCAGGAGACAACACATCATCCGAGAGTGGACAAAGGCTGCTGTTAATTGGTAGGAACCTCCCAAATGAAGAGCAGCTAATGGAAGTATTTAAGTATTTTTTTATCTGTCTCTCCCAAATATTCCTGGTTTGGATGTTTCTGCTTAAACTGTTCGAGTTAATGTGATTATTCAGTAAAATGAGTAACAAGAAGAGATTCCTCAGCAAAGGGTGTGGCAAACATGTTAAACACGCCTGGAAAACTTCAACATGTCTCCATCATACCCAAATCCCAGCATGTGCTCCTGCTTTTTGCACAAACTGGAAAGAGAGCCAGCCACTCAAGAACCAGGAGGTGCAGAGGGGCTTTCCAGTGACCAGGGCTCACCTTCTGGTGTGTACAGGAGACTGACCCACACTTAGACCCTTGCAGGTCAGCAGTGAGGCTCATGTTCATGCACCCACTGTACAGTTCTCATGGGCTCAGGGAGATATTATTAACCTTAAACCCAAGTTTAATCTTCCATGTCCTGCTGGAAAATCTCAGAATGTCAAGGAAAAAATTCTCTCAAGTGATTCTGGAGTGACTTTCTGTGGCCTGGAGAGCAGAAGAACACGGTGTGGAAAACAAAGAAAACCAGCTTTACCTCACACCACAGTTAATAAAAATTAAATGTCAGACGGGACAAGAAAAAGTGATGTGGTAACATACAGAGGACAGGATCCATGAGAGACTCTGAGTAATGAAAAGGTCAGGGGAACCTATAAATAAAGCCTGAGGCATGCGAGGTCTGGGGAGGCAGGGAGCTCATCAGGGAGTACAGAAACTCAGGCAATTAATGGATATGTTTTATGTAAATGGAACAATTACTGTTCCAGGTATGGAACCTGCTTTTTCTCAGAACTCTACAGACCCTCCCTGTCCACCCCCAAAACACAGCAAGGGCTGATCACGGTCCCTGTAAGACTGGACTGTGCAGGGACAGCTCAGCCAGGGGATGGGGAGCCATTCCCACCTGTGCCAGGCTGCCCCGTGCAGGTGTGTCCCAAAGCCCAGCTGGGATGTTGTTTGTAGGCTGTAGGAGTGACTGACAGGGGTGGGACGGGACAGACGGACAGAGATGAGAGATCTCTGGAGCCAGGTCTGGGAACTTGGGGATCATTGCAAAGGGCCTGGGTGCAGGGCCCTGCTGGGAGCTGCCAGCCACAGCTCAGAGCAGGCCCAAAGAAGGAGAGAGAGGGAAAGAGAGAGAAGGCAAGAGTGTGGTAAAGAGGATGAGAGAGCGAGGAAGAGTAAAAAAGAGTGAATTTCCCGTTACAATACCATAAATCTTCTTCTGTGCTGAACATTCTAATTCTCACTAACCAATCTAGTACAAGATACAAATCCTATAGCATTTACATACAACCTATAACAATCATTACATTACCATACTGTGTTACATTTTAAACCCTACAAACTCCTCTTTGTGCCCCTTCTGCCAAGCTGTAGGGTCTGCTCTGACCCTTGGAGCTGTCTGCAAGCAGAGGGTGTTGTTCCATCAAAAGGGGATCATCTTCAGCCAGCCACACCATTGTTTTCCAGTTGTTCAGTAACTGAGGGATCTCAAAGCTTGCTTTCATTTCAATCTCACTTATAGTTTCTATATTCTCAAAATCTTTTGCCAGGCAATCATATTTATAAGGCTTTCCTGTTTCATCTTCCCCAACAGTGGACCCCACCTTCTGAATGGAAAATCCTGAGGGCTTGCAGCTTTTGCAGGCATGAAAAGTCCCAGGTTTGCATGGTTACATGGTCTGATATTGCCAGGGCTTTCCTCCCTGGTTTGAGTCTCCAATTCAGTCCCCTCTATAGGACAGAATTTTTCCTGGCTCTTTATCCCCAGCATCCATGCACAGAGAGCTGTCCCACCCTGCACCCAAGGGCTGTGCAATGTCCTGTGCCAGTGCCCCACCCCGCTGTTGTACAAATCTGGATGAACAAACAGATTAAATTGCAGCCATAAAGCCCCAGCTCGAAAAACCAACCTATTTAAAATTCAGGACATGCTCATGGGCCTTCTTGAGCAGGAGCCTAAACTGATCCCACAAAGCCACAGGTGTGAGCACTGAATTGTGTGGGGTCAGTGGGCGGCAGGGACAAACCCAGGGCTCAGAGTCAGCCCCTGGTTATGGTGCCTTCCCCACATTGTTTGGAGTGAGGGGCAGCTCTTTGTGCTGGGGTGGCTGCTCAGGGACACCAGCCAGGACCAGTTCCTCACAGGGCTCACAGGGCTGAATTTTAGGTGTGTAATGCAGGAGGAGCAGCACAGGTGCTGATTTTTGGGTGTGTCATGCTGGAAGAGCTGCAGAGGGGCTGAATTTTGGATGTCTCATGAAGGATGAGCAGCACAGGTGCTGATTTTGGAGTGGAATGCAGAAGGAGTTGCACAAGTGCTGATTGCTGGGGGTATAATGCAGGAGGAGCTGCACAGGTTCTGAATTTTGGGTGTGTAATTCAGGAGCAGTTACACAGGTGCTGAATTTTGGATGTGTAATGCAGGAGGAGCTGCACAGGTACTGATTTGTGGGTGTGTAACTCAGGAGGAGTTACACAGGTGCTGAATTTTGGAGTGGAATGCAGGAGGAGCTGCACAGGTTCTGAATTTTGGATACAGAATGCAGGAGGAGCTTCACAGGTGCTGAATTTTGGATGTGTAATGCAGGAGGACTCACACAGGGGCTGATTTTTGCGTGTGTGATGCAGGAGGAGCTGCCCAGCTCAGGCTCTGCAGACACAAGCCTGGGAGCTGAGCTCTCGTGGCAGCAGATGGGGAGAGGAGCTGTGTGGGTGAAGCACAGGGCAGCGAGCAGCCCTGATCCCATAAAACCAGACATCCTGAAACCCAGCATGGCAGAACAGCTCCTCTCCCTGTCCTAGCAGCCCCATGAGCCCTGCCCTGGCCCTGCTCCCTCTCTGTGCCCCAGTGCCATTTCTGTCCCTTTATCTGCCTTGGCAGCGTGGAGAGGCTTTGCCAGGGAAGGACAAAGCCCTCCTGGGCTCCCTGGAAGGGTCCAGCAGGCCAAGGCTGTCTCTGCCTGCACCTGGCACTGCCTCCCCTCCTTCTATTCTGGGAGCAGGAAAGCAGCTGAGCCCTGCTGTGACTGGAGGCAGATGGGGCACGGATTCAGTGGCTCTGCTGCTCATTTGTTTGGCACAAAAATGACGGGCACGCAATGGAACAAGCAGCAGCACACACAGGGTGAGCACCCAGCAGCTTCCCCCATCATTCATTTTCCTGTTACTGTGAGTTTTTCTCCTCATTCAGGGATAAATCTGCAGCAATGAAAAGGGTTGAGTTGTCAGCCTGATTCTCCCCAGGTGCTTTTAGGTCCATTGCTCTGATTTCCTACAGTGCATTTCTTGCACTTTTGGGAGGTGGGAATGGCTGTGTCCTGCTCAGTGAGCTGCACACTGGGACATGAGGCACTTCTGAGTTCTTCTGAAGTTCTATCTGAAGATATAGTTTTTCACTATATCTTCAGATCAGTCTATAAAATTAACTGTAGTCAAAATGAAAAGTCTTAATATGCATAAATATGGGAATTCATACTGGAGAAAGAAGCACCCAAGGCACACAGGGCAACTTGGCCCTCCACAAATTGTGGAAGCATTTGCTCCTCTTTGGGATGGAAATATGTTTTTTATTAACCTTGGCATTATCTGCATTTAGTTTTCATCTCTAAATCACACAGGATATGAGGACCTGAGTAAAATTAAGAAAGAACAGATTTTAAGATTAATATTTTTTGACATCCATCCCCAAAACATTCATCAACCAGGACAGTGTATTCGGTGGTTCTCAGCCTAACCCATAGCAGCTGTTTGTACACACAGTAAAAACACAATCTCTTTCAATCTGATGAAAATCCCATAAAGGAAAATATAATGAAAGAAAGATGGGTCAAAAATATGATTCATTTGCACTCCTAAAATGCAGACTAGTCTTGCTGAATTTGCACATTGTAACTGTAAAAGGCATGAAATCCTTAAAATATTCCTGCAATGGTCTTATGCTGAATGAAGAGCTTTATGAATATTTCAATTACAAGATGAGGCATGAAAGGATAGAGTTGTTTCAATTTTGAATCACCCTTCCTTAAATAACTTGCCCTATTTGGTAGGAAACGAGACTCAGTTAAATCTGACACAGACTGGGTAAGGATGGAGCTCCCTGAGCTGGAACCCCCTGGCTGCCCCCTTTTGCTGCTTGGAACAGAGCAGCCCTGGCTCCCCTGAGCAGACACGGAGCCCTTGTCACCCCTGGGGCAAACAAGCCCTGTCTGATGGCTCCAGGCCTCCCCTCCTCCTCCTCCTCTGCTGCTCTTTACAGTATTTGGTAAATGAAAGGCTCAGCTCTTTGCTGTGCAGTGCTACACCTGCCCCTCTTTGCATCAGGAGGCCATCCTGTCCTTTTGGGATTTGAGACACCCAGAGGGCAGCAAATCCACTGTGCTGAATGGATCAGCTCCTTTCTATTCCCAGGTACAGAAAGGCCCCTGATTTCCTCCTCAGCCCTACTCAGAGATAGACCATGATGCAAATACTCATGAGTTAAAGCAGAGCTTTACAACCACTTTATGTCTTGATTCTGATGTCACCAACCCAACCAAAATACAGCTCTGATTTTGAGGAGTTACTCCTGGTTTTACTGGAGTTAATGAAACCAGGCTGTTGTTTGTTTTTTTCATTAATTCTTTCAGATCACCCAATTGAACCAGAGTCTGTATTTACCCACACCTTCAGTGCTTGCTAAACTGGAGCAGCTCTAGAATTGCATCCAGCCCAAGATGTGAAGCACAGATTTTAGTGGAACTTTGGATTTCAGCTTCTTGGGAAAGCAGTTCCATGTTTGTGCTGCCTGGTTCCAGCTAAGCAGGACAGCTGAGTCCTGCAAGGAGAATAACAAACTTCCTTCAGCAAAGCTGCAGAATCAGATTTCACTTTTCAGCAGAAATGATCCACCACCACCAGTTGTTCAGCACAGACACCCCTGTGTGCATTTTCTTATGCACAACAGTGTCTCAAAGAGCAACTTTCCCCTCCACTCCCTAAGGTAGGATTTAAAAAATGAGTTCAGGTCTGATAGTTGTTGGCAAAGCTGAGGGACACACTGGGCTCCCTGGAACCTTTCCCCATTTCCCTGAGAGAGAATGATCACCCAAAATGAAATCAGAACTCAGCCCTGACTTCCTCATGGAATAAAATGCCAGACTCTGGATTCTGCTGCTCCTCACAGCCACCAAAGAGACCAAGCACCCCTGGAAATGGAGCCTGACTGGTGCCACTCCAGCAGATTCCCAGGAGTTCACCACTGCTTCCCTGGCCTTTGGATGGAACCACTGCTCTGAAAGCTTGCCTGGTTTCCTTGTACCTTAATTAAGCATCTTCTCTGTCCTCCACCACACTGCTGTTTAACACATCCTGGCAACCTGCCCCTCATATATTGCAGGAGATATGGCTGGCAGCAAACAGAGCTTATCACTGGGTATTAATTACTTGAGCATAAATAACATTCCCTTTTCTCTCAGGTCCATGATCCACCCTTTCTGATGGAAATATATTCATAGTAACAAGAGAGAGAAAACAATGGGGCTGTAAATTTAAGCCTAAAATGAGTGATGAGTCTTGCAATGGGTGAAAATTAAAACTAGAATAATAAAAATGAAAAATAAGGTACATTTGTAAGAGGGATATTGATTAACCCCTGCCCAGAACCATCTGCCAAGGCAAAGGCTGGGTTTTTCCACTCTATCTTCAGATCAGTCTAAGAAATTAACTCCAGTCAAAATGAAAATTCTTAATATGCATAAATATGGGAATTCATACAGGAGAAAGAAGCACCCAAGGCACACAAGGCAGCTTGGCCCTCCATGAGCACCAGAGGCACTGCCCAAGGACAGAACAGCTCAAAGGCTGGGGCTGGGAAAGCAGCTGATCAAATAAACCACGGGGTGTGCAGGGCTCCCTCCCAGGGTATTCCCAAAGCCTCCCAGAAACCCCAGCTGAGCACAGAGCCTCTGCTGTGCTCCCCCTGCCTCTCCACTGCCCCCTCAGCTCTGCCTCAGAGAGGTGCTGCCCACCCTCCCTGCACAGGGAGGAGAATAAAGCACAGGAAATGCAGCTTTTGGCTGCTCCAAAGTTCTCATGGGTGATTGCAGGGCAGGAGCACACCCTGGCATCCAACCCCTTCTGCTCTGCACTGCTGAGGGTGTTTGTGCTGTGCCATGTGGGCTGTGCCTCTGTGCTGCTGGGAAATGCTCTGAGGGTGCAGCTTTGCCTGCTGGGGACACACAGTTTGTGGAGAGGCACCTGGGCTCATGTTTAATAAGCCAGCCCTCAGGTGCTGTGTTAAAATGCAGCGTTCAGGTGGAAATGTTTGCACACACAACACTGGCAGCTTCTGAGAGCCCCTGTTATGCTTAAGTGGCTCCTACATGAGTTGTGGATGGATTCTGTTGTGACTTTGCCTTATCAGTGATACATTCATAAAGCAGATGTTTTCCATGTTTTGAATATGTATTTTTAGCTTGTTTACTGGGTCCATTATAGAAATGGTTATTCATGGGTGAATAGCATGCTTACAGGTTATAAATGTTTCTTGTGGAGTATTAGTTAACATTTTTAAAAGTACACTGATGAGTGTAGAGTTTATATGGGGTATTTACGTGGGTGGATGTATCTGTGTGAGTTATTTCAACTCCCAAAAGAGATGCAGCTTTGTATCTAAATGTTAATTACAGCAAAGAGTGGATCTTTTATGCTTTTATTCCCATGGTTTATTGTCCTGCATGCGCTGGTGAACAGCAGGGAAACGGATCCAATTGTCAGAGAGGACAACTCTGGAAGAGGTGCTCTCCCTCACTTTCAGGAAAGTTCAATACACTCACTAAATTAAAACTCTTTCAGGAAAAGGACAACCCTGGGGCCTGCCTGACAGGCTTTGGAAGGGGTCCCTGAACCCCCAGAAGTGATGGCCAGGCTGCACAAATTGAAAATATGGTTTGAAAATACAGGAAGCATGTAGGGAGCCCCCAGCCCTGGGGGACCCTCTGCTCTGGATCTGCTCATCTCAATGAGGAATGCAGGAGGGTGTTTCTCCATCCTCCAGAACCAGGGAAATGCCTGGGCTCAGCTCATGCAGACACAGCTTGAAACCTCAATTCAGGAAGTCACTGGGGCACAGCTGCAGATTGCAAACACAGAACATGCCTTGTGCTGCCCCCCATGCCCTGGGATGGATTTTGCAGACAACCCAAACTCCTTACAGGAGGATATATGAACTCCCAGACTCGACAGTCTTAGGAAGGAGCAGCTTTGTGGGATGAGATCTCAAGGGCAGTGAGCAGACTAAAGAGCTTCTGGGATATTTGCAGGTGGCCATTTTCTCTCTGGGAGGCAAGAGCCAGGAAGGAGGAACGTGCAGAGGGGGTTCAGGGCCATTTTCCAGGCTCTGTCTCTGGCCTCACAGGAGGCACCCATCAAACCTCTCTCAGGTCCAGCTGAGCTGGACAAGGCACTCCCTGGGCAGGGTTTCTGTAACATCCCACTGAGGGTTCCAACTGCCTCTGACTTGCACAGACCCACTGCAGGTTTGCTTTCCATTTCCATCTCCTGCAGGAGGAGATCACTTCAGCTACAGAGGAAGAAAATCTGAAACCCAGTTTGGATTTTTGACACGTAATTACCATGCAGAGGTTGGGTGAGAAGGTCTCAGAAAATGGACAAGCCATTCTAAGGATCTCATTTTTCTCTCTGTTTTCTTCTCTCTGTTCCTCTGAGACTCAGGATAGAAAAAGAAGAACCTGAGCAGAAAAACAAAAATGAGACCTCTGGAAAAGTTCTGGCCACTCTGAGGCTGCAAGATGCTTTCTAGAACTGAGCATTTCCAGTGGAGTTCCTTCCCTTGAAATGTGCTGTATAACTGAGAGGTAACTCCTGTACCCTGGAGGCTGAGCTGGCTGCTGGTTCCTAGCACGGTTCAAGTACAACACAGCCATGTAGTGGTCATTTTTCCACCCCCTCAGAAAAACCCCCACAAATTTCTCTTTCCCTAAATTATAAGATTACATCTCTAAGTAAATAGTATCTCTGACCCCTGCAGATTGCATTCTCCTCCTTGTTTCCATGTCAATAAGACCACTGCTTTCTATTTCCAGTTTATCTTGTCTTTGTATTAAAATCAAGAGGCAAAACTGTATTTCAGATCCTGAGTGTGCAGCTCAGTCCAGACAATGCACATTTATTTCCCAGATAAAGATACAGTCCTTTCTCTATGGAAAATAACTCTCGCATATTATGTATTCCTCATTTTATTTTATTAAAGATGGAATTCTGCAGGTAGCCTGTTTTTTCCACCAAAGTTTTAGGAGCAAGGGAAGAGATTTTCCCCAACATGGCCATTTTTTTTTCCTGTGTTGTTGAAATTTGTGGAAATCTTTTATCTCAAAGATTGCTTTTCTTCATTTGTTTTCTGGATGAGACAATCCTCTTTGGGAAATCTGGTTTTCTGCCTCTTTCTAAAGATCAAAATTGTTGGCTTCAGTTATGTCAGTGTGTTCCCATTAGCTGCAGGAACATCAGTACTTCAACCTTTATTTTAAATATGTGCTTTGCAGAAGAGCAGAGAATTTTGCAAACTGCCACTTACCAAGTCTCCCTACTCCAGAGCCTCTGAAATTCCAGAACATTCTAACCCCCAGGGGACTACATCCTTTGTTTTAAATCATCAATTGGAACTGCAACTGGGACATTGAGGCCAGAAAAAAGCCTTCACTGGGGTAAAATCTAAACTTTCTCTGACCATGGGTAGCCGATGAAATGTGTCAAAGATTCCATTAAAAGAGTACACAAAACACTTCAGCTGGAGAAGACAAAACATTGGATAAACATGTTAAAGGTCTGCAGGCAAAGGTGCCCTGCTCATATCAGACAATTTGTATGAAATAAACCCCAATGACTGTAATCCTGGAAGCAAACACTAACATTGTAAAATTCATGAAGGCAAAACGCTTCACTACATAGCAGGGAGGTTTTTACCTTTTCTTTTAATTTAGCTGGAACAATGTCTACAATACATTGACTCACAAGTTAAGTGAAGGTATGAAATCACATTCTTCATACTGAGATGGGACATTCTGGACTGGTCAAACCCCCTGGCAAGAGGGCCAGAGTTCTGCATGTCCAATGAACAACCAGCAGTGGGAATTTTGCTTTTGACAGTGATGAGAAGAGTGGGCCTTGTCCATGGAGATCAAGGTGCTCTGCAGAGGAGGGCAAAGCTCAGAGCCTCAGGAAACTGAGGGGCCCTGAGGCAGGTGCAGTGCAGTGGCTCCCAGGATGAGCAGCAGGCCAGGGATCCCAGCTCTGGCTCCCAGGGGGTTCCTGCTGGCCAGTGCAGTGTCCCAGCAGGGTGTGGGGCTGTGCTCCAGCGGCTCCAGGGTTATACAGGCACCTCTTCCTTCCCCTCTCCCGCCGTCCCGTTGGCTCCGCTCAGTCCCGCCGGCTCCCTGCCTTCCTCCTCCTCCTCCTCCTCCTCCTCCTCCTCCTCGTCCTCCCTGGCTGTCCCTGTGTCCCGGCCCAGGCTGGGCAGGGGCCCGAGGAGCTGCCCTTCCCGGCGGGACTGGGCCAGCTCCTTGGCACAGCACACGGGCGTGTGGGTCTCATAGGTGCTGTGGAAGCTGTTATAGTCCACCTCGTAAAAATCCTTCTCCAGGCTGAGCACGGGGGTGAAGCGGTGTCCCCACAGCACCTCGGTGTCCATGTAGGAGCTGCGAGCCTGGCAAGTCATCCCTGGGTGGAAAGAGAGGGATGTTAGAGGCAAAGCTTCCTTATGTGCTCACCCAACCACGCCTGGCACTTAAAAGCACTTCTGTGTCGTTTCCATACCTGATTACTCTGGGACACAGAAAAGTCTTGGCTTAATAAGCCTCAAAAAGCCTCTATCATGAACAAGCCGAGCACCCAGAGGGAAAGGGGTGCATTCACATCGGCATCTTCCACCTCCTGAACCTCATGCTTAGGGGTTTGCAGGCTCTAAGCAGCTTCTCTCTGCCTCCCCCTGCTCTGCTGAGCTGCTGTTTCTGTGCCTGACACAAACAGGTCCCGGTGGATCCTGCTGGAACAACCCCCAGCCCTGCAAGTGCTGCCCCAGCCCCAACCCACACAGCCCAGAGCACAGGGAGCCACTGCCCTGCCCTCCTCAGAGCTGGCACCATCCCTTCTCTGCAGCAGGGCCAAATTCCTGTGCAGCAGTGCCAAAATCCCCTGCATTAGTGCCACAATTACTCCTGCATTAGTGCCAAAATCCCCTGCATTAGTGCCACAATTACTCCTGCATTAGTGCCAAAATCCCCTGCATTAGTGCCACAATTACTCCTGCATTAGTGCCAAAATCCCCTGCATTAGTGCCACAATTACTCCTGCATTAGTGCCACAATTACTCCTGCATTAGTGCCATAATTCCCTGCATTAGTGCCACAATTACACCTGCATTAGTGCCACAATTCCCTGCATTAGTGCCACAATTCCCTGCATTAGTGCCACAATTCCCCTGCATTAGTGCCACAGCTCCCCTGCACACAGCTGCACACACCTGATGCTCAGCCCAAAGGTGAGGGGTTCCCAGCTGCCTTTTGACTCCCCAGGAGGGGTCAAGCCCTTGTGCTGCTGGGCTGTGGTTTGAATGAACAGTGGCTCACAGGAACTGGTACTTGTCAAGCTGCTTCTCAGCCCCATGGATCAGAGTTTATTTACTTTGAGAAAGTTTAAAGAGAAGGTTTGCAGAGCAGGGATAAGCATACCTGTGAGCAAATCCTCTTGGAATCACCCCCAAGTGTCAAGGCTGTGTTCTCTTCCAAACATTTTTCTTCTCTTTTTCCTAATTATGTTTCCATTTTGGAATTAATTTCCAGTGAAAAGCTAACCTCACAAAGTCCTCCCACTGTTCTCTCATAGAGGGTTAGGGATTGGCCTGACTGGAATAGATTCAAAACATGCCTTGATCCAGTTTCTGGCCAATACTTGCAAGTCTAATTCCTACAGCCCAGAGCACAGGGACAGAAATCTAAAGTAATGCATAGGGAGAAAAAAATCTCAGTGTCAGATGCTTCAGGAAAGAGCATATCACATATTCTCACTCTGTGAGCTCATTAGTAACTGAAATCTCAGAGCAATCAGAAAACTCCTTTCCTTAAAAAACCCCACCTTTGTGCAAAGAGGAATATTTTGTTCTTATAATTGCTACAGACCATTAAAAGACACCCACACAGGCAAGTTCTCTGCAAAGCTGAAAGCCTCTTAGTGCTTTCCATGGTTTAAAGCCACCAGGCCAGGAGTATTTTGTTCCTTGAAAGGGGAAGAGACAGTGACACACGCAATGCTGAGACATCTGCAGTTCTGTAGCACAGGCTGCAAACCCAATCCTTCCCCTCAAGAAGATCTGCAGGAGTGTTTGCTTCTGGGCAGGAACAACAAGTACAGCGTTAGTCACAGTGTTCCAGCGTGCTGCTTCCTGGGCTGGAAGGAACTGGGAAGTGCAGAGGCTGCCTTGAGAAACACAGCCAGGGAATGAAAATCACCCCAAGTGCTGCTGCCTCATGGAGAAGCTCTGTGGAAGTTCAGTGTCTTTTCAGGAAACTCAGCTTTTGCTTTAGAACTAAGGAGCAGGTGGGGCCACTCCTGCCTTTGGTGGCTCTGCAATGTGCAGCATCACCAGCCCTGGGGTGAGGAGGGTCAGCCCCTGCCCTGGCCAGCTCCTCACTCCCTGGCAGCCCCAGCAGTGCTGCTTCCCCAGTCCTGGTACAGGTTTTGCCAGGGGAGCTGTGTTACAGGAACTGATCCCACCCTGACCTACCCAGGCAAGGGCTTTTATTCCTGTTATCTGGGGGGTCAGGGCTGCAGAGCAAATCCCATTTCCTGGTGCTGCCTCATGCCAGGAGGTTGGAAACCAGCAGCTGGCTAAAATAAACCAGTCCTTTTCCCTTTGCACAGAGCTGGTTTGGCACCAGACATCCCAAAGGCCTCCAAGTGCCTCCTCCAGAGCCAGCAAGGAGAGCTGGAGAGGAGACCCTGCAGGCTCCAGGATCAGTCCTGTGGATGACCCAGCTGGTTCTTACCCTGCTTTTCCAAGTGCTGCATCAAGGTACCATCAAGGAGTCTCCAGGGCAAAGATGAGGCCTCCTTGTGAAATGTGGGGGCCTGGGGCCCTCTGAGGGAACTCCTGCCTTATAATCCAGGCCTGAAATAGCTCCTTCCCTGGGGGAGCACCTGAGTGAACCTGAGCTCCTGGGACACCGTCCCAGTCCAGCTCTAAGTATTCAATTAGGGCAGGAACAATGGAAAGCTTTCAGCAAGCAAACACTGCTGCTGCCAGCTTCCTGCAGGAGCTGCTTTCTGTAACCCCAGGGGGACACTGAGCCAGCACAATAAGACAACTTGTAATTGCTCCATAATCCCATTCAAATATTCCTTTTTAGCACATGTGCAGTGGTGTTTAATTGCGTGGGGACACACTGCTTGGCAACTCCCACATCACCCAGTAAACAACACCATTGTCTCTGCTTCAAATTCCATTAAGTGCCTGCTTTGCAGGCTGCCCTGTGCTCTCCAGCCTGGTTAATTAATGCATCTGTAATGTCCCTAGCTAATTATTGCCTCTGTGACTGCGAAAAGATGACAGAAGAGGTGTGGAAACAATAAACCTTGTTTTTATTAAGAGCACATGGATGCAGCCACTTGCTACTGGAACACAACGTGCACCCTCCATGCTTGGAATATTCCAGTCCCACCCTGCAGAGGAGCACAGCAACCTCCAGACTCAGACCTCTGTGTATCCCTGAAAAAAATCACCTGTTCCATTGTGTATCCCTGAAAAAAATCACCTGTTCCATTGTGTATCCCTGAAAAAATCACCTGTTTCATTTCATTCTGGTTTATCTGAGGCTGTGGGATGTCTTGGGTATAGGGAATCATTTGCCATATGCTCCCATCCATCAAGCAGAATCCAAATTCAGAATATCCTGAATTAGAAGGAAGCCACAAGGATCACCAAGTGCAACCCCTGGCTGCAAACAGACCCAGATCTGGGTACCACACCAACTGTGACATTACTGCTCTTCCATCACTCATGCACTGAAGCACTGACACTTTGGGGAGCACAAGAACTGAAGAGAGATTCCAGACTCTCTGAATTTCTTGCAGAATTAACCATAGCATGTATGGCCCCAGTAAAGGCTGTTAATCCTTCCCTTAAAGAATATATAACTCCACATTTTGGGTTTAAACTGTGCAGATAGAGAGAAGTGGTATTTGGGGGTTTCATTTAAATAAACTTCATGCCAAAAGAATACAGAATCCCAGAATGGCTTGGGCTGGAAGGGACATTAAACATTGACACCTTCCCCTGTCCCAGGCTGCTCCCAGCCCTGCCCAGCCTGGCCTTGGGCACTGCCAGGGATCCAGGGGCAGCCCCAGCTGCTCTGGGCACCCTGTGCCAGGGCCTGCCCACCCTCACAGGGAACAATTCCCAATTCCCAATATCCCATCCATCCCTGCCCTCTGGCAGTGGGAGCCATTCCCTGTGTCCTGTCCCTCCAGGCCTTGTCCCCAGTCCCTCTCCAGCTCTCCTGGAGCCCCTTCAGGCCCTGGCAGGGCCTCTGAGCTCCCCCTGGAGCCTTCTCTTATGAACAATCCCAACTGTCTCAGCTTTGCCTCACAGGAGAGCAGCTCCATCCCATCATCTTCATGGCCCTATATCCTCATTTTCCTTCTTTCGGTAGAAGAAGTAGAGTAGAGTAGTTCTACTTGAGTAGTTCTACTTGAATTCACAGACAGATATTTTTCAACTCTATCATATTTTAAGGGGTTGTAAGACCACTAAAAGTTTCATTTTCTCCTAAACAATCTGGTTTAAAATGAAAAAGTATGTTTAATATACATGTATGCAATCTATCTGTTGAGGAAAACATGCAATGATATGAGAAATCTTCAGATGTCCACTTTTAGTTGCAGCTTTCTCATCTCTTACTGCAGCAGCTCAGCTTCATGCTGCAAACAAAACTCAATATTAATGGAAACCAGAGATAAAATTTGTCTGAAGTTAGAAGCAGATGCACCAAGTTTCAGTAAAGCTAGAACCAGTTCCAGGGTTTAGAGGGGCTGGAGACCAGGGCACTGTGTCTGGGTTTCCAGTTGTTTCCAGTTGCAATAAGCATTGCACAGAGATTTAATGATCATTTCACTACAGCAGAATCCTAAGAAGTGGGTTTGTAGTCCGTGGTCAGTAACTGAGCTGTGCCTGTTCCTGCTGAAGGCAGCCAGGGATGCTCCCTGCACAGCCCCGTTCTCTGAGCAGACTGTGATGTGTATTAGAGCCGGTGTCTGAGCACATCTGAGAGCAGAGCGTGTAAAACAAGTGCCAGGAACTCTGCAAGAGGAGCTCTGCTGTCATCACAGTCCTTATCAAAGAGCTGGAATGGCTGATCCTGCTGCTCTGCCCTGGAGCACAGCCTGGCCTGGGAGGGCACAGTGCCCCTGGTGCCCGGGTAAAGCAGACCTCAGCACCCCAATCTGCAGCTGCAGCTGCTTGGGGGACACCAAAGGCTCTCTCCAGCTCTTGGAGATGCTGATTTTTGGCAAACATCCCATGCCAGGTGACCTCAGTTAATGGGAGAGCACAGGGACACACAGAGGGTGCTCTGCCAACCCCAAATCTCCCCAGGCTTCCATGGGATCCCATCCTGAGCAGAGGTGAACCTTCCAGTGCTGCTCCAAATCTCCCCAGGTTTCCATGGGACCCCTTCCCCAGCAGAACCTCCCAGTGCTGCTCTGTGGCCTGAAGCTCCTCAGTGGGCAGAGACAGCCCAGCTCCTGGGGCTGTCAAGACAACATTTTTCATCAGGCTAAAATTAACTGTGCTCATTGAAATGCCAGGGAGCTCAGTGATTATCTGCTGGGAAATGTCATGTGCCTGCCTGGGCTGGGCCAGATCTGCTCAGCCCCTGGGACACAGACCTGCTGGCACTGCTCTCCCTCCTCTGCCCTCTCTGTTGTGCCCAGGATGATGTTTCTCCTTCTCCTGGATGCTCTGAAGCTGTGGAACACCCACTGCCCAGGAGCTGATGGCCTCGGAGGTGCAGTGCCAGTGATGGAAGTTTATGGGTGGTAAGGAAAAGGTATAAAAAATTTCAAGTTCTATTGCTGTAATTAAGCAATATGTGTCTTTCAATTTGCATTAGCATATGGTAAGTTATAAAAGTTATTAGTCCCTCTGTGTTAATTAGACCAAAGAACACTGTAATGTCCAAAAAGTCAATATTCTTCCAGCTTGAAATGGAATATTAGAAGGTAGGAGCATGGTGCTCCAATTACTTGTGCTTGTCTCCTTTAGAGGACATGGCTGGGCTTGATTCACTTTGATATTTATGCCAGAGGAGAGTAATAGGATTTTAATTTATCTGAATGCTCTCCAGGCATGCAAAAGCTCTTAGGCACTGGGAAAAAATATAATAAAAGGACTTTATGATGTAAAGACCTTGGATTCAATTGCCATGTCTCCAGCAGGCCCAGCCTGAGCCAAGCTCACACCAGGTAACTCCTTTAGGGTTTACAGGGACTGCAGAGGCACCTCAGACACCACTGCCAGCCTCTGCCTCCAGAGGACAGTCCAGCTCATGAATACAATGACCTGAGACATCTCTTCCTATCATTTTTTAGGCAGTGTCTGTGACACTTCTGCAAGACATTCCTTGCAGAAAACTTATTTATATGCAAAATGCAAAGCAACATAAGACAACCCAAACCAGATGATGAATGCCCAGAAACTCCATTCAGTAATTTCACCCTTCCTTTGTGCTCCCATGAAAATCATGATTAATTTCAGCACATCTTTTGTTGTGACCACTCCATTTGCCCTTACATTTACAGCCAGGAAACTGTACTCTGTCCTCTGCAAAGGTGGATAAATTGAGGTGTGAAAACTCTGCTGCTTGCCTACACTCCCACAGGGACAGGATGGGTTAATTACTTCTAATCACTAAATCCCTTTTTATCACACTGACTCTAAGCCAGAAAAATATATACCTGTACTTACATAAGAGTTCATTAAAACTTCATTTAGTGACTGGACTAATCAGGCATCTGGAGTGTTTCTTGTGCCTTATTTAATTGTGCTGGGAAAAAGAGGCAATGGAAACCAGGGAGGAGCAGGAGTGGAGTAACAAGCTCTGCTGCCTGTGTGCCCAGGGAGCAGCAGTGCTGGATGCTGTGCCCAGGGAACGAGGGCAGCAGGAAGCTACAGAAAAAGCAGGATTTGGATCCAGGATTTGGATAACTGTCAGCAAACAGCAGAGGAAGGGTAAAGCTGGAAGAGAAGAGAGTCCCTTCAAATTACCTGTCAGGAAGTCTTGTAGGATATGCAGAATGTGTCAGCACATGCAGTGAAGGCTTACAGAGAAAAACAGTATTTTAAAAGATTGGACTTGCTAATGTTCCCTAACCAGATGAGCCAAATCCTTCACCACAACCCAGATGACTGCAGCACATGGGAAGAGGGCCTGGACCTTCCCTGCTCTCCCCTGTCCCAGCAGCTTTTAAACACTGCTCAGTTTGGGATCAGCAGGGCAAGGGCAGGAGCTTTGGCCAGCAGCAGCAGGAGCTGTCCTTCACCAGGCTGGCCCTGAGATTTTGGGGAGCAGAGAGGCAGGGAAAGCAAAAATGTATTCACTGTGCAAACAGATTTTCCATCTTTGCTTTGATCCCTTCTATTGCAAGTCAGATTTGGGGCAGCTGATGTTGACAAGAGTCCCTTTCTGATAAGGCAGAGATAAAGAATTCCCTGAAGGAATGCCTGTGCCCAGCTCACCAGGAGCACTGGGGCTGATGCTGCTGCCCCCAGATGCCCACAGTGCCCCCTGGGAGTCAGAACAGTTGTCAGCAATATTGATTTTATCTTCACTGTGCTCATTTCACCCAGCAGTGACCACAACAGATCTGCCCAGAAATTCACTCCCCCTCTGGCCTTTTCCCTCCTCTTATGGAGCCCCATCACCCATCCCAAACATGGATAGGAAAATCCTGGGGCTGTGCCAGGCTCTGAGGGTCCCTCAGTGCAGCAGCCACAGGTGCCACACAGCTCTCACCAGCTGCAATAACACCAGCTTTTTTATCTTTTTCAGCCAAATAAACCCACTGCCTTTTAGGTTGGCTGGTGAGCTGCTGTTCTTCAGTGTGCTGTTACTCAGACCTTTGAAAAACCAAGATAACTTGAACACAAAAATCTTTGTTTTAAGTCACAGTGTTTCACTTTCCAAAAAACCCAATGACTTGAAGGGTGTGAACTCCTCAGAATTTATTCTACACTTTTCATTTGAAGCTATTTACCATCTTTGCCTTGCACTGGGTCAGAATTAAACTTAAATGTCAGTAAATAGAACTGCTTGTTTGAGAGGAGACAATACATTACATTTGTAATACGTGTGTGCCTGGTTAAATCTACTGAAAATAGCTATAACATCACTGTCCCAAATTATCAGTGAGAAATAGCCCCACTTTTAGTCATGCTTCCGTTTCTGTGGTCATTGATATATTGCCAATCACATTTCTGACCTGCTTTCCAAACACCTTATGGAAAACAGAGCTGTATATTCTAGAAGACCAACGGTACCTCTAAACCCTGGGGGGGTGGAGTCCTCATTTTCCGTAGGGGTTGCTAAGGGAACAAATGCTCTGTTGTATTTTACACTGCCCTGAACCCGACCAGGCTGTGACAGTGTCAGGCTTTAACAGAAGTCCTGCTGGGAGTAAATATCACACCACTCCTGAGAGCAGATGGGGCTTGAGCAGTGCCATGGGCTGGGAAGTACCTTAAGAATTTGCCTGGAGCAGATTTTAAGGTGTGGAGGGAGGGATTATTAACCCCAAACTGATTTATCAATATTCCCAAGTGAGAGGATGAAGCAGGAAAGCACAAACACTGTCTCTGCAAGCCACTCTTCTTGTCACAAAATACCCCACTCCCCTGGCTGCCACAGGTCCCTCAGGACCCATCCCAGCCTCCAAACTGGATCCAAGGTCCACTCAGCTCTGAGTTTGTGCAAAATGCCTCCTCCAGCTCCAGGGTGGGACTTCCCAGGCTGCCTTGTGAGCCCAAGATAATTCATTTCCACAGATGTACGCTCCTTAATATCCTTACAGCCTGGCCTGTGCAATCCCTCTGGGACAGGAGCCCATTTGTAAGGCAATATTATTCCTCAGCCATGCTTTTAATTCCGAGGTTGTTATTGATAATGACTTCCTCTCCCACATCCCCAGCCGAGGCTGAGCCTTCCTGCAAGGAAGGCAGAGCAGCAGGGGTTCAAAGCATTCACAGTGTCACTGTGTGACGAGGAAAGAGGCTTTGGACAAACAAGGAGCTGCATTCCATGCTCAGATTAGGAGGCTCCAGCCTCTAATAAATGTTTAGGCTGCAGAATAAGTCACGGTTACAAATCTTGCCTTTGATAGTCTTTTCCACCCACCCCTTCCTTTGCCACGTCTCTACAATGCTCTGCTGGGGAAGAGCATTTCCCTGGATATGCCAGGTGAATTCCACTTGCCCAGCACATATTCCAGCCCCAGTGGAATGTAATTTATCCATCACCTGCCATCAGCTCTGTCTGGGAAAGTCAGCCACTGCTGATCACCTAAAGGGAGACTCTGGGACGCTGAATTACCTCTCTGGAGAGCTGCCTTTGGGAGCAAAGGTTTGGGAGGCAGGAATTTGAGAGATTTTTCCTCCTCTGGCTCTTGCAACTAATAAGCAGATCTCCAGGAGGGGATAACATTAACAGTCAGCAAGGGGCAGATTCTGTGAGACAGGGTGCTGACACCACTGAGTACTTGCAACAAGCTGAAAACCCCTGCTAATGACTCAGAGAGAACCTCACTGAGATGGAACACAAACTCCAACCACCACCCACAGGAAAACTCTGGGCTCATTACTAAAATCCTGAAACACCAAAGGGGAAAACTGCTTATAAAAGCTTTTTTTGCATCTCTTACTTTGTTTGTCCATCTTTACCCAGCAGTTCTCTCCTCAGAGCTGCCTGCAGCCCTTTCCCCTGCAGACCGTGATTCCATAAAGGCATTCTGGCCACCGCAGGCTGGAAAACCCTGCCTGGAATGCACCTGAGCATCTCAGGGGCTTGGACACATTCCCTGTGCTGCAAGTGCAGCAGGAAGAGCTGCCAGTTCCTCCCCAAACCCGGAGCAGAGGGATTCATGTGAGTGGAAATGACCCATGGAAATGACTGCCAGGTGCAGCCAGAGCTCCTGGGGGAGATACCTGTGGGAAGGAGCCTCTATGCCCATCCCTCCCGCAGCTGCCTTTCCCATGCCGTGGAAAGCTGAGGGTTATCCCTTTTTCAGAGTCACTATACATGGACACAGAGTTCTTTCATCGCCTGTCACAAACACACCCCTAGGAGAAACTGGGAATGGGCTGAGGATATCTCCTAATCTCCCATTACCCAGCTTTGTCTGAGCTGTTAAGCAGCTGCAGGGCTGCAACAGTCACAAAAGCAGCTTCTGTATTTTTCCTCTTTGAGCTCCTTCTGGGAATGTGTGTCCTGCACCACGTGCAA
Source organism: Agelaius phoeniceus (assembly GCF_051311805.1). Lineage (NCBI taxonomy): Eukaryota > Metazoa > Chordata > Aves > Passeriformes > Icteridae > Agelaius > Agelaius phoeniceus. Next base: position 1,251,320 of record NC_135287.1, read on the forward strand.
GTCATTCAGCCTCAGCACGTGCTGCTTTATGGGATACAGTGAGACTTGGGCACTTCATAGCCCCCATTAAAATCAACACTACAGCAGTACCTAAAATAGCACACTTATAGCCTATCTTTAATACAGGGAAGAAATGGGAGAAGATTTGCACCATGAATTTTGATCACAGGAAACAAGACCACCACAGACTTTAAGAATCCCTTTAGTCCATTGCTTTTTTCTCCCCTGGATCAGTTCTTAGTGATTATGAGCAGCTCCAGGACTAACCCCTTCACCTCAATCCCAGATTTATAAAAGAGGGTGAAACACTACCAAAAAAGAGGGTGAAACCCTACAGCACGAGCTAAAGGCCCAACTTTTCACTGCTGTTTATCTGAGATGCCCCACCTGAGTTAGGCACTACCTAAGGACAAGCCACACTGTGTTCCCAGGCCAGTGAAATCCTAATGCCAAACTGCCCACAATGCTTTGTGCCCCCTTCTTCCTCAAAAGAGTGACTGATTGATGACAGGTCCTTACCTGTGGCTTCCACCATTCCTTCCAGGATGACCACAATCTCAAACTCCTCCTTCTCCAGCTGGGTGCGGGACATCTCCCAGAAGGGGCTTTTCTCATTGATCTCATGTGAGATGATGAGAGGGGACACCAGGAACAACCTGTCATCTCCGGTGTCAAATCCCACGTTGATGTCCGTTTGATTCAGGGGAATAAACTCTCCTTCTTTGGTCTGTTTGGACTTAATCAGTTTGGCTCGAATGGAAGCCTCGACAATGTGGGAATTGCGGAGGTCCCCGACCCGGAACATGAGGCAGAGCTTCTCGTCCCTCATGGAAATGACGGCGTTGTTGGAGAACATGAGGGTCTCTGCCCTCTTCTTTGGTTGGCTGATCTTGACGAACATGCATCCCACCATGAAGGCGTTGACGATGGAGCCCAGGATGGCCTGGACCAGGAGCAGCACGATGCCCTCAGGACACTTCTCCGTGATGACCCTGTGGCCGTACCCGATCGTCGTCTCGGTCTCGATGGAAAACAGGAAGGCCGAGACGAATCCGCTGAGGTTTTCCACACAGGGGATCCAGTTCTCGTCCTCCAGGTGGTCCAGGTCTCCTCGGATGTAGGCAATGAGCCACCAGATGAACCCAAAGAACAGCCAGGTGATGGTGTAGACCATGGTGAAGACCAGCAGGTTGAAGCGCCACTTGAGGTCCACCAGGGTGGTGAAGAGGTCGCTGAGGTACCGGTAGGTCTCCTGGACGTTCCCGTGGTGCACGTTGCACTTGCCGCTCTTCTCCATGTACCGCTGCCGCGGCTTCTTGCCCTCGGCGGAAATGAGCCGGGTCCTGTCCGTGGCGATGGGGACGTCATCCCGAGCCTGCTTGGGGATCTTCTTGGGCTCCCGGGACGTGACCCCGATGTCCATGTCCTGGTTCATGAAGATCCGGGAATCTCCAGCCATGGCTGGTCTAGGCAACAAGGAAGGACAGGTTCAGGCAGAAGGCAAAGAGAAAAAAGCCAATTTGTTTCACTCCCTGGACCATCAGGACATTGATTTTGGAGGGTTTACACTTCTCCCACAACAGTCACTTGTTAAACACAGCCCTGCAGTGACCCAGAATTAAAGACTGATTTATCACACACAGGCCCTTCAAACATCAGCTGCTACTGGGGTGATGGGGACACTGTGGGAGTGTGGAACGCTTAAACCTTGAAACATTTTTGGGTTTTCTTTCTGTCCTTAGATTTTTTTACATACCAAATTTGCTTGAGATCACAACTCAGAACAAAGTAAAGATACATCAACATTTTTTCAGGAGGGACTGGAGCTTTTTCATGCCTCAGGTTTTGGGTGCATATCAAGAGAAACCTTAGAAATTAAGAGAAAATGCTGAGCACCACTATCTACCTAAATCTCACATGAGTCTAAATTATGCATGAAGGCTTCCCTTGCAGTCAGCAGAGAAAGGCATCTCCAGGGATAACTCAGGTTTCAGGAGTGCTGAATCACCTTCTGGAAGTTTATTTGTGAGCCTCGGCTTTAAACGTGAAATAAACATTTAATTGAGAATCTTGAATCCCACGTGTGAGGGTGTGATGAATCCAGGCCTGCTGTTAATGAGATCTATCAGAGCTCACCCCTTTGCTCCACCTGACATTAGACAAAATCATTGGGCACTTTTAGGAATGCATCAGAGCTATTAAAAAGCCCACTGTCGACATTCAGAGTAATGCTTACCAGGATACAAATAAATAACACAAGATGAGGGCGGCAATGCTGTCTGCCAGTTCTAATGTAACATCCTGTTTACAGAGATGATTAGATACTCCTTTAAAAAATGAGAGTCTTGACTCTCGATGCAGGGCACAGACAAAATCTCTGTGAAAGACTACCTAAGGAGCCTTAGGGATATCAAAGATAGAGCAGCAATATTTTCTATGGCGTTCATTCCCTGTATTGTCCTCTGCAAATCCTATTAAAACCTAACTAAATCTATTACTGCTCCCTCTGTCTTTAATCTTCTTATGTGCCTGTGAATGAGAAAAGGTGTAGAGATACAATTAAGAGTATCTTGGGAGAGACAATTTTTAAGACCGAGCAAAGTAGCTCCATCTTTTCGGTATTAAAAAGCACAAAGGGTGGGCGGGAAGGAAGCAGAGGCAGGATGAATAAATGAAACAACAAATTTTCACTTCCATTCGGCTGCAGCCAAGTCTGGATAATGGCAGAGAACTCCTTGTGGCCCTTGTCTAAGTCACCATCGATCAGTGCTCCAACGAAGCAGCCGGAGCCTGTTGCTGGCTCGGCTCCGCAGGGAGCCCAACCATCTGTGCCAGCCCAGCCCTGAGTGCTGCCTGCTGCCACAGCCCTGCTCACAGGGCCAGGCCAGCGCTGAGCCTGCAGCCACGCCAGGGGCTGGGAATGGCCATTCCTGGTGCTGGGATGGGAAATCAGGGGGATCGGGTTTGCCACCCGCCCTGGACACAGGGCAGATAATCCCAGTGCTGTGGGCTCCCTTTCTCCAGCCAGGATTTGGACACAAGAGTCACCCCTGCTCTGTGTCTGTCCCTCCTGAGGGCTGGCTCGGGGTGTATTCACTCACATCCTCAGCTGCTTCTCACTGCCTGCTGCAATGCAAGCCTGCAGACCTGCTGGCCTGGCTCTCTCTGCTCTGAGGTCCGTCTCTTTACACGTGAGCAAAGTGCTGCAAGATACTGAAAACTGACAAGGGCACAGCTTGACTCTCATTTCCCAACATCTGAAAGCACATGGCAGAGCAATCAATCACTTTCCCCCCCTCTTTAATAGGGAAAGAAGCCTCCCATCCCCTGGAAATCAGGTAGTGAAAAACCTCCTCACTTCTTTCTTACAAATAATATTCGCGATGTATGTTTGCATTGATTGATTAATCTAAAATTACTCCATTTGGACTAAAAAGCTCGTCATCAATCTAAATGTAAAACCAGGCAAGTGTTGCCTGTTGCTTTCAATTTTAAAAGGCTTGTTTTAAAGATAATTTTGTTATAACAGTAAATTCGAAGCTATCACTGGCACCATGGGAGAGAGAACAATCCAGTTCCAGACTTCAAACTAGAGTGGAAGGTTACATGTTCTAGATTCACACCAAAGAGACCAAAAGGATCTTAAGACTTATTAAAAAGAACAGATTAGAGGAAAAGAAACCAAAAATCCTAAATCCCTGGGAAGATCACCCTGGTGGAGCAGGTTTGAGGAACTGCCCATTAACGAATGTACGGAGGAACCTTTTTAACTAAAACACTCACAGGGCTGGCAACATCCCTGGTGGTGCTACTGATCTCCAGCAACAGCTCAGCTGAAACATCTCTGCAAACCTTCAGGAACACCTTCCAAGTGATCCAGTAAAGCAGAAAAATTCCTGCTGGATAAGAAGTTAACTGACAGCTTCAGTGGCACCACAATTCGTCTTTAACTTTCCCATTGTAGTATGAGCACAACCTCAGTCTGTGGTTATTGAAAATAATTAAGCATATGAATTTTTGCTTTGGAGTCTTTAAACAGAATGCTCCTGGTTAGCAGTTTGAGCACAGCTTTGGATGGCTGCACACTATCCAGCTTTCTGCTCCAAATGATTCCAGGGCTTTCTAATTCTGAGCAAATCACTGCTCTTCCTCCTGCTTTAATTCCTCAACAGTAAAATTTGTGATATGGATGTGGATGGTCTGTGAGATCCCAGGCACCAGAATCTTCTAGAAAATTTGCTGTCATTCTGTCATGATTTTAACTGTCCTGGGGAACTTTAGCCCAAATGACAAGAGACTCTGAAAGGAGCAGTGTAACTGGGTAAGGACCTGGTTAACTCTTCCCAGTGCAGTGCACAGCCACTGCTGCCAGCCATAAGCATCTCTGCCAGGTCATGGTAAATATGTTCATGCATCTCCCAGAGATCTCAGCTCCAGTCTGTAAATCCCTGCTCCCTCCAGCACAGAGAGCCATGGGGTGAAATTGCCTCTTACAGTCACAGGCACTGTTCTGTTTCTCTGGCATTTACTGTCTTTGGTTAAACGAGGCCAGGATAATAAAAATGTCACTTCTGTACAAAGCACTGCCTTCCTTTAGGACAGGCTACTGCATGAGGAGCTGTGAGTCAGTGCATTATCAGCCTTGCAGAGAGGTTTTATCAGCCCTGCTGATGTTCAGCTCTGCCCCGAGATGACACACTCAGGGCAGGCAGTGACATTTAGGGGCTGGGATCTGCTGCACAGGAGTCAGGCTGGGGTTGGGTGAGAATCTCCAGGAGTCAGTGCTTGCAGAGCAGCTCCCAGCCCCTCCTGACAGAGCTGGTGCTCCTGGCAGGTCCAGCAATTTGCCACAGACATCAAGGAGGGCAAAACTATAAAACACTTAAAGAAACTTCTTTCCTTGCTGACCAGGGGGCTTTTTCCATTTAAACAATTGCTGAACTGGCTGCAGTAAACACACAAATTTCCATGGGGATGGGATTTGATGCTGGAAAGGACCAAACTGACAGGCAGGTGGAGTTTAAAGATGTGAATCTGTCATCAAGTCTGTGTAAAAGCAGATTTCTTTTTGTTTCTTTTAAACCCAATGCCTGTGTTTTCTCACGTTGGGAGAATAATTGAGCAACTGTTCTTTAGCAAACCTCCCACAACTTCCCAGAAAAATATTTTTTTTTCACTTAACCCTATCTTCTTTTTTTTTTCCAGGCAATGAGTCCTTCTCAACAAGCAACCAATAATACTGAACAGAGATTACTGAAAAACCTGACCTGGTTCTTCTGCTGCCTGTTGGCCCACACCCCATAAACCAGGTTACTGTGCCCAGGTTCCTCTGGGCCACATCATTCTGCTTTAGGTTACAGTGCTGCAAGGGAATGAAATTCTTAATTGTCAGACAAGAGCAACACAGGGAAGTAGGTGCAGGAATAAAGGAAATTAAAGCAGCAGCACCAAAGAGAATAAAAGCATTGGCTGCTGAACACTGAGTGCTCATGGAAAGATGGAGGAAGGAGAAGTTTTAGAAAAGATGGCCTTTGACAATCTGAAAAAAAATGACTTGAGATAGGCTCTGACTGAGGTGGGGCTTGGATTTCCCTGAGAAAGGCATCTTTCCTCCACCCTTTTATTCCCTGTGTGTGAGTGGGACTGAGCAGTCAGCTCCACCAGCCTGCCTTTCCACACCCCCCTGAGCACATAAGGTGGGGAAAGGCAGGTGGATGTGGGGGAAACCATGGAATATTCTGCCTCTCTGACTTGATATAAATAGAGGTTTGGGGTTTTGGTGGCTACCTCTTTGGGAAGTGCTTGGGGATCCACAGGTGGAGGGAAGGCTGCAGAAGAGTTGTGTCCTTGAAAGCCAGGGAAAAAGATTCAAAGACACTGCACAAGAAGGGAGATCCTGTGGCACTTCACAAACAAATGTGGTTCCAAAGCTCCCTGACCCCAGTAAGTGCCTCTCCAAGAGTCATCTCACTCAGCACTGAGCTGGGAAGGTGCCTCTCCTCTCCTCTCCTCTGTGAGCTTTGGGTAAGTCTCAGCAGCACTTTCCTGGCCCTCATGATGTGTCAGCAGATTCCCCTGGGGCTCAGGAGGCCTCACCCTGCTGCCAGGTCACAGAGATGGGTGGCTGCTGCTTAACCTGAAGGGCCAGGGTGGCTTTGAGCTTGTCACAGAGCTGGGCTGTGACAGCTCCTGTGTGCCCAGAGTGCCCTTGGCTCAGAATACCCCAACAGAAGGCGCTCAGTCTTTCCAAAGAAAATGTCTCTGGCCAGGGAGCCAATCTGACCCCAAGGAAGGGTTTATGGACATTTGCACTTTCCTTTTCTCTGTGAGTTACCTCCCAATCCATCCTTCTCTGAGATCCTGGGACCCTTCCATTGCCACCTGTGAGGGAGGAGCGTGACTTTCCAAGGTATCCAAGTGTTTTGCAGCACTCAGCACAGATATCACGTGCTGTAAAATTTTATTGATGTATTTTCCAAGAGGCCTGGACCAAGGAAGGGCTCTATGTCCCATATTTCAGGATGGGGGAATCACTCACAAAAACAGTTCTTCAACACTCAATTGGGAATCTGTGGCAGGGCAAGAATTAAATTTAGCAGTTCCAAAATCCTAAATGAGCCCCTGGAATCGCTGCAGAACTCTTTCCTCCTTCCCCCACTCCAGCAGCAGGGAATGCAGTCCCTGTCTGCCTCAGGTGTGTCTGAAGATCTCTTTGCAGAGCCTCCACAGCCTGATCCACCAGATGAATAACCCAGCAAGATTATTTCCAAAGCCAACTAACGCAGTTTCTGTTCTCTCAAATAGCTACAGGTTTCAAATACATTTTTCCCTCAGCTATGGATTGAAGTATAAAAACCCCACACATCTCCCAAGTTCACAGCTGCATTAAATATAATGACTCCAGACCAATACAGAACAGAGTGGAGAATTAAAACTGTGATCAGGAGAGACTGGGTAGGTTGTTTTCTACAGAAAAAGAAGATGAAAACTAGGAAATGCTTTTTGAGGCATCATTCAGGCTTTTACAACTTGTTAGAGCATGAGGACTGGAGAATATGGAGTTTCCAGAAGACTGGGACTATCTCCTACAGCACAGTTGCACTGCACAGGAAGGATGGGAGGATTTAATCCATGTCACTCCCAGGCAATTCTCTTGCACTTCTTTGCATTAAAGACCTTGAGTGTGGCTAGTCCCTGAGCAAAGGATGCAAACACAATATTGTGCTCTTAGGTGTTTTCCACGATTTGGAACAGTCAAATGATGTTTTCTCTACCAACAACAAATAAAGCCTGGAAATAAATCAATTTGATCCTTCCACCTCCAAGGAAGTGACTGTGCCTGAGGCACTCTGCAGCCTCTCTGTCCCTGGCCTCTCACCCCAGCTCTATTTTAGGGACACCTTATGGTGTCATTGAAAATCTCACCACTGTCTTTCAACCAACACCACCGAACAAAGCCAGGGACACCTTTGTCCTGATCAGACACTCCTGTTTCTCCTGCTCCTGGCTGTTTAAACAGCAAACACAGGATGTTGAGAAAGCAGAATCTCAGTTCTGGGAGAAAATCCTGCCCCAAGAACAGCAATGTTCCCATTCTCCATTGTTTAGGAATTTACCATCGCAGCAAAAGAGAATCATTCTGGAATCTGCAGCTGCTTTAAAAAATACAACAAAAATTTTTAAAAAATACAATAAAAGTTTTAAAAAATACATTAAACTGTTGGACCACTTCACACTTCTGCAGTACCTTGCACCCAAAGAGTTCACTGATGGATTTACCAAACACAGGCTCTTTTTGCCCCAAGGCCTTCAGCAGTGCTTGAACCCACTGCAGAAAGGGGGCAGAGTCAGAGGGACAAACTGACCTCATACCAAACTGTTGGGCAAGGGCCAATGCTTGCCCCCAAGGGCCTCTCCTGATCCGAAACCCAACAGAAAGTGGGTGACTTAAACAGTGGAGTCTGGAGATTTGCCTTGGAATGTTACTCCAAAGCTCAGCTTGCTTTTTTTTTTTTCAAATAATTGGGCGGGCTGGAACTTCCCAGAGATGGAAAATATTCTGCCATGGGAATCAGAAATGATCCTAATCCTTTATCTCCAAGTGGGTAGGAATAGTGAGCCAAAGAACTGAAGCCCAGAGGTGAAATAACCCCCCCAGCACAAACACTGCCCCACACACTCCCCACCTTCTCAGGAGATCCTGGTTGCTTGGACTGCTCAGAGAACCAGTGAGAAAAGCCAGTTTGGTTTCCCTCTGAGCTCCTTTTCCACAAATCCAAGGTCTACTTTAAAGTAAAAGGGCGCAGGAGGATGGAGCTGCTTGAAGAGAATCTCCAAAAACCAGAGCTAAGTTTTTGGGACAGGGTCAGTTTCTGCCAGTTCTTGGCTGGTTCCTGAAACTCCCTCTTCAAACCCAAGGGAGAGAGGCTGTGTAAAAGTTAACCTGGTGCTCCCAACCACCATGTGCTGGCACAAGGAGAACCCCAGGCGCCTTTCTGAGTGATGCAACAGGACATTGGTAAAAAAATCAGTCATGCTTTTACCTCCCAGAGCCATAACCCCCGAGGGATACCCAATGCACTGCGTTCTCTGTCCCCTCCAAGGGCTGAACATGCCAGTTCCTCATCTGAAGCTGCACTGCCAGGGTTCTGTAACTCCAAGCTGACTGGCAAGTATCCTAATTATGAAAGAATTTAATCTTGGGCTCCAGATAAGGATTATGCAGTCGCTCCATAATTCAGGGCTGCTCACTGATCAGTCTCCTGGTGCCCTTTGCATTCCAGTGATCTCCACTAATCCTGTACCTGAGCAGTTCCTATTTTTTAACGTCTTTTCCTGCATCACACCTTTAGATCTGACAGCGCTTTTGCCCAAGATCGGCATCCAATCCCTGCCTTCCCAAAGAGTTCCGTGGCAGCTGTGAGTTAGGCAGGACCCGTCCACAGCTCGCACCCGGGCAGGTCCGGGCACAGGAGCCTGGCATCCCGCTGGCCCAACAGCTCCGCGTTCGTCCCGACGCTCTGCAGCCGGGGAAGCTCGGGAGTGACCTGGAATAACAAAGGAATCGTAACTTACTCGCTACGAGCGGCTCCGCATCGGTGGCGCCGGGGCTCGGGGGGCGGCTGGCGGGGGGCAGGAGCGGGGCTGGGCGAGGCTGCGGGAGCAGCGGCCGGTCCATGCCATCACCAGGGAGCCGGGCTGCTCCTGGGGGCCCCGGGCCGGCCACCGCCTCCCTCCCGCTGCCCGCGGGCAGCCAGCATCGATGTGGCACGGGCTGCCCACGCCCTGGCCCCGGCTATCCCCGATCTCCTGCTCTGCTCCGCTCCGAGCCCTCCTCCGCCGCTGCGGTGCCACTTCTGCCTCTCCTTCCCCGCCTTGCCCTGCCCTGCTCTGCTCTGCCCGGTCCGGGGGACCCGCGGTGCTCCGGGTTTTGAAGGGCTGGGGCAGAGGGAGGGCGGGAGGCTGCGTGTGACGGAGCCTTATCTGCTCCCAGTGAGCGCAGGGGCGGGGGGCGAGGGAGGGGCGAGGGCGCTGCCGGGAGCGGAGGAGGGAGGGTGGGCAGGCGGAGAGGCGAGTCTGTGCCCGGGGAGCTCGGGATCGCGGGGGCTCTGAGCTCGGCAAAGACCTCCGAGCTGCCCGGCACCAGCAGCGAGGGGCTCTGAGCTCGGCAAAGACCTCCGAGCTGCCCGGCACCAGCAGCGAGGGGCTCTGAGCTCGGCAAAGACCTCCGAGCTGCCCGGGACCAGCAGCGAGGGGCTCTGAGCTCGGCAAAGACCTCCGAGCTGCCCGGCACCAGCAGCGAGGGGCTCTGAGCTCGGGAAGGACCTCCGAGCTGCCCGGGACCAGCAGCGAGGGGCTCCGGGGGCTCCCCCAGCGCTGCCCGGAGTGCGGGCTGGGCTGGGCTGGGCTGGGCTGGGCTGGCACCCTCGGGGCTGGGGGCTGTCAGCATCACACAAAACAGAGAGCAGCTCCTAAGAGCCAGGAGGAAGGGAGAGCGCGGCATTTCACACGTGTGAAAATCGTCACCGGCACCGTGGAAACTCCGCCGGGCTGGACCAGGCACTGTGGGGACAAGGGGGACAGCGTGGTTCCATCAGGCTGTGCCATGGTGTTTGCCGACCGAGCTGTGGGGTTTGCCTGGGATCCAGCCGGTCCCCGGGAATGCTCTCGAAGTGCTTCAGTGCTTTGCCGAAATTTTTTGTCTTCCTCTTTTTTCTTCTTCTTTTATTTTTTTCCTTTGTCACTGATAATACCACACTGTCTCCCTAGCTTAGTGAAATATTTCCTTTTCTGAAAAGCAAATGTCAGGCCAGCTGCATATCTCAGGCAGATCTGCCTGGTGACTGCAGGTTACCCCCAGGCTTTGTTGCCAGTCCTGTCCCCCTGTCCTCCCTAATTCCCTATTCCAGGAGCACACACATTACAGCCCATCAGAAAAGCTTTCACAGAAGATTTGTCTGGTCAGGAAAAGAGAATTTACCCAAACCAAAGCACGGTGCAGGATTGTGTGGGTATTGCTGGAACCTGCAAGCTACTTTTTGTTCTCCTTTGAATGATTTTCAATTTTTTCTTTTTTAAAAAATTGCCCTATTGCTAATGAAATACATAAGCATTGGAATTATATTTTAATTTTCCTAAATAGACATTTTGCTATTTATTATTTGCATTCCTTTTTTTTTTTTTTTTTTTTTTAAACAGGACAAAAAGGTAACTAATGGAATTTCATGCAGATCAGAAAACTTGGTCTTAACCAGCGTAAATCTAGGCTACATAACACCTTATTATGGAGACTAGACTGGGAAAATCAAAGACAGACATGCTGGAGAAAGGGAAATAACCACAGGTTTGAATATTATTAATAGTCATATTGCCCAGGGACTGGGAGAAGAAAGCCCATCTCTATACACACACTCCTTTTATCCGTGCTCTGGTTCTTCCTGTGGATGTTGGATCTGTTCAGATGGGACAGGAATCTGGAGCCTGACCAAGGATTTCAGCCATCAAAATCAGTTTTGGAGATGTAATTTTGCTTTTCCACGTGCTAGTTCGTGTTTGCCACTGCAGCACAGCGTGGGCAGCGAGCTCAGCCCAGCCAGCCTGGCTCCTGATTGCCCAGCAGCAGCTCAGGCTGGCCCAGCAAGGCTGCAACAGCTCAGGGCTGAATTCCAGTCAGCACTGAAACCCCCTGCAAGGAAAGGAAAGGCCATGGTAAGGAACTGTTAACCAGATTCTGTGAAATTCCATCAGATCTTCTGCCTGCTCACAACTGCCAGGAATGCCTTTTCAGCAGAATTACTTTTACCTTTTAGGGGTGTGTCTGTGATAACTTTATAAAAGTGCTGTTTGGGGAGTACAGTCACACTTTGAATGTTCATTAAAAATACCCAAACTTCCTTAAAAAGCACTAAACAGTAAATTCATTCAGTTGGAGAGTCAGCCCCTCTAAATCACAGCGTTGGCTTTCAGAGCAGGTCCCTGGATGCTGCTTCTCCAGCACTAAGGACAGTGCCACCTTCAGAATGGCACCAGCTCTGCTTCCCCCTTCATGTCATCTCTGTTAATAAGATTTGCAATGAATTCTTGCGCTAGGAAATGCAGAAGGCATCTCTGTGCTGCCCAGCCAGCAGCCCTGGAGCAGCGCAGTGTGTGCAAGGCCGGTGTGTCACGGCCCGGCTGGGGATCGGCCCTTCCACCTGCGGGCTTGGCCCGAGCGGCGCCCTGGGATCGGGAAGGGCTCGGGGAGCAGGGGCCGCTCGGAGGGGTCCGTGCTGGCTGGGTGTCTGTGTGGGTGTCTGTGTGGGTGTCTGTGTGGGTGTCTGCCAGCCCGCACGGCTCCCATGGCACAGGAGCTCCAGTGGCTCCGTGCCTCGTGCGTGTCCCTGACGCCTTTCCCGGCTTGGGCAGATTCCCGGGGCTCCCGGCGCTGGAATTCTGCTCTCCCGACTCTGGAATTCTGACAGGCACTGCCATCTGCCGGCACCGCGGCCATCCCTCCAAACCGGCCCCAAAACCACCACACGAGCGGGGTTACACCAGGGCTTCAATGGGGCTCTGGATTTTCACAGCCCCCCCAGCCCCTGCGGCTGCAGAAATCCCAGTTTCCCCAACATCCTCCATGGATTCTCCAGCTGGAGAATGCACAGAGGCTTGGAGGCTCCTCCCCTAAGGACGTTTGTCCGTGGCAGGTGGATGGTTGGGACCCTTGCCCACACTGTGGGATTGCACAGCGCTGTGCCCACCCCTCTGCCAGGTGTCAGCTCGGAGCAGAGCAGAATTCCTGACCCCAGACCCACCCAGCACACGCTGGAAGTGCCTTTCTGTGCCTGGTGCACCAAACCAAGCACAGCCCAGGCACACCAGGCAGGGCTCTTGAGAGGCACTGCTTCAGTCAGCACCAAAGGCCTTGCAGGAGCTTTTCTTTGATCACCAGGCAGGATCACCTTCCCCTGGTCCATGTGAGTCTCTGCTTTTGCTTCCTTATTCCTACACTGCAAACTCTGCTGTTTCACATATTATTTCAACAGACATCTCCCAATTTGTCCTGATTAAAGACCAGCCAGACCTCAGAGCAGTTTTTCAGCTGCAAACCAACTCCGGTGACATCACTGTGCCCCTGCTGAGGTGGTGAAAAAGTTTTCAATGGCCTCACAGGTTTGAAATATGTTCCAGAGCTGCAGGGATCAGCAGGCTGCAGAAGGGCTGATTTAACACCAAATGGCAGCACAGTTTGGATATTTTTTGGGCTGGGATGGAAACATGGAAATGCAGAGGGATTGATTTTCTGTTCAGGATGGGATTCACCTCAGGCAGTGGCATTCAGGATGCGCTGCTCTGAGTCTGAGCAGCCCTGCTCCTTCCTTTCCAGCTGATGCAGAGAGACAGGTAGGAGCAGGAGGCAGCCAAATTAAACCTTGTGCTGGAATGGGATGAAAGATCCAATTCCAGGAGCACAGAGGTACAGATTTCACATCAGGGCAACATCTTGATTTTCCTGGGGGTGCTCATAAGCTCTAACAGCTGTACTGTTCAAAGGACATCCAGAGCTATTTACAGGGGGGATTTATGGCAATTGTGGAATGCTCAGCTCCTGGAACTGCAAGCAGAACAACAAGAACAAGCTCTAATCTCATTTTGGTGTCACTAAATTGCTCTCTGAGGATCTTACCTATATCAAAAGCTTGCCTAAAATGAACAGGTTAGATTTTTGCAGGGTCCTGTAGAACACAGCAGGGCAGCCCCACTTTTGATCTGTCAGGGAGCCAGTGGGGAGTTCCCTGCATTTCCCTGAGGTTTCACAGGCTGTAAATGAGCCATCCCCTCTGCTGAGGCCAGCCTGGCCCTGACACTCGTCACCCAAAGGGACAGTGAGCCCCGGTGACAGGAGCACCTGCTCTGCAGTCAGGGCAGGCTTTGGCTTTGAGAGGAGAGGGAGCAGCGGTGCCTCCAGGGAGCGTTTTAATTTGTTGTGCAATTTGATCTCTGGAATGAGAGATGTCTCTTCCCGTTTGTCAGCCACCCCACTAGAAGAAAACAGAGTTGTAAGAGGCAGTGCTGGAAACAGCTCCTAGGATTGCTCATCCACCTCCAGCCTTCCCTGGTACTCGCCTGAACGGGAGCTGAGGCTCTGAGAATCCTGACGTGACAGTCACCCACTCTGTCTCGACTTCCTTTTGTGTTTGGGGCTTATTCAGCCCCCAAAATCAAAACGGAACTTGGGAAGCAGGCGCAGAGGCAGGCGAGGGGAAGTTTCCTCAGCCAGCTCCCCCGCTCGGCTCTGGAGGAGTCGGGCTGGACGTGCTTTGATGTGATAATGAGGATCCCCGAGCCCGGCAGGGATGCGCTCCTGTCCCGGCTCTCGGGCTGGGGCCGGCGCTGATCCCCAGCCGAGCCTCGGATCCTTTACCGGGAGTGCCCGCCAGTGGGTGAGCCCTGCTCTGAGCGAGCGCTGTGCTAATTAACACTAATTACGCTCTTGTTTTGCAGGTGCAGCAGCAGCACCTAAGGCTGAACTTCCCCGGTAGGTGCCAGGGCGAGGATCCCCGGGAGGGGCACAGTGCGGAGCCGTGTGGCATCTCCTGTGTGCCACGTCCCCTGTGTGCCATCTCTCGTGTGTGCCACATCCCCTGTGTGCCACCTCTCTCTCCTGTGTGCCACCTCTCTCCCCTGTGTGCCACCTCCCCGGTGTGCCATCTCTCTCCCCTGTGTGCCACCTCTCTCCCCTGTGTGCCACGTCCCCTGTGTGCCATCTCTCCTGTGTGCCACGTCCCCTGTGTGCCACCTCTCCCCTGTGTGCCACCTCTCTCCCCTTTGTGCCATCTCTCCTGTGTGCCACCTTCCCTGTGTGCCACCTCTCTCCCCTGTGTGCCACCTCCCCTGCGAGCTCAGCACCTCTCCAGGGCCGGGCTCCTCCCTGCCTGCAGCTCAGGGGCCACAGAGGCGCCGGTCAGACACGGATGGGGGCAAACCCAGGGGACAATTTCCCTGTTGGGCTGTCAGAACTGGAAAGGTTTGTGACAAAAGCCAACACCTCAGTTCTTCCAGGTGGGGATCTCGTTACATTAATTCCCTCCTGAAGCACAAAGCCTTCCCTTTGCAGAGGGATGGGATGGGTGGGTGGGTGCAGGGTGTAACAGGAAGGTCCAGTCTGGTTCTCAAACCAGCCACTCATTAACCCCTTCATGAACACGGATCTCAGCTCCAGCTCGTGGCTCTCCCAGCACTGGCAGGACAGGGTCAGGAGCCAGAGCCAGCAATTCCTTCATTTGCCTATGAGGAATCTCCCAGGGGATTTAATTGGTTCTGAAAGATTCCACAAATGTCTCTGCATTAGTGTCATACACTGAGGGTTGCCTTTGGACACTGGAAACAGCTCAGCCAAAGCTGAGTGTGCTCCCCTCCAGGCCTGGATTGTGACCCTGTGAACAGGGATCCTCTGGAGAGGGATCAGGGGAGCCAGGGATCCTCTGGAGAGGGATCAGGGGAGCCAGGGATCCCCTGGAGAGGGATCAAGGGAAAAAGGAATCCCCTGGAGAGGGATCAGGGGAGCCAGGGATCCCCTAGAGAGGGATCAGGAAAACCAGGGATCCCCTGGAGAGGGATCAGGAAAACCAGGGATCCCCTAGGGAGGGATCAGGAAAACCAGGGATCCCCTGGAGAGGGATCAGGAAACCAGGGATCCCCTGGAGAGGGATCAGGGCACCATAACCAGTCTCTTCCAGCACATCCTGTGGTCACTGAGCAGAAAGCACAATCCGTGGAGAAAGCAACAACGAGAGGCCCTGCAGCACCAATTTGTGTAAATGCCATGTTTTGATACTATTTGCAATCCATTCTCAGGAGATAAAAGCAGATTGGCCCTTGCAGTTGGTCTCACCCCCCCTTGTTCCAAGTTCAGTCTTGCCCTGGGATTCTTTAGGTGGGAGAGTCCCAAAGAACCAAAATGTGAATTCCTGCTGCCCCAGCAGGGACATGGAGTGGCTGCTGGCCACACCTGGCCCAGCACTCCTGGCTGCACTCCCTTTCCCCTGCATGGGCTGGAAATGCTCTACAGGGAATTCTCTGCTCTGTCACAATTCCAGCCTTGGGCTGGGCACTGGATCTCCTCTGCAATTAAGTTTTATTCTTTTACTCAAAATAGACCTTCAAGCTGATTTCTGAGGTGCACCCACACCTTCAAGGGAGCCTTACACAGTGAAACCAATCATTCCATTTGTCCCCAGAGTGTCTGTGGCCAGTGAGGAACCTGCATGCACTGCTTGAATTCAAAGCCACCACTGCAACCATCTCTGTTCATTAGAAAACCCCAGAAACACTTACGCAACTCGGATTTCCACAGAGTTTACTAAAATTAGCAAGGTTTTCAGCAGTTTTTCAGTCATTTGCGAGCTCGAGAGAACCATTTCTAGAATTTTATTTGCAGACCTTGCAGCAGCATTCAATATTTATAAGGAATTCCCTGTCTTGGTAGCAACGACTGACAGTTACAAAAAATAAGTACATTATAAAATGCATTAATATTTTAAGTCTGCTTGAGATTGCTGGAGGAAGATACTGCCAGCTTTTGCCTGACTGGCTGATATTTAGTTCACACAAGTAACTGACAAAAGCAGACATATCTAGGAGGGAAAAGAGAGGGTATGTAAGAAACTGCAAGAGCTACAGTGAAAGATTTGTCTATGTTTACACAATAAATCAGCAGCAGAATGAGGAAAAGAACCATTTTTTTCCCCTGTTTTTGTTCCAGCCACTCATTCAGTGCTGTTAGGCTCTCAGATATTGCTTTTGGGTTCTAAATAAAACCCTTCCTGATCCTCCAAATAAAATGTTGAGGTTGTGCTGAATCCAGGTTTTCCCAGAAAAATACAAATAACTCACGTTTAATGATGCAGCTGAGAGAAAAGATAAATCTTGATCTGGCTGGAGTAAAGTGCTTTTTCCTGAGCCCTCCTGCATGCTGAGTGCAGGCAGTGCTGGCCACGAGCCAGGGCTGTTTACAGTGCCAGTGTGGCTGTCCCACACTCCTGAGCATCTGCACATTTTGTTCCTGGCATATTTGTGTCTGTGGAGCCAGCTGACCTTGAAACTCTCATCAGAGGAAGAAAAATAATAATAAAAAAAATCAGCAGCCAGGAGCTACCACCCTCCATATATTCCAGTTATTATCAGAATATTTTTCCTCTGTTCAGTTTGCACAGAAATGACATTCAATAACACCGAAAATGTTCCCTCTGTCCCGAGAGAGGCATGTTCAGAGTGAAACCAGAAGAAATTAAAGGCCTCTCCAGCAATCCCCCAGCATGGGTTCATAAATATAAAACTGCAGCAGTGCCTGGCTCAAGCACTGAAGACAAAATGTGCCAAAGCTCTGGGGTGCCCCTGCTCCTGCCTCCCCCAGTTTCTGGCTCTGGGAGGCCCCGTGTCCCTCACTGCTCCCACAGGGCAGAGGTGGAGTCCCCCCCAGAGGGGCTCAGGGGCCTCAGGCCTCTGGCTGTGACAGCAGGGGCTGGCAGCTCTGTCCACACCCCCCCTGTCCACACCCGCCCTGTCCTCCCGGGGGGCTGGAGGGGGGCACCCTTTGGAGCACCCTCGTGTGCCCAGGAGAAGGGTGCTGCACTGTGGGATCTGAGTTCCCTGGGAAAAGGAGGGATGCAGGCTCTGCTGCCAGACCCTGCCCCTCCCCAGCTGGGACAGCTGCTCCTCCTGCAACCCCAGCTGCAGAATGGCTTTTCACAGAACCATGGAACAGCCTGGGTTGGGAGGGACAACCAGGATAATCCAGTCCCACCCCTGGCCCTGCCCAGACCCCAACAACCCCACCCTGGGCATCCCTGGCAGCGCTGCCCAACCCCTCCTGGAGCTCTGGCAGCCTCGGGGCCGTGCCCATTCCCTGGGGAGCCTGGGCAGTGCCAACACCGTCTGGGGGAGCCTGGGCAGTGCCCAGCATTTTGGAGAACCCTTAATTGGCAGATCTTCTTCAAAGTGCTTCCAGTCCTCCCGAGGAGTGAACAGATGAGTTCTGCTGTGAGCGGTGTGAAACCTGCTGCAGGTCAGAGCCAGGGACCTTTCCGAGAGCCCTGGGAATGAGGCTGTGCTGCTGAGAGCCAAACTGGGTCCTCTGCAACCTCCACTCCTCCCTGCAGTTGTGCAGGATTCAGTAACACTGGAGGGCTCCCTCCCATGCTGTCACTGAGCAGCAACACCTCTCTAAAATTGCAGCAAAACTCTTGGATTCACCCCACACGTCCTCAGTGGAACTTCCTTTTCTGCCTGGATCTGCCTGGGCCTTCTTCCTGTGCCACTCCACACACCAACTCCAAATTTTACTGCTGCTTAGTGCTAAAATTGTACAAGAAAAGATGCTTCACCCAGATGGATGAAATTTACTTTACTTTCTGGTTAGTCATGAATTTCATCCTCTGTTTGATGTATCTGAGCCCAAGATGAAGGAGATCAGTGTAATCTCAGCTTTATAAAACCTTCTCAGCGTGCAGCACAACCACAGCCATAACTCAGCCAACTGCAGGGTCCCTCTGCTCCGTGCAGGAACAGACAGAGGAATTATGGACTGGATTTCCCAGGACCTACCAGTGGAAATGAGGCATAACACCAGAATTGTAGGCATGTCAAAAAGCATAAAAATAATCTTTCCCAGGAAAGATGATGCCATATGGCCATGGTCTTTGTTGTGGTGAGGCTCCTGGCAGTCCCCCAGGCGCTGCCATGGCAGAATGTTTCTGAGCAGAAGCCTGGGCTGTGTCAGCTCAGCACGGAAATTGCCTTGGGCTCTGGTGTTTCCACTCTGACAAAAGCACTGGAACTCCTGCATTCTGCACTGTCCCATTAGTGGAGAATTGATTCATCTGTGCTGATAGCCTGCACACACCTTGTCACCCAGCAAAGTCCCTGAGGTGCCAGAAGGCTCTGATTGTTGCTTTGGGTGTTTTATCCAAGATTTATGCAGCACTCGGAGCCGAGGCCAAGAAAATTCCCTGCTGTGCCTGGACCAGATGCTGCTCTCATCTGAGCTGTGTTAAATCTGAGCTAAAACTGCTGAAGCCAACAGACAGGGAGTGCTACCACCAGCCTTGTTTTGGCTCCCATGTGGGGCCACCCCATCCCCAAAACATCAGCAGGACAACCACACCTGTGTGGAAAGCTCAGCCTCTCTGATTGCATCATTTGCTGTCCAAAAGGGTTTTGACAAAAGATTGAATGTTTTTTTTGATTGATTGCCCCAGCCCTATTTTTAGGAGCAGGATGGATCTTTGTAGGGCTCAGGCAGGTATGGCATGAAAATGCTAAAACATTTCCTGCCCAAAGCTTCACCTTCACCCCATCCTCCACCTTTATTTCATGTTTTCCTGAGATTTTCCCACCACAAGCAGCCAGTGTTGCCTCCAGCAGTCCCAGCACAGCCCAGCAGAGGGGAGTGGGCCACCACACTGGTTTTTCCTCTCCTGCCCAGTCCTGGGGCAAAGCCACACATCTCTAGGACGTTATTTAACCACACACCCTATTTGCATAGACAGATTAAACTTTTTTTTTGTTGTTATGCATAATTTTTCTAGTAGAAGGTGCTCCTGGTCATGGCAGGGGTTGGAACCAGATGATCTTTAAGGTCCCGTCCAACCCAAACCATTCTATGATTCTAAGCATGAAGCAGAAGCTTTACTGAAACAAGGTCTCTGTCCATAGTTTGATGGCAAAGACACACTGATTTTAAGTTCTTTACCCACATATGAGGCCTAGGTAAGAGCTCACAGTTTTAGAAAGCACTGTGCAGGACAAACACGTTTTGGGACATCTGCAGAAAAGGTTGTGCAGAGTCAAGTTTCACCTCCATGTGAGTCATGGAGACCTCCCAAAAACCTTGGTGCAGGAGCTGGAGGTGCCTGCCTGGACATAAATCAAGTTCCTCTTCAGAAAGAGTCTCTGTGGAATAAAATCTTTGTAAAGTGGAATCTTTGGCACAAGGAGACCTCAGGGTATGGACACATGTAAGAGGAAGGGCAGAGGAGTGTCTCATCTACCCAGCTTGGCAGGCTTTTGTCAGGCTGAGAGAGATAAGGAGCCAACCTGCCTCAGAGCTGGCTGAATTCCTGCTCCCCATTGCAGCAGGAAGGCTCTGGAGCCAGCTGCCTCCCGGGGGGAGCTGTGTGCCCCCAGAGCAGCCTGGCCAACCACGCTGGCAGTGCCCCCTGGTCCCTCCAGCCCCTGCAGTGCTGGGGCACACGGGGCAGGGTGAGCTGGCACCCGAGGCTGGCACCTGAGGCTGCTCTCTCTCACCCTGGGTGGCAGCAGCTCCCTCCCTCTGGCAGAGCCCTGCCTGGATGGGCTCGCTCTGCACATCAAACATCCTTCATCCTCAGGTGCTGACCTCCAAAGCAGGGTCTGCTTTGTGCACCATTCTCTGGGAAATATGCAAAGGGAGCCCCGAGGCATCTGCAGGCCCCAGCTGAGGGAAAACCCTGCTGGAGGCTCCATGCTTTTTTCTTCTGATAGCAGCAACCACACACAAAAGGAATGGCAATTTCAGTGGCAGCAGTGTGGGACTGCCAGCCCCCTGTGCTGCCCTGAGGAGCAAGGACAAAGCTGCCACCCAGCCCTGCTGTCCCCAGGGCTGGGTAGCTCCTGAGGGAGGCAGGGATCTAGGGGCCCCAGTTCCCCTGGCACTGCCTTCATGGAGCACAAACCCCTGCTCAGTAGTACAGCCTTGGCTCCTGAGTCCAGCTCTTCCCATGGAGGCTTGGCCTAAATCTCACAGTGCCAGGCCCCACAGGCCGGTGAGCTACCCTCAGACAGCAGCCAAAGATAACCCTTCTCCCAGGGAAAGGGCAGAACAAAGAGCAGAACACATGTGGAGGGGATGTGCTGGATTCCTCGCTAG
The DNA here is from genome assembly GCF_051311805.1 of Agelaius phoeniceus. Lineage (NCBI taxonomy): Eukaryota > Metazoa > Chordata > Aves > Passeriformes > Icteridae > Agelaius > Agelaius phoeniceus. Next base: position 1,271,706 of record NC_135287.1, read on the forward strand.
CCTGTCGTGTGTCTTTGCAGCCTCTGGGACCTCAGTGCTCTCGGGAGATGACTGAATAAACAATCATTGCACACAACTCGCTCATTTCCTCACTCTCCTATCACCGTGGGCTCCATCCCAGCCATTATCTGCAGAGGGAATTCAGCAGGGCTGTAATTCCTCCACACAATGTGCTCTCACTTTCTGCATGGCTCCCAGGGGAGATCAGTGGGTCAGGATATCAAACCAGGCTTTGTGCCTTGCTTTGCCTGTCTCTGCCTTGGTTATCCTCTGGGAAAAGCAGAATGGTGACTGCTTCCTGCCTCTCTCTCTGCCTCACCTGCATTCCCAGAGAGAGGGTGGGTTTCATTTATTAGTGCTGATAATTAATAAATGATGCTGTCTTTGAGCCCCTGGGGACCTGCAGATGAGGAGATTCAGCATGAAGCACCACAGAATGTTCTACCTTGCACAAGGATTGTGCTGTGCTGTTTCTTTTCAAAGCACCTACTGATGCTGTCCAAAGTGAGAGCAGCAGTAATAATCAAACCCAAGGAAAACCTTATCTCTGGCCGGGGTCTGTGTACAAATCACAAATGGGACAGGACTGCTGTGGAACGTGCCTTGAGCTGTTTTATTTTCCAGCATCAGTCTCATTACATGGTTATGACAATGGGAAGATGCCAGCAGCTCACATCCCAGGCAGCAGACAAAGAATTTAATGTTACAACTCACTTTAAAAGTTTTTTGACCAATCACACAAAGCAAAAGCACATTGACAGTAGTTCTCTCTAACCACTATAAGCACACGTACCTTTGGTTAAAGCAATGCTTGCTTATTTCAAATACAATACCTGCTTGTAAGCCTTAAAACACAATGCACAGAGCTCCATTATTAAGCTTTAACCCTCCTAATATCTTGCTAGATAAACTTTTCTGTAGTTTAGGGAGTTATTCTAGCCAAGCATTAATACACAGACCATTGTTCTAGTTGTCCTTGCTTTTCTACTTTTTAAATAATTTTTCTGCTGACCAATCTCATGGCTACTGCTTAGCTCCAATCACAGTTCTGCTGTCTCTGAGGCCTCCCTTTTGCAACTTTCCCAAAACCATCTGATTTTGTGGATTCCCACAAAACCTGAGCCTGAAGTGTGTGAAGTGCAGCTGAGGCTGCCAGGCAGCCTGCTTAGGGAACAGATGGAATGAATTCCTGAAGCTGGAAGGGAGGGAAGGCTAAAATGGTCAGTTGGACATTGAGCCAAAAGGTGACCTTAGAGCACATCCCAAAGGGAACAATGACCACCACCAGCAGGTCCTGCTGCAGAGGAGAGCAGAGGGATGACAATATCTGGGAACTGCTGGGGAGCAGCAGGATCAACCCATTGCATTGTCAAGGGGCTTTGGGAGCAGCAGCAGGAGTGGCTGCTGCTGAGCAGAGTGAGGCAGGGCTGTAGCTACACAGAACTCTTCCTTTCTTCATCTGGGAAGTACCAGGGCTGCTAAATCTGAAGCTCCAACAGCAGATTTAGCAGAAGTCCATATCTGGTTCTCCAGAACCCATTCTCCAGAACTAGAGATGATATTCTATTCCCAACTGAATTTTGCTGGTGATGTTGAACACAGCCCTAAGAAGACAACTGAAATAAGCCAAATATACCCATATCTGCTATTTCCTGTTTGAATATTCAAGCTCTGGCAGACAGTCCCCATGCCTGGCTGTGCCACCCTGCCCCTTATCCAGCTCCAGGCTGGCTCAGGCAAGCAGGAGGACACATGCTCCAGAGGAAAACCTGTGTGGAGACACCTCTGTGCTCCCAGCAAAGCTGGATCTGACAGCCCAGGGGCTCTCTGGGGTTGGTGTGGGGACAGTACCTCACAAATGGCAATTCAGGAACATCTCAGGCCCTTGAGAACAACTTAGACTTCCCTAAATGCCCTTTTTAGAGCTTCCAGAAGTATGTTTATTTGGTAACCAATGTGAGAGGAAACATGCAGAGGATGAAATGAAGTGTGAGCTCATTTTAAGGCTTCAGAGTATTTGATCAATTGCTGCTCAGAAAAACCTTGGTAGGTTGTGTGTACCTGGGACATCTGTGCTCCTTCTTCTACCCAATTAATTAACTTTGTCACTGAGTTGCAGCTACTATTTAACACTTTTATTGCCATCATGTGCACCAGAAAGGGTGAGAGCTTGAGAGCTCCAATGTCCCTCAGAAACCTCAGGTACCAGACAAACCCAGCTGAAAATCTGGAAACAAAACTTCAGCAGGTGTTACCTGCTGGCCAGTTCTTCGTGGCTTCAAACACTTTCCTACAGAGGGTTTCAAACTTCTGTTTTTCAAGCTCCAAGCAGAAGGAGAGATTTCAGATACCTCTGAGTCAGGTGCCAGTGCCACTGTTCAGAGCACTCACTCATTTTTTCTACCGATTCCTTTGCTTAGGAATGAAGGGAAGGTGACAAAGGCACTGCTGCCAGTGCAGGAATATGGCTCTTTATCAGTACAAGCCTTATCTTCTGTAGGCTCAGCTTAACTCTCTGAAAGAAGGATTCAGTGACTAGAAAAGGGAAGTGACCCTGCTGTTTGTGCAGGAGGGATTGCACACCCTCCACCTGAGGTGCCATGAGCCCCTGATCCCAATCCCTGCTCTGATCCCTGTTCTGATCCCTGCTCTGATCCCACTTTCTGTCCTAATCTCTGCCCTGAACCCTGCCCTGAACCCTGCTCCCATCCCATTCCCTGCTCCCATCCCATTCCCTGCTCCCATCCCATTCCCTGCTCCCATCCCATTCCCTGCTCCCATCCCTCCTCTGATCCCACTCCCTGCTCCGATCCCTGCTCTGATCCCTGCTGTGATCCCTGCTGTGATCCCACTCCCTGATCTGATCCCACTCCCTGATCTGATCCCACTCTGATCCCACTCCCTCCTCTGACCCCTGCTCTAATAGGTGCCCTGATCCTTGCCCTCCCATCCCTGCCCTGATCCCACTCTCTGCCTGCTCTGCTCCCTCTCCCATCCCGCTCCCCGCTCCGTGTCCCATCCGTGGAAGGGGTTGGATGGATTCCCCGATGGATTCCCTGAATCCCCAGCCCATGCTGGGCTGCAGCTGAGCCCAGCAGGATGGAGAGAGGAGCCTCTGGGCAGTGCCCCCTGCCCTACACTTCCAGGGAAGGAAGGATTTCCCTGGTGCTCCCTGCTCTGCCAAGTTCACAAGTAAATACAGGTAAGGAGCTTTGCTGCAGGATAATTCCCTCCATCAGCAGAGTTGCATAAGCCCCCCTTTCCCCACGTGGCACTGCCAGCAGAGGTGCTGTACCCTGAGGCATTGCCAGGGACCCGGGGGCAGATCCCACAGTTTTAGGAATTTTTTATGGCAGCTGAGCTGCTCCAGTGTAACAACTTGAAGATAGTGCTAAATTCTCATCATCAGTTCTCTGAAAATAATAGAAAAATGAAGTGTGTGAACGTGTCAGAAAGACACAAAACAACTTGGTTTGTTCAGCCTGGAGAGGAGGAGGCTGAGAGGAGACCTCAGGGTGATTTCAGCATCCTCATGTGAGGCAGTGTAGGGATGGGTTTGGACAACATTCCAGGCACAGAGTGGGATTGTTGGGCTGTCCTGTGCAGGGCTAGGAGCTGAGCTGGATGATCCCTGTGGGTCCCTCTCAGCTCAGGATATTCCATGATTCTGTGATCCCATGATAACTCACCAGGGCATCTCTTAGGCTGGGGAGGGATTTCCCATCTCTGGGCCCATCTGCGGTGCTCTGTAAAGGAGAGAGCAGAGAACACAAGGGCCCTGCTGCAGTATCTGACCTCCAGGAGTCCAATCCCACTGGTCTCTGCCTTTCTGGGGTCCCACATGCACTGCCAGCATTTAAACAGCCTGTGCATTTAAATTTTGTCATTAGACTCAGCACAGGAGGACAAGGCTTCACCAAGCTGCTGCTCAGAACGTGTGAGGCTGAAGTGATTACAAATCCTTTGCTTTCATCACTAGCAAGGCTTGAAGGTGCTGGGAGGGATGAGGGGTATAATTTACTCCATCTGTAAGGCTGTTCTTCCATTGCAGGCACTCAGAGATTTACACTCTCTGCCTGTCTGCATGCGTGCTCGGATTATTTAGGGAAGGCTGGTGGGGAAGCCAAGAGGAGCCAAAGTCCCACTCTCACATTTCCCTGGGCTGTGACAGTGCTTATTCCCAGGGAAGGAGCTCCAGGAGTGACTCAGAGGCACTCAGACAGCAGAGTGAGTGCTCAGCCCCCTGTCCCTGCTGCTCCAGCACAGCTGGAACCTGCTCAGTTCCAGAAGGATGGATCACCTCTCTCAGGAAGGAGGGATCACATCTCCAGGGAAGGATGGATCCCCTCTCCAGGAAGGATGGATCATCTCTCCTGGGAAGGATGGATCACCTCTCTCAGGAAGGATGGATCATCTCTCCTGGGAAGGATGGATCACCTCTCTCAGGAAGGAGGGATCACCACTCCAAGGAAGGATGGATCAGCTCCCCTGGGAAGGAAGGATCACCTCTTCCCAGGAAGGAAGGATCACCTCTTCCCAGGAAGGATGGATCAGCTCATCCTCAGAAGGATGGATTCCCTCTCCTGGGAAGGATGAATCAGCTCTCCCAGGATGGATCACCTCAACCCAGGAAGGATGGATCACCTCTCCTGGGAAGGACGGATCCTCTCTCCCAGGAAGGATGGATCACCTCTCCCAGGATGGATCACCTCTCCCAGGATGGATCACCTCATCCCAGGAAGGATGGATCACCTCTCCTGGGAAGGAAGGATCCCCTCTCCAGGAAGGATGGATCCCCTCTCCAGGAAGGATGGATCAGCTCTCCCAGGATGGATCACCTCTCCCAGGATGGATCACCTCTCCAGGAAGGATGGATCACCTCATCCCAGGAAGGATGGATCACCTCTCCAGGAAGGATGGATCCCCTCTCCAGGAAGTATGGATCACCTCTTCCAGGATGGATCACCTCATCCCAGGAAGGATGGATCACCTCTCCAGGAAGGATGGATCCCCTCTCCAGGAAGGATGGATCACCTCTCCTGGGAAGGATGGATCACCTCTCCTGGGACGATGGATCACCTCTCCAGGAAGGATGGATCCCCTCTCCAGGAAGGAAGGATCCCCTCTCCAGGAAGGATGGATCCCCTCTCCAGGAAGGATGGATCATCTCTCCAGGAAGGATGGATCACCTCTCCAGGAAGGATGGATCCCCTCTCCAGGAAGGATGGATCATCTCTCCAGGAAGGATGGATCACCTCTCCAGGAAGGATGGATCACCTCTCCAGGAAGGATGGATCAGCTCTCCCAGGATGGATCAGCTCTCCCAGGATGGATCACCTCTCCAGGAAGGATGGATCCCCTCTCCAGGAAGGATGGATCTCTCTCCCAGGACTGCACTGCAGCTCCCATCCCTCCCGTGCCCAGCACACAGTAAACAAGGACTGGGAGGCTGCCAGGATTCCTGCACCGAGGTTAATGAATAAACAACGCCTGCAGGACTCACTCGCCTCCTATTTTTAACGTCTGTATCTTTGATTGCATCTTCGAGAGACCTCTCCATAAATAACCATTCCAAGAGATAAAAGCATTGGATGTTTCCTTTGACAGAACAGAGATTATCAGCATTTAGACAGAAAAACTGCTGGTAGGCAAGCAGGCTCTTGCTTTTTATAGAAAATGTTGCCTTTATCGTGGCAAACAGAATGCTGAAAGACAAGAAAATGCAAATATAGCAAGGGACATTCTGGAAATGGGAGCTCAGTCATGCCTTGTTTTCCCCATTTTTCCTGGTGGGAGGTGCTCTCATCACACACATTTCCAGGAAAACAATGAAGGAAGCTCAGAAAAGTGGGCAGTGTTGGAAATTAGGAGAGCTGCCAGCACACCAAGGTTGCTGCTGAAAATGGGATTTAATTGCTTGGTTATGGATGCAATTTTGGGAATATTACCCAAGGTGAATAAACAGTTTCACAAATACAACCCCTTGGATTTCTGAGAGTGCCTTGGGTGGTTTGGAATGTCCAACATGAGAGACAAGGAGGAGAAATCCTTCTGCACTTTGTGGGAATCCCTGCCATCCAAGGGGGCTCCAAGCACCTTGGAGTCATTTGTCACTTGTGAAAATCTAGGTCATTAACTCCCCTCCTCCTGCTCTGCTTTTTTCCATGCTAAATATAGAATGTATTTTCTGGCTTCAGACTGAATAGTTGTTAATTACACTCTTTCCTAAAAACCTGCAATTGAAATTCACTTGGGGAGTCTCTGAAAGCTGGGGAAGGCTATTCTATTTTATAATATTCTTTTGACATGTCTTAGAGGAAAAAGGAAGAAAGCTCATTTGCTTTTAATTTCTCAGTTTTGAGGATAATATTTAACAGAAGTAAATCCCTTTAAGGGCTCAGCTATGCTCTTTGAAGCTAGAGGGAAAAATCCCATTGAGTTTCAGTGCAGGAGAACCAGCCAGATGCTTTGGAAAATTATGTTAAACAATCTGCAGTGTGTTAAGTGATGCAAGAAAATTAATTTGTGCTATCATGAACTGCCAATAGGTGCAAAAGATGGGAATCCTGAGTGTAGTAGGTAGGGTATAAAAATAACCAGGTTCTTTCAGGGGGTACCTCATCAATCAGCTCCTGGTAAAGGGTCTGGAGCGATTCCATCCTCAGCTCCTGGTGCTGTAAAAGCCCAAGGGTGCTGGTGAAACACACACCTGCCTGCCAAGAGGTGTAACAGAGGGATTGACATGCTCTGCAGATGAAAAGGGCTGCCTGAGTGAGATCAAATTTATTATTAATGATGGAGCTATTAGAACAAGGGGTGTCTAATAGCAGAGTTAATTCCTTGTTCCTGTGCTTTTGTCCTCGCAGCTGCGGGGCCAACGCTGCCTCCCTGAGCCACAGAGCTCCTCTGGTTCACTCTGAGCACACCTGGCTCTGCCCAGCTGTTAAAGAACTTGTTTTGAACATCCAAATCTGTTCCCTCAAGCCTTGGAGGATCCCATCTCCAGCTGTCCCTGCTGGTGGCCAGAGGCACTGGGCTCTTGTTGCTCAGTCCCCAAGGGGAGAGCAGCTTCCAGGCTGGGGTTGTTGAGGGAAGAACTCCTTTATTTACAACAGGGACACAGCCTGCCCCAGCCATCCTCTGCTGATGGAGAGGGATGGGCACCTCCACAAGGCAGTGCAGCCTTGGACACCTGCCTGAGAGGGAGGAGAGGAGATGCCTCCTGAGCACGAGGGCAACCAGAACCGCTTTGTCAGACACCTCATGTCTGCAGGTGGGTGGGATCATCCCAGGCCTTGGTCACTTGGTCCTTCAGGATGCAGAGGACTGAGAACTACAAAAGATGGACATTTCTCTAAGCTCCAAGGTGACAGCAGTGCAGAGAGACAGCAGCCTCAGTAAGGTCACTGCTGCAGCCCCACAGCAGTGGGGTCACTCCTGAGGAGTGAACAGCAGTGGGGTCACTCCTGCAGCCTCAATGGGGTCATTCCTGCAGCCTCAGTGGGGTCACTCCTGCAGCCTCAGTGGGGTCATTCCTACAGCCTCAATGGGGTCACTCCTGCAGCCTCAGTGGGGTCATTCCTACAGCCTCAATGGGGTCACTCCTGCAGCCTCAGTGGGGTCATTCCTGCAGCCTCAGTGGGGTCACTCCTACAGCCTCAATGGGGTCACTCCTGCAGCCTCAATGGGGTCACTCCTGCAGCCTCAATGGGGTCATTCCTGCAGCCTCAATGGGGTCACTCCTGCAGCCCTACAGCAGAGGGGTCACTCCTGCAGCCTCAATGGGGTCATTCCTGCAGCCTCAATGGGGTCACTCCTGCAGCCTCAATGGGGTCACTCCTGCAGCCTCAATGGGGTCACTCCTGCAGCCTCAGTGGGGTCACTCCTGCAGCCTCAGTGGGGTCATTCCTACAGCCCTACAGCAGAGGGGTCACTCCTGCAGCCCCAGTGAGGTCACTCCTGCACCCCCTCCTCTGCAAAGGGCCCAGATGGACTCAGGGGTTCAGCTCAGATTTGGGGGAGCTTAGCCCAGGAGTTTGGACAAGGACACAGGCAGTTCCCAGAGCACAGCCCCATTAAACCAGGCTGCAGAGAGTTCTGCAGCATAGGGGGGGCATCAAGAGGCACCTGGTTCTTGCCCAAAGCATCTCCCCATGCAATTCCAGTCCTGGAGCTCACAGGTGGCCAAGGCCCCCGTGCTGTGCCTGTGCTGCCGGGCTGGGACACGAGGCTGGGCCGTTGGGCAGCAGCAGGAACTCAGCTCCCCAGGTAAGGCTGCATTACTGTTTAACTCTGGCAGCCCAGCTCTTCAGTGCCTCCCCATCCATCCTGCAGCCCATTCCCCTGCCTTCCACATGCCCCGTGCAGATGAGGCCCAGCATTAATGAGCCATTGCATACAGATGAGCTGGCAGCCAGTCTGACCTGCCACAGCCACACATAAAAGCCAAGGAGGGCCTTGGGCTCTCTTCTCTTGATGCAGGAGCTGCTGGACCCAAGTTCTGTGGGAGTTCCCTGCTCTGAGGGACACAGGCAGCTCCTCTCCCATCTCCCTTCTGCACTGGGTGAGACACAAGGTAAGGGGCTCTGTTTTACTGCTTCCCCACCATATTTCCCTAGACTGTCCCTTCTGTCTCCTTGCACAAATTTACCATGTCAGGACTACAGCAAGGGAACAAAGAAAAATTTTCTTTTTTTTTTGTGTGTGGAATAGCATGTGTGGGTTCTAGTCTGCCTTGTCACTGGCTTACCTCTCCTTGGGCAGCTCTTTGCCACTTCTCTGCCTCTGTTTCTGCTCCCACCAAGCAGTTACTGAGGAGAACACTGCCAAAAAAATCTCTGCATCTACTGGAGTCCCCTCAGCCACCGGGTGCAGCTGATGGCAGCTCAGGCACTGCTCCTCTCTGGGAATGCTGAGTGCATTTCTGACAGTGCCACGGGGCTAGAAGGGCCTTCAGCCTCAGCTCTGTGACAAACTGGGGAGGGATAAGCTGGTACAAGCTCAGGGCACGATAGATTTGTGTGGGAGCTGCCAGCACTGCTGTTTAACCCTGGGTTAGCAGCAGCCATCTGGGCTTCAGAGTGACTTCAGGAACTTGAGAGTAAATGAAGGGCTAATTAAGTGTGTGTAAGTGGACAGTTAATGAGCATCAGCTCAGGGTTTCCACAGCCCTACCTGAGCTGGGAGGTGTTTCAGCTCCCCAGAACTGAAGCAACAGCTCAGAGCAGAAGTTGCCCCAGCTCAGCTGCAGAAGATGCTCAGAGCTCTAGGAACAAGGTTCTCAAAACTTCTAAAGTTAAAAAAAGTAACCACCCTTAAATTCTCTTCCATTTTGGGCATGACAATGTGTAGTGCATGGTTCACTTCCTTAATCTCACAGTCAATTGCTTTTCTCATCCCTTATAAACATCAGCAGGGAAAGAGAAAAATCTGCATATGTGTTAGTAATAAATTTAAAAATCAGGGCATACCACTTAAGGGTTGACTTGTCAGAAAATGGTAATTAAAAGTGTTCCAGCTGACAGTGCTGCTTTAATGAATTATTAGTAATGTTCTCAGAGAACATTTGATGAAAGACACTATAAGAGCTCTTGCTTAAACAAACCAATTTTCTGCACCATGCAACTTCAGTGCACAAGAGGGGGAAAATCTCCCCTATAGAATCACAAAAATAACCAGGTAATGGTTTGAATGATCACAGAGGAACAAGTGGCCATTCCTACTCAGCCTTTATTTCCTATACCCACATCATTTTTCCATAGGTGCTTATCTGAGGGCTGCCACTCTAGAGTTGAACTCTGTCCCAAAAGCCCAAAGAGGTGCAGTGTGAGAACTTCTTACAGTTCCAGGTGTTCTCCATGCACAGGGAATGTCCCTGGGACAGGCACAGAGCCTTTGGCACAGGGAATGGCCCTGGGACAGGCACAGGGCCTTTGGCACAGGGAATGGCCCTGAGACAGGCACAGAGCCTTTGGCACAGGGAATGGCCCTGAGACAGGCACAGAGCCTTTGGCACAGGGAATGGCCCTGGGACAGGCACAGAGCCTTTGGCACAGGGAATGTCCCTGGGACAGGCACAGGGCCTTTGGCACAGGGAATGTCCCTGGGACAGGCACAGAGCCTTTGGCACAGGGAATGGCCCTGAGACAGGCACAGAGCCTTTGGCACAGGGAATGTCCCTGGGACAGGCACAGAGCCTTTGGCACAGGGAATGTCCCTGGGACAGGCACAGGGCCTTTGGCACAGGGAATGTCCCTGGGACAGGCACAGAGCCTTTGGCTCCAGGTCCCTGGGACAGGCACAGAGCCTTTGGCACAGGGAATGTCCCTGGGACAGGCACAGAGCCTTTGGCTCCAGGTCCCTGGGACAGGCACAGAGCCTTTGGCTCCAGGTCCCTGATCACAGCTGGGGCTGCTGGACCCCTCCAGGCTCTGCCTGGCAGTCTGGGGGAGCTGCACAAGGCAGCACAGAGCACCCGAGTGAGGAACTGGAGCTGGATGCAGAGGGCATGGAACTCTAGGGATGGGCTCTCTGAGTACCTCAGTCAATTGTCCAGTGACTCTTTGTGTGTTTTACTGCTTGGCATCTACTGCAGCTCCTGCAGGAGGTCCTTGCTTCCAGACAGAGCCTAGGCTGGCCAGAAGACATTGAGGGGAGAGCATGTGGAGACTTGGAAACACAGCCCTGCTTGTTGGGAGTGTTGTGTGGAGTGGGGAAGGATGAGGGCAAAGGGCACTAAGCCTTAATCATGGATTTGTGCTTGGATGTGAAGGAAACGGTGGGAGGTGGGGGAAGGAGACTCCCATGCTTCATTTTCTTGCCATGGGATTCTTGCTGGCTTCCAGCTCCATCCAGATTTGTTGTTTGTCCTTGACAGGAGAAATGTAAGAGTGCAGCTCTGGGAATTCACCTCTCTGGCAGAAGCCCTGTGGACCCAGCCCAGCACTGGTGAGCAGCGCATGCTGGGGAACTGCAGGGTTCTAGCAGGGGTGGCGGTGGGAAAGGCCCTTCCCAAGAGGAGTTCAGAGCTCCAGAGGGCTGCTCTGGGTTCAGCAGCTCACCTCAGCCCCCTGGGACCAAGGCACATCCCTAAATCTTTGGATTACAGTAATGAGGGCAGTTTGACATGGGAATTTCCCCGTCCCAGCCAGGCTGCCCCAGGAGTGCCCGCTGTGTGTGCCCTGGGCACACAATCCCAAAGCTGCACCACACACCCTGCCTGGAGTGCAGCTCAGCCTGCCCACAGAGCAAAGGAGCTTTAGAGCTCAGTTCCAGGGCTCTGGCTGCCCCCCACCAGGAGTCCTGTCCCCAGAGCAGGAGCTGGGAGCAGCACGGGGCTGATGAGGGCTCACCCTCCCTGCTGAGCCTGCCTCAGGTAAGGGTTTGCTCCCTTCTTGCTTTGCCCAGTGTGGAAGTTTGAAATAGCTTGGGTTTGGTGAGGAGGAAAGCAGGGCAGGGACATGGGAACCTGCTTCCTCTGCAGCATTCCATGAGAAAGGTAAAGGACTTTAACTTAGCCCAGGCTTTAACAAACTCTCCCAGCCATGGTGGGCTGTGGGCAGAGCTGTGCACAGAGGAACCCAGAACGGGTAACAAACTGCCAGGTACTGCCCAAAGCCCTGGGAATGCCTGTCCCAAAGGGAAAACCAGGCAGTTCTACAAGTGTGCATCACAGGGCAGAGCTGCTGGGATCTGAATGGCCACCCTGTGTGTGGAGGTTTGTTAATATCCAGAGAGTCCCTCTCACTTCCCTTTCTTGTTTAAATCTGGGGGCTGTGTCTAATCTTGTCACCCTGGGTGAGAGGAGATGCCCTGAAGAGCTGCTCCTCCAGCCTCAAATTTAAACTGAGCTCTGGTGCCTCTCTTAAACGAGCTGCCTGGACTCTTCAAATGTTTGAAAGGGTAAAGTGAGGTGAGAGTAAATCCTTCATGGGTTTTACACCACTTTAGTAGAACTTTGGAAAGCTCAAATAACATCCGAGGTTTGCTGCATAATTGAATCCTACATGAAGTGGCACAACTGATACAAGATTTTTAAAAGCTCATTAATGGCTGAGGTCAGAGCTTCAGTTTTGGAAGTAATTTAGTCCCAGGTTCAACTTAGGTACTTAACAGAAGAAAAAACTTAAAATAGGAAGCTTGGTACCTAGAACTACTTGTGTTGCTGATGATCCAAGAAAGTTTGAAACAATTCATTTTGAAATGCCAGTTTCTGAGAGCTGAGAGGATTCTGAGGCACCAGAGTCACTTGAATTAGTTCCCTCAGGTTGGTGGAATGAATGAATCATCACCACAGAAAATTCCATCCAGATTTAAGCTCCTAAATGAGTGGGAAGGATGTGAGATGCCTGGACAGGTTAAGCTGTTTTTCCCTGGAAATGAAACAGTGGGATATATGTAAAGGGAGTCCAAGAGGTCAACATTGCTCTCACTTTTCTGTCTGGTTCTGTCTGGAACATAAGGACCTCCTGCAGGAACTGCATTAGGTGCTGAAAAATAAGAGGCAGAAAGAGCCACTGGGCACTTGGTGATGGTGTAATTTAAATACAAAGCCTTGCACAGTGTGGGAGCTCATCATAAATCCAAACTTAAGACTTTAATTTGTAAAAGGATCTGCAAATCAGCTTTGTATTTGTCCCCCTCCAAAAGCCATTGTATATTCCCTCTGTTTCACTCTTTGCTGAGAATATTGAGATATTATACTCTCAGAACTTTTTTCCCTTCACAGATAATAAACAGGTGCCTGCCAATATAGCAATGGGCCATCTCTTGAGACCCTTCTAAAATCTGTGCTCCATCCCAGCTCTGACTACAGCAAGCTGATGCTGTTACCAGCCCACAGCTCCACACTCAAAACTTTGCAGTCATTGAATTTATCCACCCAACCCCCTCCTTCCTCTTCCATCTTACAAGCAGATGGGGAAACAGGCACAAAAAGGAGAATATTTGTCCCATAGTACACAAAAAAGTGGAAAGTTGGGAACTCAGCTCAGCTATTTGGACTCTGGGAATGCTTTATCACTTGACTGCACTTCCTAGGTCCTGCAGCCAAAAGCCATTTGATTAGAACAGATCAGCTGGGTTTTGGGTTAAGACAGAATCTGCTCCCTAAGTTTACTCCTTGCTGTGAAATAGCAAGGAATGAATGTACTGAATGCTGGTCTCTGACCTTGGTAATAAGTTGATTTAATTGGATTTGATTTTTCAAATGTAACATCTCAAGTCAGCCATAAAGTCTGGAATTAGCATAGCACATCTCGGCACAGGAGAGATTTTCAAGCGGCAGAAGGAGATGAAGTCCGTGCCCAATGAATTTCAAATTACACTGAGGATGAACTCAGCCATATGCATGTCAAACCCAAATTGGGCAGGCTCTGAGTGCAGCAGGCAGCACAGTTATTAATGGCTTACATTTGCTATTAGGAATGCAGAGTAGCTGCTTTGCACCCAGTTTGTTCTGACATCTCCTCACATCAATGACCCATGTGACGGGTCAATAATTCACTCCATGCACTCTGCAAGCCAAGAATGTCTTGCAAGTCAATTACACTCATAGAAATAATTAGGAGCACAAAAGTAACTGGAGGATGGGGATAGAAAAAGCCTTGCTGGTGAAATATTGCATATCCCAGACAAAGCAGAGTGTTCCTGCCTTTAGATCTGCTGCTCGTGCTCCCCAGCACCTTCAAGGGCACTGAGCATGCCCCTGACAGCAGGAAATGGCCTGAAAAGGGGCAATTGTGGTGCCAGTATTTCAGGCAATAATCAGGTTCCCGTGTAACTAAAAGCTATTTTCTTTCTGCAGGAGATGTATGAAAAAGTAGGACATTAGGCAAATAGCTGCCTGCTGAGATCTGAGCCTCAAAATTGTTCCTGAAATTTGTTTAGCTTCCATGGCATTAAACTGTAATAAATCCCAGGAACATTTTAACCAATCTGCTGGGCACAAGCAGACTCTAATCCAGATGGACAAAATCTGCTTCATCAGACCCTGTATGAAAGAGCACAAAATGCCTTTACCAGCTCTGGGTTCAGCTGGGAAGTTCTGAAGCCAGGCTTCTCCCAGCCTAAGCCTTGGGCTGAGCCTAAAGGCCACAGCAGGGGCTGCAGGCTGTGCATCCCTGGAATCTGGGCTGTGATCCACACCTTGGGGAGGCTGCCAGGGAGAGCTGAGGGATGGAAATTGCTGAGGTGAGATTGGAATGGATGTTGTTGAAAATCTTGGGAATCAGGAGCCAGGGGCAGGACAAAACCCATCAGTCCCAGTCTGGAGCACCTGTGATGGACAGGAATCCTCCCAGGGACTGGTGTCTGGTGTGTGATTGTGCACCTGGGCTGGTTCAAGGTGGAGCATCAGCCTGCAGGGGCCAGCCTGGGCAGCTCAGGAGAGCAGGGCCAGGCAGCAAAAGGGGAGCAGGGAAAGTCACCAGGGAGTGGCTGATGTGCTTCAGTGTCAGCTCTGCTCGTACCATGGGCAGTCAAAGGAATTCACAGGGCAGAAAACCTGTATTATCCAAAGGAAAAGTGCATCTGTGCAGCAATGCAACAAATCCTTTCCCTTTTGAGCAATTCTGTGGGGTCACCAGATGTTTCTTTGTTTTCTGGAGGTGCAGGGAGAATTAAGAGGCTGCATTGTCCCCCCTGATCCTCCCATTCCCTGTGGTGCCACTGTGGCCCAGCTGACTTGACTGCAGATGTCAGGGAGGGCCTTTATGCTTCTGAGGTAAAAAGTCCAAAATGTCTGTTAATGGAGAGCAAGTCTGGAGTGATGTTCCCTTCAACACATCTGCTGGGAAACTCCTGAATGAGAGGCAGGACACACTGAGAGGAACCTGGCACGTGACCGTGAAGCTCAGGGTCTGTTACTACTCCTGTCTGGGAGACACTGATCCTACAGACAGAAATTCAGGAAACAAGGACAACTCGACTGCAAAACAAAGCCAGATCCAAGCAACAGCAGAGCCAGGGACAGACAGAACAGTAGCAGAAGAACTAAGAGTAGAAAAGCCCAGTGTAAATGATGTATTTGTGGGATTTACTATGAAAGTACTGTTATTTAAAGAAGGGGATGTGAGGTGCTAAGTCATGAGCACAGAACTCAGGCTGCAGTGCAGCCTTTAATCCCTGGCAGGTGAGACAGGCAGAGCTGGGAAATGCTTCACACACAGTGCAGTGCTGTAAATGATCCAAGGGAAGAGTTCCACACACACTTTGATCTTGAGAGAAAGCTTTCCTCACTTTGGTCTGTGTTTACATGAGGAAAAGGATAAAATGTGAAAGAACTGCCTTCTGTGGGAAACAAATCACAATAAATTCTATTTATAGCACAGCAGTGCTCCTGCAAGGTCCCAGAATCCCTGACAGCTTGCCCAGGGATCACTGCAGTTACCACTGAAGCAGCTGTAGTACTCTAAAGGGCAGGCCTGAGGGTGCTGAGCACTAAAACAGCACCTGCTGAAACCCCAGCCTCAGCCCTAAAATAGCCTCACACTTGCATGTGAAGTAGAGAAATGATTCTGATTTCCTTTGTAGACAGGGAGTTAGAGAGAGATGGAAACATCTGAGCACACAGAGTCACGCCCCAGCTCAGCAACTGCTGTTTCCAGGCCAGTGCATCCTCCCATGAACATCTCAGGGGCAGCTCCCACCCATCCCATCCTGCTGTACATCCCCAAGTCTTTCCTCTCCAACCCTGCTGTCTGGGAGGTGCTCAGGGGCTGCCAATCCCAATGGAAAGCTGGCAAAGCAAGCTTTGAGTCTGGCTGATCCAGAGCAGTGGGACAGAGCTCTGTGCTCTGCTCGGGCTCATGGCACCCAGCCAGCACAGGGGAGTTTGGAAACCAAAGTCACCTTGGTGAGCACCAAAGGCTGGAATTACAGCCTCAGGTGAGGACAGTGCTCTTCACATTCCATGGGAACATTCCCTGCCTGACTGGGGTTTTCCCTGGTGCTGTGAGCAGGGCAGAGATGGCAGCAGAGCAGTGACCCCAGGGTGGCACTCACACCACCAGGCCTACCAGCAGCTCTTTGTACCCCAAAACCCCAGAGCAGCCCTTCCTGCTGCGGTCCCACACAGGACTGGGCTTTCTTTGCATTTCTCTTGGCTTCCTCAGGCTCCCACACTGGGAGCCTCCCATCAAATCCTGCCCTGAGGATGCAGTGTGGTGTGGCAGGGCCGGCCAGGCCCTTGGGTGTGCTCTGAGTGCCCTTCCCATGTCCCTGCTCCAGAGCTGGAACTGCTCTCTGAGCTACCATGGGGGGACTCTGTCACTCAGCATTTGCTGTCTGGTTTCTGTCCTTGTGCAGACCCCAGACAGAGGGGCTGCAGTGCTCCCCTGAGGGAGCAGAACCCTTTCCCCACCCTCTGAGGTGACCCAGAGGGGCTGCAGTGCTCCCCTGGGGGAGCAGAACCCTTTCCCCACCCTCTGAGGTGACCCAGACAGAGGGGCTGCAATGCTCCCCTGAGGGAGCAGAACCCTTTGCCCACCCTCTGAGGACACCCAGAGGGGCTGCAGTGCTCCCCTGGGGGAGCAGAACCCTTTGCCCACCCTCTGAGGACACCCAGAGGGGCTGCAATGCTCCCCTGGGGGAGCAGAACTCTTTCCCCACCCTCTGAGGACACCCAGAGGGGCTGCAATGCTCCCCTGAGGGAGCAGAACCCTTTCCCCACCCTCTGAGGTGACCCAGAGGGGCTGCAGTGCTCCCCTGAGGGAGCAGAACCCTTTCCCCACCCTCTGAGGTGACCCAGACAGAGGGGCTGCAGTGCTCCCTGTGTGCCCTGGGGGAGCAGAACCCTTTCCCCACCCTCTGAGGTGACCCAGAGGGGCTGCAGTGCTCCCTGTGTGCCCTGGGGGAGCAGAACCCTTTCCCCACCCTCTGAGGTCACCAGTGCTGAGTTCTCTGCCCCTACCCCAGAGCTGGGCCCTGGCTGGGGCAGCACCACAGCAGTATCTGATAAATCACCAGCACTTTGGGAAGGAAGCCTGGATGGGGGCAGAGCTTTCATCTGCCAGGCAGTGCTGGTGCTGAGGGATCTGAGAGCAGAGCAGGGTTACACCTGTCCCTGTCCCTGCTCACAGGTGCTTCTGCCTTGGCAGAGTCTGTCCCTGCTGTGTCCCCAAGCCCAGCACCAGCTCCTCTGGGCTCTGCAGCAGCTGTGACTGACACTTGACATTGCCAGCCTGGAGAAACACCACGGGAGTTAATGATTCAACCCTTAAATGCTCAGCAAAGAACACCAGCGTGGGCAATGTGCAGAACTGCCTCACATGACTCTGCCCCTTTCCCCTGTGGCTTTTTGGGGGTGTTTATGCAGCATTTGCCTTCCAGCCTCGCTGCTGAGGGTTCACTGCATTCAGATCAATCCCACATGTCCAGGTGAGAACCCATTTCCATCTGCCCTTCTCACACATTCACAGGGCAGAGCCTTTGTCTGGCAACACAGAGCAGGAGCAGCCACACAAAACCTGCCTTTCTCCATGAAACATTTCAGCTAAAAGCAAAAGCCTTTATGTTCAAGGCTCCTCAGCCCATCAAAATCAATTGTCTTAAAGTAGAACAGAAATCTAGTGCAACACTGGGGGTGAGTTAAATCCCTTTTTTTTTTCTCATGCAACCACAACATGTCACACACAACTCTACTGCAATGAGAATTATTTGCGGGGATTTTTTGGCCAAATTAAAAATCCCAAAACATAGAATTTGCTTGAGAAATTATTTCTCCTAGACAGCAACTTCCTACTAAAACCTGAATATTTTCAGTGGAAACCTATTTGTCTGAAAATAGAAATGAGTTCTGAGAAATCCTGCTGGAAAGGCAGCTCAGCTCCCAGTTCTCTGTGTGCAGAGGCAACATCCCAGCGTGGCTGCACCTGAGCTGGTGCCTGGGAATTCCCTGTCCCAGCAGAAGGCGCAGCAGGAGGTTCAGGCCAGCCATGGAACTAACCTGGCACTGCAGAAATATCCAATTCTGATGGTTTCCCTGGTGCCTGTGAAGGGATTGTTGCTGAATGCTGGCAGATGGTTTTGTGCAGCCAGAGGTGTTTCCAAGGGCCAGGACAGGAGGAAATTCTGCTTCTGCTCCTCTCCCAAACCCTTCCCAGGTTTGTGTATGGGATGTGTCCTTTGCTCCCAGTCTGCTGGAGCCTTTAGCTCTCCCCCAGCAAATGCAGCCCTGGATTAATTTCTGTGCAGCACTAATTACAGAATTGTTAATTGCTAACAGTGACAGTAATGTCTTTATTGCTGTAAATCCTTTATTTATACATCTGAGGTAAATATTTTATCCTTTGAGGACCCCAAACACTCCTAAGCTTTCAGAAAACAAGATTTGCTTGAGTCCCCAGAGCTGCAGTGCCTGTTCTTTCATTTATTCACTGGCCTGTGTTCCCATCAGGGAATTATTTCTTCCCTTCAGATCTGGGGGGGAACTGCAGCCCCTCCTTTCAAACCATGTGTACAGGGCACAGCATGGGTGGAATTAGTGACTGTTTGTTATCACAGAAATATGATGGAAGTGGCTCTGAGGGGCACCCAAGTCACACTGGGGCTGCTCAGCAGCAGCACTTCAGCCCCAAACCCTACAGAACAGGTACCAGGCACAGTGAGAAGATCTCATGTAAGGCAGAGGGGCAGAACCCCCCTGGCAGGGCAGGGCAGGGCAGAGCAGCATTTCTGAGGTGGCTGAGTCCCTTGAGGAACCAACAAGTCTTGTGGAGTCCCTGCATCCCACAGATGTCAGAGCTGGCAGGGTTCTGCTCCACAAAGTCAGGACATGAGGAGAGGAAGGGCTGGGACAGTACATGTCCTGGTGATGGCCCTGCTGGCCTGGCTGGGCCAGTCCTGCTTTCTGCAGCTCTGAGGCAGGAGGAGGAGACCTCTCCCTTCTCCCTGCTCACACAGAGCTGTGTGCTCCCACAGAAATCTGGGCTGGGACACGCCTCTTCCAAGGATATTCCATTTTCCCAGGAGATATTGTGGACTATGCCCCCTGGCAGGCAGGCAGGTCCCTCTGCCTGTCCTGATGGAAAAGGGCAGCCCAAAGAGCTCACAGTAATTCTGTTCAGCAGGAAAGAGGGCAAGGCAGGGGATAAGATCCTTTGGGGTATCCACTTGAAATTCCACTTGGGCTTTAGGCAAATGCAGTCACTTGGGCTGGAGCTGTGACAAGACTCCAGCTTAGCTCTGAGCCGGATGGAAGGATCACATTTCCCACATGGAGCTGGCATGTCAGGCGACACTCTGAGGCACAGCCACAGTGCTCAGAGCTCCAACTGCTGCCAAGGATAAATATTCCATGGTGCCATTGCCAGGGCCAAGAAGGAACCTTGCCAGTGCCAGCAGGTCTGGTCCCTTGGCAGATGTGTCCCTCAGGATGCTCAGAGGATGGTTCCAATCAGGTTCTCTACAGACAGACCCCAAGGCCAACTGGCTGCTGCAGGGACCTTAGATTTTCTTCCACTCCCAATTGATTCAGTTTTCTGTGGCAATCCTTGATTCTGATTTTGATATAAGCAACAAGACAGAATGGTGAAACTGCTATCCCATCCCAACAGGCCCATTCCTGGTGTATTCCATCCCACCCCATCCCATCCCATCCCATCCCATCCCATCCCATCCCATCCCATCCCATCCCATCCCATCCCATCTCAACAGCCCCATTCCTGCTCCATCCCATCCCAACAGGCCCATTCCTGGTGTATTCCATCCCACCCCATCCCATCCCATCCCATCCCATCCCATCCCATCCCACCCCATTCCATCCCATCCCACCCCATTCCTGCCCTGCCCAGGGCAGCTGGCAAAGGGCAGAGGAGCTCTCCTCCCCAAAGGGCTCAGCAGTGGAGCAGCCAGCAGATAATACACCATGAGAGTAAGTGTTAGAGTTTGCTATTCTAATAAAAACGGATTTGATAAGGTATTAGGAATTGGATATTTCACGTACTTTGTTCAGAGAAAGTTCAACAAAAAGAAAAACACAGAAAGGACTGAAAGAAGATCTGAGTTTTGCAAAGAACTGAACAGGACTGAAAAAAAAATAATCCTTTAACTCTGTATCCCCTTTCTTCTAGCTAAGCTGCTTAGAACTTCCTCTGAATCCCTAACACAGATGTGTTTCCAGGCAGGCTGCGGGCTCAGGAGCTGCTCTGTCTCCCCCTAATGATCCCTGGTGCCAGCCTGGCTCCCTCACCCTCTGCTGCCAGCAAGGGAAGGAGTCTGGAGCCACAGACACCAAACTGAGGGACAGAGCAGGAGATGGAACCTTGTTCTTATCAGGCCCCCATCAAACATTCAGCACCTTTTCCTTCCTCCCCCCTCTGATCTCCTCAAGGGCTGCACGTGGCTGGGATTAAAGCCAATTCCCTGGACTAAAACTTACCCAAGGAACAATTGAATGTCATTATCCCCCACGTCCAAACTTTTCAGAACAGACCAGCTGAAAGGAAGCAAGAGCAAAGAGAAGCACTCAGTAACATTCCTGGGGGAGCAGAGGAGCTCCAGCTGCTCAGGACCTGCCAGGGTTGGTGTCACCCCCCTGCAGGGCTGCAGAGAGCAGGCAGAAATACAGGGAACAGCTCTCAGATATTTGGGGTGGAGGCACTGCTGGAGTCCTGGGAAAGCTGAGAATGGAAACATGGAACTTTTTCCTTCCTCTGGTGATCACTGGGAAACACAAGACTGGGCCAGGGAAGTGGAACCTGCTTGTTTCCACAGCTAACCTTGACAGGCTGTGTTTATTCATGGGGTTTTTATTGGTGAATGTGCCCCTGTGCAGGAACTGAGCAGTGCACCCTCTGTAAACACTCCATGCCTGGGGACAGCAGCATTCCCTGAGTCCCACAACACAGAATTCCACACTCCACACAGACAGCAGTGCCCTGTTTACTTGGGCCCAACAGGAAACATATCCTGGTAAACATTAGCTAGGAGGTAGTCAGGCACCTTTGCTGATTTGAATTAACAGGCTTTTAATTGCTGTATTATATAACTTTATATAATCTTCTCCAGACAGTCAGTGATATGCTCACAGCATGCTTATCCAGGAGGGAATTTTTCTCCTGCTGAAGCAAATCAACACATTTCAGCTGTGTGTGGGGGCAAAGGATTTGTTGAAAGGAGAATTCCTTTGTCAGCCTTCCTGAAGAGAGGTGTAATTCTTCTGCCTCTTTGATCTGCTCCAGGGTAGCTTAAGCAGGGCTTGTAAAGGAGCCTCAGAAGGGGCCATGGATAATTTAAAGAGGCAGGAGAAGAATGGTGGAGTTGGGGACTTATTTTCAAGGATCCAGGCTGAGCATCTTGTTCTCAGCTCTTCTGTGGCTGTTATCTGTTCAGCTGCATGTCCAGATCCTCACCCAAATTCCAGGAGGTTTCAGTGGAGGCTGGATCAGAACTGTGACACTAATTTGTCATGACCCCTGCTGTGAGGACATGGGCAGATCAGAAACCAGAATTTCTGCAGATTTCTCCCCTTCACACCCATTCCCTGAGGTCAGGAGCCCCTCTATGCCTGAGGAGTGCAAGTGCAGCTCATGATGTACAAGGTGAGGCATCCCAAAATGTCACCCTTCCATTCTGGTAAAGCCAATGTTCACATTCCTGCAGAAAATGAACACAAGGGCTAGCTGAAGTTGGGTGCTTTTGCACAGTAAGTCTAAACCCTGGAAAATTTGTTGGAATAATGTGTTGCGCAGGATTATTTTATTTCTGTTCAAACTATGCATTAACATGGACATATTAAAAATGCATCAGGAAAATAAAACTTGAGAATTGCTCAGAAAAGTGTGACCTCATTCCCCTTTCCTTGAATACAGGCTTAAAGTTTAACCTCTGTCAGCTTCATATGCAACCAATAAATTCAACAGCAAAAGGGTGAAAAGGTACAGTACAAAGTGACCTTCATTTCTTTCTTTTATTGAGCAGGGGAGGAAGGTGATTCAGCCCAAGTGCAGAAAGAAGGCAGCTGTAAGAGACATAGAAATGAGTTTATTCTTAGGGCTGCTGATACTAACAAGGACATTAAATAATAGAATTACTTCTGGCTGTACAAAATGCAATTATTTTGTACTTAGACTCCGTCCTTGATTGTTTAATATTTTCTCTTTGCTCCTGATTGACCCCTGTGAAGGTGTTTTCTGGTGCCTGTAACTGGGTCCAGTGGGAGGATTTCTGCTTTAGCCAGCTGAGCCATCAGGCAGCTTCTCTAAATTAATATTACAGGGTAAAGGGACCTTGCCAACCAGCAATTCTTGACTTCATAAAGCTGTTGTGGTGGCAAGGGGACCCTCAGAGGGGCACTTGGTGCTCCCTGTGTCAGCTGTACAACTGGCACACAGTTTAAATGGCTGTAGTTAAATGAGACAAATTTCACAAGAAACTCCCTCCAGTGTCTAACAGCTCACTTGGGATTATCCTCATTTGGGATATATGAAATTAAGAGTTTAGGAGAGGTAAACAGCTCTTGCCACAAATACTTAAGCACGTGAAATCAAGCAAAATTTGGGCAGTCCACTTGCCACCAATTTGAGCCCAAGCATTTTGCTGCTGACCAAAAGGAAGCCTGGGTGGGCTGGTGATAGGAGGCAGGGTTTGAGATAAGGGTGTAGCATCTTTAGCTTGCTCTAAAAAAGTCATCCCTAAGGCTTGTTTTACTGTCCCTCCCTACTGGGAAGGTAAAGTAACAACAGAAACACAAAACCCTCAACATCTCCTCGTTCCAGGTTCTCCAAAGGAAGCATCCCCTGGCAGCTGCAAGAACCCAACCCCTCACTCTGTGTGGCTGGGGATTCTCCTCCTCAGACACCCAGCAGGCTCAGAACAACCCTGTGTGAGGCAGCGCTGGGAATATTTTCCCCTCAAGTTCTTTCTTTGTTTGGAAGCTGCAGCATTTTGCCCCAGGACACATGATCACAGCACACAGCTCATTCAGGCACTCAGAAGGATTTTGTTCAACAAAAGCAAGATAAAAAGGCACACATGGGTCCAGGGCCGGCTCACTGTGCACTAATCCAACATCCTCTCTGGCAACCAAACACATTTTATGCTTCAAGGGTGATAAACTCAGAAATCAATTATTTCTGAGAACAGTCCTAAGTTTTGGGTCAAAATCAGGCCTCAGGATGGCCCAGGAACACCCCAGGCAGTGTCTGGCTCTGCAGTGCATCAGCCTCTCCCCACACCTGTGTGTCTCAGGACCTCCAAGACTGGAATTTTTCAGACTAGGGTGATCCAAATTCCAGTCTGAACACATCTGTAGCATTTTCTCCATCAATGACTCTTATTCCCTGGGCCTCTTGTTAA